>NC_081414.1:321024768-321343518 GCF_030272615.1 Cryptomeria japonica | reverse complement strand
GGACGGCAGCATCAGAGCCGACAGTTGGGGACATGGGCAAGTCCCACAGAGTCTTCGCAGCGGTTGACAACCGCCAGGCAGAGCATCAGGCCACGGTAATAGAGGTAGCAGGTATGATCAGAGGTAGCAGTGTATCTATATTATTTGATTCAGGAGCTACTGATTCTTTTATATCTCCATTGGTTGTGGAGCGTTGCGGGCTAGTGGCAACTAGGCAAGAGGTCAGTTGGGAAGTGGAATTAGCTTCAGGGGCTAGAGTGTCAGTGGAATCAGAGGTTAAGGGATGTCAGCTTCAGATTGGTGATATCACCACCTTAGTGGACCTTAGAGTTACACCACTTGGATCATATGGCGTTGTACTTGGCATGGATTGGCTTTATGCCCACAGAGCCAAGATGGATTGTCGCCTGAAAAGGATCGAGTGTGAAGATGATCATGGCTCTCCTATAGTGATCACTGGAATTCAGAGACCCGTGTCTCTTCGTATGATCTCCGCCATGCAGCTTAAGCGGAGCATGCGGAAGGGATGTCAGTTATTTGCCATCACCATTAGTGATAGAGAAGAAGAAGAGGAAAAGGAACCATCTATTGACGACTATCCTATCCTTAGTGAATTTGCCGACGTTTTTCCTTCAGAGTTACCTGGTATGCCGCCTCGTAGAGAGATTGATTTTCATATAGACCTTGTTCCAGGAGCCGAACCAATTTCAAGAGCACCATATAGAATGACCACAAATGAGCTTAATGAGCTCAAGATTCAGCTTGAGGAACTCCTAGAGAAGGGCCACATTCGCCCTAGTGTATCCCCTTGGGGTGCACCAGTCATCTTCGTGAAGAAGAAAGATGGATCTCTCCGACTATGCATGGACTACCGTCAGTTGAACAAAGTAACCATCAAGAACCGATATCCATTGCCCAGGATCGATGATTTGTTTGACCAACTTCAAGGTGCTAAGGTATTTTCCAAGATTGATCTAAAATCAGGGTACCATCAGTTGAGAATAGTGGAAAGTGATATCCACAAGACCGCATTTCGCACTAGATATGGCCACTATGAGTTCACCGTGGTCCCATTCGGTCTTACGAATGCCCCAGCAGTTTTTATGAGTCTCATGAATGGAGTATTCCGTACATTCCTCGACCGCTTTGTGATTGTGTTTCTCGACGACATTTTGATATATTCACGGAATGAGGAGGAACATGAGAAGCACTTGAGACAGGTTTTGCAGTGTTTGAGGGAAAATCAGTTGTATGGCAGTTTGTCGAAGTGTGCTTTCTTTAAGACTGAGATCAAGTACCTTGGTCATGTTATATCCGGTGATGGGATCTCAGTAGACCCGTCAAAGATCAGAGCCATTATGGATTGGCCAGCACCTACCAGTGTGACAGAGGTCAGGAGCTTCATGGGCTTAGCAGGTTATTACCGACGTTTTGTTGAGGGATTCTCTAGAGTTGCTCATCCTATCACTTCTCTTCAGCGCAAAGGGAAGAAGTTTGAGTGGACGGAGAAGTGCGAGAAGGCCTTTCAGGAACTTAAAAAGGCACTTACTACCGCACCTATCCTTGTAGTACCGGATCCTTCAGCTGATTTCATGGTTTGCACAGATGCTTCCCTAGATGGTTTAGGAGCAGTACTTATGCAGAATGGTAGAGCTATAGCTTTTGAGTCTAGGAAACTCAAGACTCACGAGCTTAATTACCCCACTCATGATCTGGAGCTTGCAGCCGTAGTGCATGCACTTGTGAGATGGAGACATTTCCTTTTGGGTCATCATTTTGAGTTGCACTCAGATCATCAGAGCCTTCAGTACATATTCACTCAGCCGAATCTTAATGCACGACAGAGGAGATGGATGGAATTCTTGTGTGAGTATGATTTTGACGTTCACTACATCAAAGGGAAAGAAAATGTAGTTGCAGATGCTTTGAGTAGGAGACGTCACGAGGTATTCACCATGTCTATGAGCACGGATTTGAGAGATCGGATCATGCAGCGATTGCCAGAGGACAGGTGGTATTTAGAGGTTTGCGAGGCTATTCGATCTTAGGAAACTTTAGAAGGGAAATATGTGGATTATTCTTTAGAGCCCGATGGTTTATTACGCCATAGAGGGCGCATCTATGTACCTTCTTTCGGGGGATTGTGAGAGTTCATTATCACAGAGGCTCATAGAGCTCCTTATGCAGCACATCCCGGGGTCAAGAAGTTGCATGCAGATTTGAGAGAACTATATCATTGGCCAGGAATGCGACAGCTTATCGCCGAGTTGGTAGCCCGATGCCTTGAGTGTCAGAGAGTCAAGGCGGAGCACAGCCATCCAGGAGGATTGCTCCAACCTCATGCTATACCAGAGTGGAAGTGGGACACTATATCTATGGATTTCATCATTGGTCTCCCTATGTCATCTCGCCGCCATGATGCCATCTTGGTGACGGTTGACAAGTTGACCAAAGTGGCTCACTTTTCACCAGTTCGTACCACCTTCACAGCACCAGCAGTAGCACAGGTGTTTTTGCGAGACATTGTCAGACTTCATGGTGTTCCACGTAAGATCATTTCCGACAGGGATTCCCTCTTCACTTCCTCTTTTTGGAAGGCATTACAAGCAGCTATGGGTACCAAGCTCAATTTCAGTACAGCCTATCATCCAGAAACGGATGGCCAGACAGAGAGAGTTAATCAGGTGTTAGAGGATATGCTTCGCATGTACGTCATGGATCACCAGACCAGATGGGAGGAGTATCTTCCTTTAGTGGAGTTTGCCTATAACAATGGGCATCACACGTCCTTGGGAATGCCACCCTATCAGGCATTATATGGCAGGCCTTGTAGGACACCGTTGAGTTGGGACCGCATAGAGGATAGAGTTGCCATGGGTCCAGAGATAGTTCGGGATATGGAACAGCAGGTGGATTTGATTAGGCAGCGTCTTAGAGAGGCACAGGATAGATAGAAGAAGTATGCAGATGCAAAGAGGGTTGATCGTAGCTACTCAGTTGGAGACAGAGTCTTCTTGAGAGTGCGACCGCATAAGAGTCCAATCCATTATGGAAAGGGTTCTAAGCTCGCACCTCGATTTGTAGGACCATTTGAGATCCTTGAGAGGATAGGGCCAGTTGCCTACCGTCTAGCATTGCCACCTAGCCTGTCACGCATCCACGATGTGTTTCATGTTTCAGTTTTGAGGAAGTATATCTATGATGAGTCTCATATTCTAGATTGGGATGCCTTGCAGGTGGAGTCGGACGGGCAGCTAGCTTTGGAGCCCATTCGCATTTTGGCACGCCGGACGCTGAGCCTTCGAGGGCGAGAGCTGGACCAGGTTAGAGTCCAGTGGGATTGCTATGATGAGGTCACGGCCTCATGGGAGGATGCAGCACTTATGAGATCACAGTACCCCCACCTTTTTGATGAACTCCAGGAGGAAGTTCATGCCTAGAGGGGGAGGGTGTGAGGCCCTACCCCGATTCAGTTTGACATTTTCAGTTATTTGCATATTGAGACTATTATGGATGCTTTATTTTATGCATTATGGACTTAGAACTTATATGATCTCATGATTTGGATCACACTGACACTTGTTGATGTTTTATTTCATGCATGATGATTATGAAACTTTAGATATGATTTCTAGAATAGAATTATATTATGATGGTGAATGTCATTATTGGAAATTTGCAGGATTTTATTTTGACGAAAGAAAATGATGCTTATTTATGAATGGTTCAATTTTGGGAAATTATGTTGATTGTTTATGTGAAATTGAATGTGAAAACAAATGAGATATTGAATTATTGTTGCCTAATGTATGAGTGTTTGAATTGCAATGGAATCCATGTATTTGATTATGAATAATTGTGATTATTTGGAGTTACTAATGTGTTAATTGAGATGCGCAGGAAATTTATCCATGTGACCATGGAATTTATGGAGAATCAAGCCTAGACCAATGTGCGTTTGTTAAGCCGGGAGTTGTCTATTTGGAGAGACAACACCCCGCCCCTTGTAATGTATTTTATTTGGGATGTGTATAATGCTTGAATGTAAAATTTAATTTATATGTAATTGTGTAATCCTTCAAGAGACCAATTTTCCATGTGTGATTTTTATATTTTATTTTTGTTGTGTCACTTGACACATGTGCTGATTAAGTGTCATTGAGTTGACTTGTCTCTTGGAGGGAGTTTTGTTTCTACCAAAGCCATTCAAAAACATGAGTGTGGTCCCAAATTTGTCTTGGGTAGGGAGTCATGGGAGTGGTCAACTCATGCTTGACCCGTAGGTAAACTTCAGTGGGGTTTCCAAAGGGTTTAATGGACTCCTAGGGTAAGTTTTTAGGCTTTTCCAAAGGTCCTAAGGGTATACCTATGGGTTAGGGGTGTTTTGCAACATGTGGCTTCTCCCATGTGACTATGAAGTCACTTCAAAAAGTGATAATTCCAAGATGCACGAAAATTGAACTTAGAAAGTTCTCCCTAGGATAGAGAACCTTCCATTTAGGAGTCAAACTCTCTTCCCCATCTTCTTCCACCTTTTCCCTTTCCAATTTTGGTAGTGTGTAAGAGTTTGGGAAGGGCAACCAATGGGAACTCACACCTCACCCAAGGGGTTGGGAAGTGTGTGAGAGGCCTTCTTAGGCAAGATTTTGCAAACTTAGTGAGTAATCACCCACTCTCCTTTCTGGGAGATTTTGCTTGTTTTGAAAAGTTAGTAGGAGTTGGCATTTTTAGTGGAACTTTGGGAGAAAAGATAGTGGAAATTGGGCAGCTCATCCCCAACTAAAGTTAGCAAACCTTTTGGCAGAATTAGGTTGGTTACTCTCTTCTTTCTCTTATTATGTTGAAAATGATAGTTTATGTTGTTTTGTAACAAGAAAAGAGTTGCTTGAAAGATTGTGTTTTTAAGAAGTTTTTGTGTTGAAGTAAAATGTATAGCTTTCCTTTCTATGTGTTTGTTGTGTTTCTTGTTGTTTTTGGGAGTGTCCAAGATCTCCTATCCTTGGGAGGGTAGGAAGATCTTGGGGTGGAAGGAGTTTGACAGCCATGGGTGAGAGGCTCTCCTTATGGAGAGTGTTCTCAAGGGAGTCCTTGGTGACCCTTGATGCATAGCCTTGTGTATGCATTTGGGGGTCATAAGGGGAGCATATATGGCCTTGAGCCTTTTTGGGGGGCATAAGGGTTGTGAAATGTTTGGGTTGCATTTGTGTTGCCATGAGGTGGCTAGTGTAGTATTGTTGTTTGGCATGCATTCTCCCCATTGGTACATAGTCCACTTCCACCCATGGAAGAGTCACCATGAAAGTGGTGAATGTGAAGCTTGGGAAGGGAAATTTTGATTGTAAATGTGTTCCTATGTTCTTAGTGGTTTTGTGTGTGTGTAACCCGTCTAGTGCTTGGTTCTCCAAGCTCGAGGGTGGCTTCTAGTAAGCCTAGGCTGGGAGGTGAGCTTCCCATGGTCAAAAAGTGTTTTATTGCAGGTTGCAAGGGAATGGAAAAAGAACAAAAAAAAAAGAAGAACTAAGTTGCTGTTTTATGTTGCAATATATTCTCTTTGGAGTTGTAAATGAAAAGATGAAATAAAGAGCTATGTGGCTGTTTTTTTTTCTGTTGCAGAAAGGTGTTTCAAAAAAAGAGATAGATTATATGTAGAAGTTTGTATAAAAAGAGAAAAGAGAGCATGTGTAGTATTTACTTTCAAAAAAAAGAAGAAAAAAAGAAAGTTGTATTATTTTCAAGTTATTATGTAGAGAAAAAGTAATGTTGGGATTTCATCCCATATGAACTCATGTTTATTTTGTACTCAAAACTAGCTTGTATTTACATTGTCAATGAAGACACTTACTTTACCTACTTGTAGTTTGCAAAAGAAAATAAAATGTTAGTTGCACCTTGATTTTTAATGTTTGCATAAAGAAAAGAGAGGAAAGTAGGTATTATAGAGTAAACTGAAATTTAAAGTTTATATGTTACACCATCTCCCTTGAGTTGAACATGCTGCTGTAAATTTATTTTTAAAAAAAGGAAAACAGTCATTTATTTCCCATTTGTTGCAGAAAATGGAATTCTTACTATTTTGTAATCTATTTCTTTCAAAAGGGTTAGCATTTAGTCTTAGTTATTGGCCTACAAAATAAGAAACATTTCCCTCATTATTAATTCTGCAAATCACAGTAGTAAAACCCTTAAATGCATAGATTAGAAAAAAAAAGTAAATGGGTAGCAAAAAGAGATATATATATAAATATTTTAGCTCCTCAAATGTCTTTTTGATAATCTGTTATACAAAAAAAAAATATTTACAGCCCTAAAAATATTAAATAAAAGAGAGATCTGATAGACTTGCTAAACAAGTCATTTAAAAACATATATATATATATGTATATATATAAAAATATATATATATATATATATAAATATATATATAATCTAATAAAAACCTGCCAGCATTTAACATTTTAACTATATTGAACTTTCCTCTTTTATATATATATATATATATAAAACTGTGTTTACATTTATTAAAAAAAAAAAAATGAGAAACCAAAGAAAAGAGAACATCGCGTGTTTTCAAGTCCGCAGGCGAGAGGAGAGGAGAGCCGAACCACTATGGTTATCACAGTGGCCGGCGGTGGCGCGGGAGGCGCCCGGCCGCCACTGTGGTTACCCACAGTGAGCGGCGCCCGGCCGCACTGTGGGTAACCACAGCGGCGCCCGGGGAAACCCCCGCCACAGCGCTCGCCGCCACCCTTAAACCCTCCACTCCGCCCCGTTTCCCCCTCTGCGTCACGTTAAAAACAAGAAAACTTAACCCTCCGCTCGCTACCAGTTAAAGCGTGCGCGAAAATAAATGGGGTTTGGCTTCGGTCCGCCCCTGCGCGTTGCCTCTCGGCCGCCGACCCACCTGCACGCGCACACACACACTCATAAATAAAAATAAAAATAAAAATAAAAAGACTACACACACAGCACATATCACAAAAGGGGATGATTTCAAACTTGCCCTAACCCTAATTTCGGGTTAGGGCAACACAAACACATTGCATTTTAAATAAGTATGTTTTTGGTGGGAGAAGTATTTTAAAAGGGTTAGCTCATTATATTAGAATATAAAAAGAAATACTCCCCCCCCCCCCTCTCTAGGGTGTATTTATAAACTTAAATATAAACTCCCCCTTTAGATTACATTATTAAATAAAATATACAAGGGAATAAATATATGTGTTTGTGTATATATATATATATATATATATATATATATATATATAGGAGTGAATTAATTTTAGTACTTATGGGTAAATAAAATTGTGAGATGTAAAATTAAGTTTGAGTATTTTTTTTAAAACATTGGGCAAATGTAGAAGAAACTGTATAAAAGGATTTTAATACTTGGTGGGTTAGACTAAGAAAGAAAAGTATAAGCCATATTATTTGTAAGGCCAAGAGGGCCAATTAAGTCTAAGGCTATAAAGTATTTTTATTTCATGAGGTTTTCATTTTAATAAGGTGTTTTCATAATTAGGTCAACTTATTTAGTACCGAGGTGGTTAAGAAAGATAATAAAATATTTAGATCATTAAATTGAGACTATTTCGTTAGGCTTGAGGTTTCAATTAATTTTTAACGGAGGTTAGTGATAACCTTTTTGGGAGTAATATTAGCCCTTCGAAAACTCAGTTAAACTTTAGCCCTAATTGAATTTAATTACTTGAATTACACAAATGTAGTTGAGAACAAACAAAGTTGCATTATCTTAATTAAGTAAGTCGATATATTAGTTAAGTATTTTAAAAAAAAAAAAAATTATTATTCCATTCATGCCCAAAAGCTGGGCATGACATAATGTTTTACGAGAATGTAGTATACAAGCACCTCCAAAGTCACCAAGAGAATTTATTTCAAGTGTACTATGTAAAAGAGATGATGGTTGCATTTATAAGATGATGTGCTTTAAAAGTTCTTGTGCTATATGTCGTGGTTTGCAACATTTGTTGGCATTACAATAGAAAGGATATTTTTGGCATTTCATTAAGGATATTGAGAAGGTTGTTGGAGATTATTGATATAACTGAAGGATGAATACTATCTTTATAATATTATTTTGTCATTGATGTCAAGAAATTGATTTTTTGATTCAGTATGATGTTGCCATATCTTGAGAAGTATGTATTGATGAGATTTAAGATGTCGGTAAGTGACATAGAAAGAATGTGATGAATAAGGGGAGAAATAAGTTATTCAATGGGAAACTATTACTGAGTTAGACAATGATGAGATCATGTTGTTTTGATTGTTTTGATATCCTACATATGTTGTTGATTGTAAGTTTAATACTATACTATGTCACCGAGCAAAGAACCTAGTCTGTAAACCCTAAGGAACCTAGTCAGTAAACCCTAAGGAACCTAGTCGGTAAACCCTAAGGTTATCGATATCGGTTAAAGAAGGCAGAATGTCTACCGAGTGAAGTTTAGTATTTACCGAGTAACAACCAAGTTATGATAGATCGCATTGGATGGATAAAAACATTATTTAATGAAGCATGTTGATGAGGTGGAGATGAATAGATGATTGGTATGCCACACATGAAGTTTGTTAAGGATATACGGCAATGGAAAATCAAGAGGAAGATCTACAGCACAGATTGAACCGTAGTAACCTAGCACAAGTTCCTAGGAAGGAATGCAAGTTCCAAGGCAAGGTAAACATTTTCAAATTGAAGGATACATTGAACCTCGTCAAGTTTGATGATCTGATGGCTATGATTGATCATGGGAAATGTGATCAAGGAGATTAAGTGGTTAGCAAATTGTTTATAAATAAGGAATTGTTGATAAACAATGAATGCAGGCAAGTGTAAGCACATGGATGCTACATAGTGATTACCAAGCACAAAAGCTTGAAGACCTATTTGAATTGATGATCTGATGGCTATGATTGATCATGGGAAATGTGATCAAGGAGATTAAGTGGTTAGCAAATTGTTTATAAATAAGGAATTGTTGATAAACAATGAATGTGGGAAAGTGTAAGCACAGGGATGCTACATAGTGATTACTGAGCACAAAAGCTTGAAGACTTCTTTGAATAACAAAGTAGGGATCCCAGTAGAGGGACAAGATAAGTCATATGACAAGATTGTTTTGAGAAAATAAGAATCCACTTTAGCATTTTAGATGTGAAGTTGCATATATATTTTTACTATTGTTATTTTGTAAAGTGATAGAAAATCTCTTAACCGGGTGGACCTAACAGTCTTATTTGTAAATCCCCTAGAAAGATAACATTCTAAATGAGTGTTTGAAATCCTTTGACAAGGTCACTTCTAACAAAGTGAAGATCCTAACAGATCTAAGGGAAATCCCTTAACCGGGTCACATCTAGCAATGTGTTTGTAATCTTTAATAGGATTTTCTTTTAACCGAGCATACTCTAGAAGAGTATATTTCTTAGTGGGTCTGAAATCCCATAGTGGTTTTTCCCTATTTGGGTTTCCATGTTAATTGTGGTGTTATATGTGTTATGATGATTATGTGTTTATGAGTTAGCATGTTTAGCAGTTTTTGGTTATATTGCTGAAGTATAAGTTACTGAGGTTGAATCTATTGATTTTATGGGAAGATTAAGTTTGTATGATTCACCCCCCCCCTCTCATCTTGTTAGCTATTTGCATCAGAACTTTACAATTGGTATCAGAGCTTCAGACTCTGGAAGAAAAGTTTAGAGGTACTTGAGGCAAATATCCAAAGATGTATAAAAGGGATGCACCAAAGTTGAACAAGTCAAGTTTCTCCACATGGTAGAAAAGGATGAAGCTGCACTTATCAGGAATTGGAGAATATGCAACATATTATTTGGAGAATGATTACATACCACCAAGCACCAACCCGATGACCTTGGAGGAGATAAAGGAAAAGCAAGAACATATTCAAGCTATGATTGAAATAACATCAGCATTGACCGACTCAGAGTTTAATGATCTAGAAGGCTATAATGATGCAAAAGCAATGTCGACCAAGCTCAAATCTATGTATGGCAATGATGAACATGTTCAGAGAGCAAAAAGTAGATAGTCTAAGAGGTCAAATTGAATCCATGAGAATGAATGAAGGCGAGAACATAACCCAATATAGTACAAGGTTAAAGGAGACTGTCAATCAAATCAAAGGAGCAGGAGGAACTATTGAAGAAAAGGATGTAAAAAGTAAGTTGCTTAGAACCCTTCTACCTGCTTATGCAATTCGAGTCTCTACAATCAATGAACTAAGGTCTATACCAAATATGCCAGTTTCTTTGGATGCTACTATTGGGAAGCTACATGCATTTGAGTTAAGTAATTTTGATAACAGTGGGTCTTTGGTAAATAAAATAGAATCCGATGATTAGAATGATAGATTTAGTAAGTATTCTGAAAGGAATCACAATGGAGCAAGTGAAAGATTTCGCAAAAACATGGAAGAGGTACACAAACTATATGAAGAAATCAAAAAGCAAGAAGAGTTTGAAGCATTTTTGGCTAGGAGGTTATCGAGAGGAAAAGGTAAGTATAAAGGAAAGCTACCTTTAAAATGTTTCAATTGTGATAAAATAGGACATATGGTTTCTAACTGCCCTGACAAAGAATCTAGTGAAAAGAGAGAATACTGAGATAACAGGCAGAAAGACAACCAATACAAAGGACACTGAGACTTCAGAAGGAGAGACAGAAAGACATGCCTAGTAGCTAATGAGGAATCCAAAGATGATAAATCTGATGAAACTAATACAGAGTAAGTTGTTTATGTGGCTATTAAAGATGGATCAGATGAAGAAAGGTATGAAGAAAAATCCCTAATATCTCACATAAATAATAATGATTCTTGGATCATAGATAGTGGATGCTCACATCACATGACAGGTGATAAACACAAGTTTGTTAAATTAGAAGATTATGATGGAGGTTATGTAAGATTTGTTAATGATGCACCATATCTGGTGAAAGGTAAAGGATCTATAACACTTCTTGACAATGCTAAATGTGATGATGTATACTGGGTTGAAGGTTTGAAATATAATTTGTTGAGTGTAGCCCAGCTAAACAATATAGGATATCGAATAGAATTCCAGAAGGGATGTGTCAAAGTTCATGACAAACATGGAAAGCTGGCTACTACTGGGACACAAACAAAAGGTAATACATTTCATCTTGACTTAACTCAGAACAAATGTCTATATGCAAAAATAGAAGATACCTGGTTATGGCATAAAAGGTTTTGTCATGTAAATTTTGATAATCTGATCAAAATAAGTAAGAAGCACCGAGTAAGAGGTCTACCGAGCTTGGAAAAACCTGAGAATGCTATGTGTCGAGGATTCCAGAAGGATAAGATGACAAGATCAAGCTTTACAAGTAATTCCTACACTTCTAAAAAAAATTTAGATCTAGTACACACTAATCTTTGTGGTCCCATGAAAGTTCAAAGTTATTATGGTGATAAATATCTCATATTATTTGTGCATGATTACTCAAGGATGATGTCAGTTATGTTTTTAAAACAAAAATCAGAAGCTTTTCAAATGTTTAAATGGTACAAAGCAAGAGTTGAAAATGAAACCGGAAGACAAATGAAATGTCTTAGATCTGATAGAGGAGGAGAGTTTACTTCTGATGAATTTAACTTATTTTGCAATGATCATGGTATAAAAAGGCAAGTGTCTGCACCGAGAACACCTTAGCAAAATGGGATAGCTGAGAGAAGAAACAGATCAATTGTAGATTGTGCCAGAACCCTGATGATAGAAAAGAGGGTACCTCAAACATTTTGGAGAGAAGCAATCAGCACTGCAGTTTACACCCTGAACCAAGTACAACTAAAGAAAGGAACTATAAAGACACCATATGAAATCTAGTATGATAAGAAACCTAATGTAAGTTATTTTAAAATCTTTGGAAGTAGATGCTATGTATACAAAGATGACAGAAATGGAAAGTTTGATCAAAAAAGTGAAGAAGGAACATTTCTAGGTTATTCTTCTAGAATTAAAGCATTTAAATGTCTGATCAAATCATCTAACAAAATAGTAGAAAGTGCAAATGTGAAAATTGATGAATTTGCAGAAAGAAATGATGAAGGAAATTCCAAAGAACCAAATAATTATGAAGAATTTATTTATGTTCAACCGAGAAGTCCTACTGAGAGAGTTACTGAAGAAAATGAAGAGAATATCTAGTTACCGAGTGATGAAGAAGATCATATAGAGCTTACCAAGCCTATATTAGCTAAATATGTCAGAAGACATCATGCCTCAAGTCAGATTATAGGAGATAAGGATGATCTAGTGATGACAAGGAACAAACTGAGACAGAACACATGTCTGATATCTGAATTTGAACCGAGAATAGTAAAAGAGGCATTTAACAATGAAGATTGGGTAAATGCTATGACAGAAGAGATTGATAAAATCAAGAAGAATGACACATGGATGTTGGTCCGTAGACCGAAGGACAAAAATGTAATCGGTACAAAGTGGATTATCAGAAACAAGCTAAATGAAAAAGGTGAGGTCATTCACAACAAAGCAAGACTCGTTTGCAAAGGTTATGCTCAAGAAGAAGAAGATATATATTATGGTGAGACTTTTGCACCTGTGGCTAGACTTGAGGGAGTAAGAACATTGTTGGCATATGCTTCTTTCAAAAATTTCAAGGTATATCAAATGGATGTTAAATCTGCATTTTTGAATGGTATACTAGAAGAAGAAGTTTATATTGAATAGCCTGAAGGATTTGTTGAAGATAGGAGTAAAGATCAGGTATTTAAATTAAACAAAGCTTTATATGGTCTGAAACAAGCACCTAGAGCATGGTATAAAAGATTGCACTCTTATTTGATCAAGATTGGTTTTATAAGGACAAGTGAAAACAACAATATGTACATGAAGAATGATGTGTGGACAATGGAATACTGATCTCAGCCATATTTGTTGATGATATTATTTTTTGTGTAAATGATTCTCTATGCAAGAACTTTGGAAATGAATTGTACAAAGAATTTGAGATGTCATTAATCAATGAGATAAAATATTTTATAGGTTTATAGATATTGCAAATGAAAGATGAGATTTTCATTACTCAATCCAAGTACATAAAGGAAATCTTGAAGAAATTTGGAATGGAGGATTCTAAACTTGTAAGTACTCCTATGACTACTAATTGCAAACTATCAAAGAATCACTAGTACATTCAGGTCAAAATTTCGACGGCAAATCGTCGGGATTCTGACACAATTTCATCTCACTACCGACAAAAAAAGTCATCGAAAAATTTGTGTCAGAAGTTCCGACTATCCTTGTGGTTGTCACAATTCTGACATCACCTCACCTTTCTAATGGCCACCATGGATGCTAATACCCTGAAAGAATACCGTCGCGATCTCAGCCTATCATCAGAATTCCAACTCCAAAGGGCAAAATTTTGACAGAGGAGTGTCATCGGATGCACAACATCCTCATCGGAACTCTCCTAGAGGTCATCATAATTACGATGGCCTCCAAGAGAGTTTTGACGAGGATTTTATGCATCCGACGACACTCCTCTATCAGAATTTTACCCTTTGGAGTCAGAATTTCAACAATAGGCCGACTTTTCGGAAAAAAAAAATTTATAGAAAAAGATTGACATTGGTATCTCTCTTCTATCTCTCTTCTCTATCTCTCTCTACTATCTCTCTTCTCTCTTCCCTCTCTAGGTCTCTTTCTCCATCCCTCTCTTCTTCTCTCCCTCTCTACTTCTCTTTCTCTACCCTCTCCAGGTCATTATCTCTTCCTCTCACCCTCTCTCTCTCTCTCACCTCTATAGGTCTCACCTTCCATTCCTCCATCATTACCCATGTTGTCAAGTTGCAAGATATTTCCCAAAGTACTTGGTTGGTAGGGTTGATTTTCTTAAGTGTTGGAGTCGGAGTTAGATGAGACCTACACGATTAAGTTGTATTAAGTGATCAAGTCACCAAGATCTCAATTGTAAACATGACTAGGTTCTAGGGTTTTAGGGTAGCATAGGTCAAGATTGAGGTATGGTGGTCAAGAATTACCTTCCAATGACAAAAGACATCCAAATGATGAAGAATGAAGGTGATGAACTCATAGAAGTTTGAAGGAGATAATTTGACTAAGTTAAAAAAAATTTTAAGTCATGGTCATGATACTAGCTTGCTCATCAAGAGCAATTTGTGTGAATGAACCCTAGAAATGAGCCCATGCTAGAGAAGCAAGAATTCCAATAAAACCTAAGTTAATGGTTGTAAGGGGTCAAAATTAAAGAATTAGGGTACAAAAAACAAAATTTGGCTAAGTCGAGATGTTGCTCAAGGATGACCTAAATCATGGAGTGTAAATCAATCATGAAACATGAGAATGGATAGGTCTTGACCCAAGCAACGTAAGTCCCCCTTGTGATTCCAAAAGATATCAAATCACAATCATTGAGTCTATCAGCAATATAAAGTCAAGACCTAACTATTAGAATCTTGGAGTCATCCCATTTGATCACGTAGTTTAGCACTTGGGAGGATTTTGTTCAAGAGAGGATAGAATACTTAGTATTTTATTTTGTGTTGCATAGTGCATAAAAAACACATCAATAGAAACCATTGAAAGGTTTGGTTAAAGCCTTCGAATCACAATCTCTATGAGAAGCTATCAAGAGTGCCCAAAATTTGGAAATTTTAGTATTGAAGATCATAATTCATAAGGCACCACTTTTAGAGCAACCAAAGAAGCCTATCAATGTAATATTTTATTTACCTTGGATATGTTTTATCCTAAGTGTGATATTCCACTATTAAAAAGCTTAATTAGGTAATATTTTTAATTAGGTATAATAAGATAATGAGTTGCACATTCTCCTTCTTTGATTGAGATTCTACTTTTTCCTTGTCACAAATTTGGAAACTTGGATAAGCAATTTCTGTTTTTGGTTTTCTACCTCTTCATGATCCTCATGGATTTGGAATCTTGGAAGCTATATATTGTAGGTTTTTCCTTGATTAACATATCAAATGAAACTATTGTGAGCTTTCATATCTTAACATACCAAGGGCTTAAGTTTGGGGATGACAAGGGGATGACGAAAGGGGCCGAGTGGGATGCAAATATATTACAACTTAAAAAATTATTTATAAAAGGATGTGTATAGAATAAGTATAACAACTGTAAATAAAACTTTGCCACACTATGTAAATTTTACAATAAACATTAAAAATATGTCAATGATTGCATTGAAATTTGAACATTAACAATGGTGGTAGAGTTTTGGAACTTTGGGAACAAACTAAGAATAACTATAAGAATTGTAGATGAAACTTTGGCATACTAAGTGTTTAAACTAGTCAACATAAAAAAAATGGAAACGATTGCATTAAAAATAAGAATGGTGGGTAGAGGTTTGGGGTCAATGGGTAGTGCCCCTTGTGGGGGGTTTGGGGTAGAGCCCCCATCAAGGTTGGGGGCATTGCCAAACCTTTAATACGGATGACATTTTTACAATAATTTCACCATTTTTGTTTAGAATTGGAGTTTCTAATTGGGGGCCATGAGAGACTCATAGGCATCCTCAAAATGGTCAAGAGACTCCTTGGAGTCCCTAGGACATCCCTATGTGGTGCAGCAAGGGGATGTTTCCCCTAAGTATTGCATCCTAAAAAAATAGGGATTTTGGAGGGGGGAAGGGGTCCCCATGTTTCAATGGTTTCAAAAGATTCTAAGTTTTTTTTAATCTTGTCATAAAAGAATATACTCCTCTTGCATCCTTGGATGATTTGAAAATTAAAAACAATTTGACAAGAAAAAACTAACTTCTAAAGTTTAGACTTAGTTTTCTTTTTTTATCCAAGTCACTACAACATTTCAATGATCAAAGTAGCTTTTTTTTTGTGGTTTCGAAGCATCCAAAAGGCTTGAGAAATTCAATATTATCTTTCATTCCACCAAAATTGGAGATCAAGAAGCATGCTCACAAACAAGGATTTGTTTGTAACTTAAGGCAATCGACTAGTTTTTGGGGCATTTTCAGGTCTAAAGAACCTACCATTGTGTCAAAAAGGCCCATAAGACCCCATTTTCATCTAAAACTTGTCTCTTTTGGTCATAGAAGCATTTAAGGAAAAAAAAAATCACACAACCAATGATATGCCTATACCATACATATTTGAGTTAAAATAAAAATAAAATATTGACAAGGTTTGGAGACCATTGAACAATTTGGGAGATTGCTAATACATACACTCAATTTATAAAGTCTCAATTTGATGTACTTAATCTTTGAGAGACCTATACAAAAGCATTTTGTAATTGTGAACTAAGATAAATTTCCATTTTTGGCAGTTTTCATCATGGATTATGGTATTAAATTCTGACATTCTATTGTCAAGATAAATTCAGAGAACCATTTGTACTCGAAACAAGGGATAGTGAAAAATTACATTATGTAGGATCTCCTACCCTATCTCATTGAATTCATTCCTACACCAAGTGACTATGAACAAAAGCATAGGTATTTAACAACAATGACATGGTCCATGGACTAGTGATCCTCCTCTTGATACTCCATCTACTAATGAGAACATCTCTTATACACGTTGCTACTTTAGAATTAAAATTTTCTTCTTCTAGAACTTTCCATGATTCTTTGCAATAGGATTATATGTCTTCTAGATTCACCCCACTAGGACACATTCCTATCAAGCATCTTTAATTTTTTGAAAAGTAGACCACATTTCAGATCTAGATGACACCATAATGACTTTGATTTCCTCTTGCTAGATATTCCTCCATCATGTATTGCTTCATCAAAGTTCAAATTTGCTTCTTCAAGGGCTCTCAATGATTCTCTATATAGGATTCTTCATGTCTATGAGATCCACTTCATTGGGAGGCCTACTTAAACATTTCACATCTATTTGTGGACTCTCACCTTTCAAATATTGATGAAACAATTGAGAATATTTGTCTTCTCATTGATGACAATGCCCATCAAGTTACATCGTCTCCCATTGTAAATTCACTTGTTCTATCCCCACCATATCATGCAACATGACACATTCTATTTCACATTAATTAAGGTCTCACACTTCAATGATTGTAGTCCCTGAATCTTCTATGGAACAATCATAGCTTAACATCAACATCAAGACACATGAGTCACTTCAAAAACTATACATCTGAATTCCTTTCTACATTCCACTTGAATGGGAATTCAATAATTTGACAACTCAAGATTTCCATATTGTGAAAGGAAGGTGCATCATTTGTTGCAAATGAACCTACTACAACATTCACCATTCAACATTTTGCATTGCTTTTCTCTCTTCTTTGTGGAGGCACCAACTTTAGGGGATGGGGTGGGTCTATATTATCCTTCACATATGTCACTTGGGATGGGATTTTGTGCTATGGATTTTCTAGTCTCTACTTCAAGAGGGTACACTCTCTTTATAATTTGGGGTTATTTCATATTTTGCATGGATACCTAACCTTGTGACCCATTTCTTCTTACCTCAATTGCACTTAAGGGGGTGTGCCAATGTACCATTTTATTCACCAAGTGGATATGTTTTATCATAAGTATGATATTGCATTTGTTTGTTTAGTTTACTTAAGTAATTTCTTTTAACTTGAGATAATGACTTGCATGTTCTCCTTCTTTCATAGGATTATGTTTTTTGCCTTATCCTAAAAAATTTGGAAACTTGGATAAACAATTCCTTGTCTTTTGGTTTTTTATCTCATCATCATCTTCATCCTCATGGATTAAAAATCTTGGATATCGAGTGAAGATATTGTGAACTTTTTCATTTTCTCTCTTATGAAATCAACTATGTTATGCTATTTTGAATTTGGTCTCCTTATTTTGTTCTTCATTGATATTATCTGACATGGTCTTTCTTCATAGGCAAAAAAATCAGGGTATGGAAACTTCAGTGCAAAAGCTTCACAAAAATTGCAAATCAAACCAAAACCATTTAACTCTTCTTTTTCATCTTAAAACATTAAACTTAATTGAGAACGTATTTAATGTAGCTGATTGTGTGAATTTCTGAGCATTGTGTCTGCAAATTCTTACTAAAAGTTTGCCTATTGCAGACTTTCTGAGAGACATTTTTGAGTATTCTAAGCCTTGGTTCTTGTATTTTCACTGGTGATAAGTTGGAAACTTTATGGCAGACCTGTAGCCAATCGATCTAATTTTGACAAGTTATACACTAAGCAAACAGGCATCTAGAACTAGCATTGTTTGCAAGTCACCCCTACCCTATGCCATGGGTATATGACCACCCAAAACTCCATTTTAAGCATCAATCCTGGAAATGATCGGTATGACTACCTAGAACTCCAGTTTAAGCATTAAGTTACATCATTATTGACCTTACTTTGGGATGCTATGTATGAGATTGGAACCTTTTGTAAGGTGTGATCAATGTGCTATCATAAATGCAAAGCCAAAACCATTTTGATGAGATCATGATCCCACTAATACTATTTTGCCTTGTTACTTTTGCACCCACAAAAATGATAGAACCAGATATAATATACCATCAATGCCCATATACCAACAATGCTCAAGATGAGCCACTTAGAAGTAGAGTTTAACCACTTTCCATATAGGTAGATTATCTCTAACCTCATTTTCCCTATAGGTAACTGATTAGGTTCATTTTAGAGTCTTATTTCCAAATATGCACCTCTATGTTAGCTTTTTGCTTTATTATTTGCCTATTTAGGCTTAATCTTGTCAATTTTGCATAATTTTACTTAGTTCTTGCATCTTCAATGAAATTATATCTAATCATATCCAATCACATCAAAATGGAAAAATTAATATATTGTTGGTCTCTCCTAGAGGAATTAAATTGAACCAAATTGACTATTCCCCAATAAAATGTTTTGAAATGGTGAATGTACAAGTTTGTAGTTTACTTTCCTAGACTAGGACCCCATTTCGTCAACATTTCACTATGAAAGCATAAATATTTTTTCTTGAAGAGAACATCTTACAGATTATGCTTCAATGTATAAAACATTTTCATAATCAACCATTCAACTTCACATGGATAAAAGAATTCACATATTCTAAATCATGATCTGATGATGTGGAAAACTCATATGCAACTATATGGCATGCAAAGAATTTATTTTAACATACACTTATTCATCCACATTGTAAGGATAACAATACAAGGCTCACATATTGGTCTAAGAGGATGCCATGGTCTCACAAAGTAACCAAGAACAATATGAAATGATGGTCTTGAATCCACACACAACTAGGGAGGATCCATATAATTATGTATGACTTCCCCCTTGTTTGTTTAATGGGATTAGCCTCCAAGACATAGCCATCAATAATCACTAAGAATGTACAAGTGGATCGTAGCTACCCATACAACAAACACTTACCCCTATCCTCAAATTTTCCCAATGTTTGATTCCTTATATACACTCATCCAAGGTTATCTATGTCGATCTTGGTGAGGAATCACATCACAACAAAGAAGGCAACATTTAAAAATAGCAAGAGTTTCACTAAACTACCAAAGATCATAAATATTGAAAGAAAGAAAAAATAGTACCAATAATAAGTCAAATAAATGTATTCAATTCCAATAGCAAATCAAACATAGCCACAATAACTACACAATAGAGAAAACTCACAATAGTTATTAAACTAATTCAAACAAGATAAAATAAAATTGTTGGCCCATGCAACAAAGATGAGAGATCATCAATAATTGAAGGAAACTTCACAATCCTTAAAAATGCACATTACATAACTATACGACTAGAAATTGTGGCTAAATAGAGTGAAGATTCATCATGACTCCAATAATAGTCCCTCATGTGTGCATTTGTGGCATGAACACAAAAACTCCCACATGGCATGGCCATGTACCTAATGGAGAAGACATGCCTAGGCTACATGCCCAAAAAACATGACTATAATAATAGTCCCTCATGCATGAATTTGTGGCCTACACACTACAAATCCTAACATATCATGGCAATACACCTCATAGAGAAGACACACCTAGGGCCACATTGCACATAGCAACGTGCCTCACAAAGAAGACATGCATAGGGCACATGCCACATAGCAATGTGTCTTGGAAAAATGTGCATGCATGTCACACACCAAAGCTATATGTATACATCATGAGGCAGATTCATATGTTATCAAACACAACCTATTGTATCTAACATGAGTTCCTCTCTACATGTGTGCAAATCTTCCAACACTAATCGCCACTAAGAAGGAATAATATAAAATGCATCTTCAAATATTTGTGTGTGTGTGTGTGGAATTGTGTCTTTGAACCCAAATCGCTACCATCAACAACATGTAACCATCACCTACACTATATCAAAACATAAGTATGGTGTGACATCATATCTATTTGCATAATGTCAAAACACATGCCAACATGAAAATCATCATAGCATGACAAAAATCAATCTCCACATGTTGGAACAAAGATATAAATAAGATAATAGGGTAAGAGGAAACCCGTACCAAGAACCACATACCAACTATCGGCAATGCCATCAAGATAAATGTAGGATAGAATACCACTATGAGCCATCCAATGGTCCATTCTATGAGAAGAACTAGGGGATACTATCTTTGAAAGGTGTGGTCAATAGAGATAATCCCTACTAATGCCACAATATGTCACCATAGCTTCTTGAGTTTTCCATTCTTCTACTTAACACCACATTTATTGAGTTCCTCAACAGCGAGGTTGGTTCTCAATAGGATGCACAAACATGTAAACACACAAGCATAGTTTCATCATACTTGTACAACAATGCAAATTCATTTTTCTAGTTAATTACTTAGTGTAAAAATAACTCCATTACATAACATAGGGCAATAATCACCATAAGTTTTCAAATAAACTGCCCAAACATCAATTGGAGTTACCCTTTCTAAGGTACAAACATAATTTATTTATAACTTCAAAATTAAAATAATCACAATACATCCAAATAAGTTCAATAGTGCATGGAAATAGACAACATGATCCATAATTAAACCCATAAATTACCCTAATTGGATATGCTAATAAAATGGGGTCTCAAATAATAGAGATTATGTTGGACCTATAATAGAGATCTGGACTTTGTTTCATCATACACAAGCATGGTTTCATCATACTTGTATCCAAAAACACCATCCATAGATAGGTACTTAGTACCACAATCTCATGGGTACCCTTTTGGCTGAATTTACCCTATATTTAGGTGAATCTACCCTTGTATCATTCCTTGATCTAGTATGTCATTCCACCAATCAATAATTTTTCCATATTCTTGTGAGAATACACTATCCCTTAGGTGAATATGCCATATCCTTAAATGAATCCTCCTTGTCATCATCCTAAGTCCTCTTTTTGTTAAGTCTTATCCCTTCATCTTTAGGAAAATCCACCTATCGTTATGTGAATCTACTTTCTCTTAGGTGAATCTATTTCACATAAATCATTTATCTTATCCATCTTTCTTACGCAAATGGTGAATTTTTCCTATCCTTAGATGACTACGCTCCCATTTAGGTGAATCTATCTAGTTTTAGTCTCCTTCCATTATTTTGTCCAGATTTGTATCCTCTAGTTTACATGAATCTACTTGTTCTTAGGAAAATCAACCCTATCATTCTAAGGAAAATTCACCTTGTCATCATCCTTAATCATCTACCTTTCAAGTGTACAGTCCATCCATCCTTGGGAGAATCTAACATATTATTGGGAAAACCCACTCCCTCTTAGGTGAATCCACCTTTTCCACCTTCTCATTAATCTATTATTTGTTCTAAGAAGGACACAAAAGTGGATAGAAAATAATAGAGGAGATAGTACTCAAACAAGTACTAAGGAATTGCATTAGTGACATGTCACGAATGTGAGTTATACATGTTCCAAATTGATTGATTCTCATGAAGGAACTAAGTTATCTACAATAAATAGTCACCCAAGAAACCCATTTGCTTTAGGCAAACTATCTTCTTAGTAGTAGCTTAATTCTTGAGACACTTGATTTAGATATGATCTTGTAAATGGTGTTAAAAAGAGTAATTAGTCACCAACCAACCACACTCTTCATTTGTGTATTTAAGAATTAGTTTGGTCAAACCTTGATTGTAACAAGCATAACCAAATCCTCCATGATAAAGTTAACAACAAATATATTATTGCATAACCAAATCTTTGTGATGGGTGTGTTCAACAAATATATTATTGTGTGAATTGCTTTTGTCCAAAATGTAGGAACTTGATCTACATATCCATGAAGGCATGATTAGGTCTCTATACAACATTGTTTTGTTGATGCATATATGTAGTGGTTAGTTGTTTTCTTTTAGTTGTGGATAAACCATTTTGAGTGAATTTCTCATTTACTTGAGCATTCTGCATTTAGAGAACAACTGGATGACCATTCAACAAGGGGTTTAAACTCTTTGAACTTCACAAATGCTTGAGCTTTTCTTGTCAAGAAATGTACCCACATCTTAAAGACATCAAATTATGAAAGATGATAGTCCCAAATTTGCAAATGACTGTCACAACATAGTGAATAAGGGAAATCCATAGATACATTAATGAGTAGCCCTAGATCAATACAAAGAGAACACATGCATGCTAAGGGAGAATTGAAGAAGCCTTTTTCAGGATAATATAATGGTAGTAAAAGAAATCAATAAAGAGCATAAGTTCATCAAGAACAATTCTTAGCCACAAAGATCTAAGGTAATCATAGAGGACCTGATAATAAGTGAGTTCAAGAAGACACACTCAAGCCTTCATCACATTCCATAAAAAGAAAATAATTATTCCATATAATTGGAAGGAAATGATATATTGCAAATATTACTATGAAGGTCTAAAATAGTAAAAGAGATGAGACTAAACTTTTATTTCTACTTACAATAGTGAACTAGTTGAGATATACTCATAGACAAAGTGAATGACATGTATGAGAACAACCTCAATAAAGGTAAAAAGGACAATAAATAATAGTGATAGATGACAATGCATTGAATGTGCCAAGAAAAAGACAATGGAAGCCATGGAGAAATCACTATCAAAACAAAGCCATTAAATAAAACTATGTTGGTGTAGCTTGAGAAGCACAGTAGAACAATGAAAAAAGAACACTACTTGGTCCTTGAAAAGCATGTAGTCACAATGATTGAAAACCACAATGACAACATAGAGGGCATGAATGTTTGGAGTATTTCCATTCTTAAGAATCTCATGATAGTCCATTATTAGGACAGGTGAAGTGCACTATGAAAGTGTCTTAAAAAGCTAATATAGCCATAAGTGATAGTGCCAATGCTTTAAGTTCAAATCCTCATGAAATACAATCATGTTTATCTCAATGCAATGTTTGCCAGCATCCTCCCTGCATGTGCCAAAATAGGAGCTTTGGAACAAGGTATGAACATCCATCAAAGCATAATCAAAGGGGGCTTTGTGTCAGAAATTAGTTGCAAATGCTCCAATAACAAAAATCACAAAATGGGGTAGCATACACATGGCATGTGAACTATATGACGAAATACCTCAAAGAGATGTCATTTCATGGAATTTTAAGATCACAGGATATGCACAAAATGGATTAATTCGCATAAATAACCAGTTGCCCTTGATTGCGAAAAAAAATTAGTTGCCCTTCATTGAAAAACAAAGAGTTCCTTTGATTGCAAAAAACATCTTACCTTGCTTGCATAGAGATCACTCCGATGGGGGGGGTAGGGAGGCAAGACGGTCACCGCTTGCTTCGGTTTTCTTTCAAAATGAAAATGCGTTGTGTTTTTTTTTTTTATAAAATGCTCGAGGTCATCGAAATTCCAATGAACATGGGCATTTTTTTTTAAAAAATCAAATTTTCACACAATGCTCCTTGTCTGTCGGAAACCTCCATCAGAATTTGACCCCAAATGTATTAGTGAATGATGAATCTGCATTTGTTGATGAGACACTTTACCTATCCATGATTGGAAAGTTACAATATGTTGTGCATAGTAGACCGGATATAGCACATGCAGTAGGTATTGTTGCAAGATTCTCTGCAGATCCCAAAGAAACCCATATGGCAACAATCAAGAGAATTTTCAGATACCTAAGAGGCACTAAAGACTATGGCTTAGTTTATGAAAAGAGGAATGACTTTGATTTAAAAGTTTATACTGATGCTGATTGGGCAGGAAACATTTATGACAGGAAAAGCACAAGTGGTGGAGCTTTCTTTCTGGGTGATAGACTAGTAAGTTGGCTTAGCAAGAAACAAGGATGCATTTCACAATCAATAGCAAAAGCTGAATATGTCGCTGCAGCATTGAATTGTACCAATATTGCATGGATCAAAAAACTATTGGAAGGTATAAATGAGAAGGTTACCAAGCCAGTAACTATATTCTGTGATAATGTGAGTGCCATTAACATTTCAAAAAATCTGGTAATGCACTCTAAGAAAAAATATATCTCTATAAAGTATCATTATCTCAGAGAAGAAGTTCAAGAGAAGAAAGTTGTGCTGGAATATATCAGTTCAAAGGAGCAAATAGTAGACATCTTCACAAAGCCACTGCCAAGGGACACTTTTGAGTATCTCAAAAGCAAGTTAGGGGTCCTACCCCTATCTTCTATTCACTGACAGAGTTCGGTGAAAGCATCAATTTGATGAATCTACAAAGTATTATGTGTGGATTGATGTTGATTTACGCACTTTAGGAGGTTTTCTAAAGGTGTGTAGGATATAGTGAATAAAGACAAGTTGCTCTGACCGAGACTGAGATGATACATGTGTAACATAGAAGGCAAAACACTTCATAGCAAAAGAGTTCATGATTTAGTTCTTTTACTTTTTGGCATTATTGTCAAAGGGGGAGAAGACTAAATGATAGACTAAATGGTAAAGCCCTAAATGAAGAAGATAACAGAAGAGTAATGACAGGGGGAGAAGATTACTGAAAAAGGGAGAAGATTAAAATGCAAGATAACAGCTCAAAAGACTAATGAAAGAGGGAGAAAGCCTAGAAGACTTCAGAAGAAGAAAACAACTCAAGGATAATAGAAGAAGTCTCCATAGCAATCTGAATCTGAATCAATTTGAATATCTTGTTGGTATTACCATACAAGTTGGTATTTCCATCAATGCCAAAGGGAGAGATTGTTGGCATTACAATAGAAAAGAGATTGTTGGCATTTCATTAAGGATATTGAGAAGGTTGTTGGAGATTATTGATATAACTAAAGAAGGATGATTACTATCTTTATACTATTATTTTGTTATTGATGTCAAGAAATTGATTTTTTGATTTAGTATGATGTTGCCATATCTTGAGAAGTATGTATTGATGAGAATTAAGATGTTGGTAAGTGACATAGAAAGAATGTGATGAATAAGGGGAGAAATAAGGTATTCAATGGGCAACTATTACCGAGTTAGACAATGATGAGATCATGTTTTTTTGATATCCTATATATGTTGTTGATTGTAAGGTTAATACTATACTATGTCACTGAGCAAAGAACCTAGTTGGTAAACCCTAAGGAACCTAGTCAGTAAACCCTAAGGTTATCGATATCGGTTAAAGAAGGCAGAATGTGTACCGAGTGAAGTTTAGTATTTACTGAGTAATGATAGATCGCATTGGATGGATAAAAGCATTATTCAATGAAGGATGCTGATGAGCTAGAGATGAATAGATGATTGGTATGCCGCGCATGATGTTTGTTAAGGATCTAAGGCAATGGAAAATCAAGAGGAGGATCTAGAGCACAGATTGAACCACAATAACCTAGCACAAGTTCCTAGGAAGGAATGCAAGTTCCAAGGCCAGGTAAAAATATTTCAGATCGAAGGATACATTGAACCTAGTCAAGTTTGATGATCTGATGGCTATTATTGATCATGGGAAATGTGATCAAGGAGATTAAGTAGTTAGAAAATTGTTTATAAATAAGGAATTGTTGATAAACAATGAATGCAGGCTAGTGTAAGCATAGGGATGCTACATAGTGATTACCGAGCACAAAAGCTTGAAGACCTATTTGAATAACAGAGTAGGGAGCCTAGCAGAGGGAAAAGATAAGTCCTATGACAAGATTATTTTGAGCAAATAAGAATCTGCTTTAGCATTTTAGATTTGAAGTTGCAGATATATTTTTATTACTGTTATTTTTTAAAGTGATAGAAAATCTCTTAACCAAGTGGACCTAACAGGCTTATTTGTAAATACTCTAGCAAGGTAAAATTCTAACTTAGTGTTTGAAATCCTTTGACAAGGTCACTTCTAACAAAGTGAAGATCCTAACAGATCTGAGGGAAATCCTTTAACCGGGTCACATCTAGCAATGTGTTTGTAATCTTTAACAGGATTTGGTTTTAACCGAGCATACTCTAGAAGAGTATATTTCTTAGTGGGTCTGAAATCCCTCTGTGGTTTTTCCCTATTTGGGTTTCCATGTTAAATCTAGTGTTATATGTGTTATGATGATTATGTGTTTATGAGTTAGCATGTTTACCAGTTTTTGGTTATATTGTCGAAGTATAAGTTACCGAGGTTGAATCTATTGATTTTATGGAAGATTAAGTTTGTATGATTCACCCCTCCCCCTCTCATCTTGTTAGCTATTGGCATCAGAACTTTACAACATTTACCTAGATCTCTACATTTAGAGAGCACACATGAAATTGGTAAGAAACTAGTTTTTTTTGTAAAATACAAGACAATCACATATGGGGTTAAAGATGGAAAAGAATTGAAAAGATGCGAGTTAGTGAAAAATGGTATGTGTGTAGCTAAATTTATGAATATTTCAAGAGAAACTAGTTTATGAGTACATAATACAGATGCATAGAGCTCAGTGGTTAGATGAGCAATTCAAGTTATGTAAGGACACATTTCCTCTTGGTAGTATTGTCTCTATCATTATTTTTGTTGAGAATTATACACTGCAACCTTGAAATGAAGTACAATATATTTATTACCATTTTATACAAGTTACTATTTTTGTACACATAGTGTTCATGCATGCAGATGATAGCACAAAGGACGATAGAAAGGTTTTAAGAGAGTATGACTTCTACAAAAATGATGATTGTACTTATTTATCAGATTTTGTGAAAGGATGATTTAAACTTTCTATGATAATTTAAGGGAAAGAAATATAAGATACAACCAACACATAATATGGTTAGATAATTGTGCCTCACAATTCAAGAATGCAAGGATGTTCTATTGGTTGACTAGGATGCATGTGAGAAGTAGTGTACAACATTTTTGGAATTTCACTAAGGTTGGACATGGAAAGGGAGAGCATGATGGCACAAGAGAATGCATAAAAAGATACCTTGCTAAAGAATAATTGAAGTACGAAGGTGATGATGGGTTGATAGATGCAATAACAATTGTGTGATGGTGTAACTCTACGATGGGACCAGGTAATGTAGGTACATCTATGGTTCATAGATATTTTGGGTTGATCACTGAATCTAACATTGAAAACTATCAAGATTGTTGTGCAATTGTAGGATCAAATGACATACATTCATTTAAAAGTTTAAATGTAAGTTCACTAGTAATTTATATTAGAGAGATTACATGTTTTTTCTCTTCATGTATGAAGTTTTTGTTTGAAGAATGTGAATCACAAGAGTGGGCTGACAAATGGTCTTGTAGACCATTAGTTCCCATTGATATGTTGGGTTATTTGGGAGAGTGTTGGATTTGGTTGTTCATTGTTGTTGCTAGGATATATTGTTTTCATTGATGTCAACATATTCATGTGAGTTATTCTGGTGAGTTTGGGAAGATTTTTTGATCTGATTTGCAGTTCTTTGTTTACCGGTTTTTGTCGGTATTCCCTCCTGTATATTCTTGTGTGATCAGATCTTGTGTTGAGATTTTGGATTATTATTTGGGATGATCTTATTTACCTTCATATTAGATGGTTCATGATTTGGTGCTCCACAAGTTATATTTCTTTGTGACAGTGGTTGATTGGTTGTGTTCTTGAGCTTTAAGTCATTGACAGATGAAGATTTGAAAAGTGGTATTGGTGCAACTGTTCCAGATGATTCTAATGTGCTTGAAGGTGTTTCCTAGTTTTCCCTATTTCTTTTGGTGATCTGCATTGATTGTTGAGTGATTTTTTGGTGATTTGTTTAAACAGGTGATAATTTTTGTGTTATGCAGTATTTTCAATGGTGTAGCATGTTGCGGTTGATCTGGTGGATGTAATTGTTTGGGAATTTGAATTAGGTCTATTCTATGTAATGTAAATCATAATATTGGTCTAGTGGTTGATCTTTGTATCATGTAATGTAATTTTTATAATTATGAATTGAGGGTTGAGGGTTTAGCTGACCTTGTTATCAAGGTTGATGATTTGTATATATAGGTGATATACTTATGTAATTTGGGTGTCGGTATTGTTTCTGCATTATTAGAGAGAGGTAAATGTGTGAACAAGAATATATCATTCAACAAAGTATTGTGGTGAGTTTGGTGTTGTAGAGTAGACAATTGTTCTCAATCAAAACTGTCAATAGGCATTTGTAGATGCTATTATTGTAGTTCATTTCTTTCAAATTGTAGTCTGAATCATTTTGTAAGTCAGTGAGACTTCCCTAAGGGTTGTGGTCTTCCGGGCATATATATTTTGAGCGGTGAGCTCCAAGAAGTATGCCTGAATGCATGTGTATTCCCCATTGTAATATTTTCACATATTACTATAGAGTATCATTTTATTGTGGGTAGCTTCCCATCGTGGTTTTTCCCTTAATTGAGTTTTCCACGTCAAAATCTTGGTGTTGTGTGTTGTGTTGTTAATTTACTTATCTTTTATTGTTGTAGTTTATCAGTTTATGTTTTGGAAGTTTAATTTGTTGATCTGGTGAAGACTAATTCACCCCCCCCTCTCTTAGTCTTCCTTATTGGTTGTTGCTCACAATTGGTATCAGAGCTAGATCCTTTGGTAGAAGATGAATCACTTGAGGAGATCCAAGATGGCAGCTCAAGATATTCTTTTCAAGAAGGACAGTCTAAGGTTTGATGGAAGCAACTATGCTGCATGGAAGAAATAGATGCAGGTGCATTTGAAATGTCTTGGAGGATTATTGGAGGATCACTAAGAATGTGTGTGTTTTTCCTCAGAATGGACCATCCACTCTTGATGAGGTTAAGGAATCTAAATATAATATCAGAGTGAGGGAAGCATTACTCAATGCTCTGATAGATTCTGAAATGAAAAATGTTATGGAATTTCAAACCACACATGAGATCTGGGTGAAGCTTGAGATTTTGTATGAAGGTGATAGTCAAGTGAAAGTTGCCAAGTTGCAGAGTTTGAAAAGAAAGTATGAGACATTGAAGATGGGATATGATGAAAACATACATTTATACATGGCTAAGGTGAATGAGCTTGTCCTTGTATCAGATCTGCTGGTGGAAAGATTGAAGAAGATGAGATTGTTGCTAAGGTGCTAAGATCTTTTCCTCCTACCTATAAACATAAGGTTGCCGCTATTGATGAGATCTGAAGTGTAACTACAGTGACAAGGGATGTATAAGATGGAAATCTTGTTGCATTTGAGCTGAGTGAATTTGGTGAATCACATGGAAAGTCTGAGACAACATTCAAAGCATTAGGATCTATGTTCAGTAAGAAAAATTATGATCCTGATGAGTGTCGGATATCCAGATATGAAAGAGAAAGGAGACATATAGCAGAGAAAGAAAGAGAGCTTGATGAGCTTGAAGCATTGATTTCTTGGAGATTGTCTAAAGGTGTCGTTAAGTATGATGGAATGTTGCCCTTGAATTTTTTTTTTTTGTAATAAGATAGGAAATTTTTCTTCTAGATGTCTAGAGAGAATGGCTAAGTATAACATACATGATAAGTTTGATAGAAATGATAGATATGAGAAGCATGAGAAGTATGCTAAACCTTATAAGTGTAACCAGAAGTTTAGGAACTAGAAGAATTGTTATTATGTTGCAGATAAAGGTCTTACAGATAAAGAATCAAAAGGAGATGAAGTTGTGTTCATTGTCATTAAAGAGGATAGTCATGTGCCTATTGATTCCACTAGCTACTTTGTTGAGGAGAAAGCTTTAGTTCCTAGGGTAGAAGAAAAATGTGAATGGGTGATTGACAATGGTTGTTCACATCATATGACCAATGACAAAAGAAAATTTGTAAGCATGGAAAGGTATAATGGTGGAATAGTTAGATTTGGAAATGACAAAGCCTGTGTAATCCATGGGAGAGGTTCTATTTCTTTTGATGGTAATAATAACACTGATGATGTCTTGTATGTTGAAGGTTTGAAGCATAATCTTTTGAGTGTTGGACAACTGGTTGATAAGGGTTATGATCTGCAATTCAAAGATGGAAAATGCAAAATCTTGAATGCATCTGGTATAGAGATTGCATTTGGAAATAAGACTACAAGTAACATTTTTCATTTGAATGCCAGCGAGAAAATTTGTTTGATTGCTAAGATAGATGAGATTTGGTTGTGGTATAGAAGGATGTGTCATGCAAACTTTGATTCAGTGATCAAGATTAGTTCTACACAAGCTGTTAGGGATTTGCCTAAGATTGTTAAACCTGTTAATCCGATATGTAAGGAATGTTAGTTGGGTAAGCAAACAAGGATTTCTTTCAAGAGAAAATGGTACACATCAGATGGATTGTTAGATCTTGTGCATACTAACCTATGTGGACCTACAAATGTTAGAAGTGTGCAGGGTGATAGAAACTTTATGTTACTAATTGATGATTATTGTAGAATGATGTGGGTTTTTTTTTTGAAGGAAAAATCAGCAGCATTTGAGAAATTCAAGATATTCAAAGATAAAGTTGAAACTGAGTCCGAATTGAAGTTGAAGTTTCTGAGATCTGATAGAGGTGGAGAATTTTGTTCTAGTGAGTTCAATTCTTTTTGTGAAATGCATGGAATCAGAAGACTATTATCTGCTCCTAGGACCCCACAACAGAATGGGATTGTTGAAAGGAAGAACCATAATGTTTTCGATGCTGCAAGAACCATGTTGATTGAAGGAAATGTTCTGAAGGTTTACTAGAGAGAAGCTATTATCACTATAGTCTATTCATTCAATAGATTTCATATCAAAGGTGATACCGGTAAGACTCCTTATGAGCTTTGGTTTGGTCTTTTTCCTACTATGAAACATTTCAATGTCTTTGCTAGCAAATGTTATATCAAGAGAGATGGGGATATTGGGAAGTTTGATGCTAGAAGTTATGAAGGTATCTTCTTTGGATATTCTACAAATAGCAAATCCTATCAGTGTTATAACATGAGACTGAGAAAGATGAGAGTGCAAGTGTGAAGGTGGATGAAAACCTTGGGAAGGAGATCAAAGCTTATGATGAAGGTCAACATGTTGTTTTAGCTCCTATTCAACCTGAATATCCTAAGTGAAATGATTGGGTAGAGATAGAGACTGTTGTTGCTGCTAGTGAGGATGTTCATGAACCCAAGTCTAAAAATAAGAACAATTAGAAGACTCCGAGGTATGTAAGATTGAATTATTCTAAGAATCAGATTATTGGTGATAAGAATAAACGTGTAATGACATGAAGAAGGTTAGCTATAGAAGAGATATGTTTGATTTCTAAATTTGAACCTTGTAAAGATGATAACTGGATTAGAGCCATGGAAAAAAAGTTAGATCAGATTGAAAAGATCAATACTTAGGAGCTTGTGCCTAGACCTAAGGATCAAAATGTTATTGGTACTAATTGGGTTTTTAGGAATAAATTGAATGAAGTAGGCATTGAAGTAGTCAGAAATAAAACCAAAATGGTTCGCAAAAGATATTCATAGCAAGGAGGGATTGATAATGAAGAAATGTTTACTCTGGTTGCTAGAATTGAAGTTGTTAGATTGTTGCTTGCTTATGCTGCTTATAAAGATTTCAAAGTATATCAATTGGATGTCAAATCTGCATTTTTAAATGGCGATCTATAAGAAGATGTCTACATTGAACAGTCTGATGGATTTTCACTGTCAGATGATGGAGACATGGTATTTAAGTTGAAGAAAGCACTTTATGGTTTGAAACAAGCCCCTAGAGCCTAGTATGCTAGATTAGATAAATACTTGCTAAAATTGGGATTTGTCAAAGGTGTTGTTGATAGTAACATGTACTTTAAAATTGAAAATAACATTTTTATTGTTGTTCAAGTCTTTGTTGATGATATTATTTTTGGTGGTGATGATGATATGAGTATGAAATTTGTTGGTGATATGAAAAAAGAATTTGAGATGTCTATGATTGGTGAGATGAAATTTTTCTTAGGTTTGCAGATTGCACAAACAAGAAAAGGAATCTTTATATCTCAAACTAAGTATGTGAAGGAATTACTAAAGAAGTTTGGATTAGATAATTCCAAACCAGTTGTAACTCCTATGGTGACTGGTTGTAAATTATCTAAAACTGATGAATCTCCTAAAGCTAATCAAATTTTAAATAGATCTATGGTTGGTGGATTGTTAATCTTACTCAAACTAGGCCTGATATTATGCATGTTGTGTGTATGGCAGCTAGATATCAAGCTGATCCGAAAGAATGTCATGTTACTAGTGTTAAAAGAATATTCAGATATCTAAAAGGAACTAAAGATTATGGTTTATGGTATCCAAAGAATGATGATATCATGTTATGCGCTTACACTAATGTAGATTGGGCAGGTGATGTTGATGACCGAAATAGTACTACCAGTGGAACATTCTTTTCAGGTAAGAAGTTAGTTTCATGGGCCAGCAAGAAATAAGATTCAACATCTTTATCTACTATTGAAGCTAAGTACATTGTTGTTGCTAGTAATTGCACTCAGATGGTATGGATGAAGCAAATGTTGAAAGATATCAAAGTTATTTATGATGAGCCTACTGCTATATATTGTGATAATTCCAGTGCTATAAGCATGTCCAAAAATCTAGTGCAATATTCAAAGACTAAGCATATATCAATCAAATACAATTACTTGAGGGAGAAAGTTGGTGAACAGAAGGTGAAGCTAGAATATGTATCTAATATGGAAAAAAATGTTGATATTTTTAATAGGCCCTTGCCTGCATATACATTTGTCTATCTGAGAGACAAGTTGGGGGTCTCCACCTTGTTGGCATTTTGGCACTAAGTTGTCATTGATGTCAACTGACATGATGGAGATCCACATAAGATGAGCATAAAGAATGAAGGTCTATTGGTAAAGAAACCAATTTGAAGGATAAAGAAACCGGTCTGAAGGATAAAGAAACCGAGCTGAAGGATGGTTGCTTGTTTATGATGAAGAGGAAGAATGTTAAAGTTGTCTCATACCACCAGAGGTGAAGATGTGCAACCGATATAGGATGCTCTACTAATTAACAGAAGAAGAAAACTATATCGGCAAAGGGATATACCTGTATGTGCTTGCTAGACCGACTGTGTGTTGGTGGGCCATGTCTTGATCATTGTGATGCCATGTGAAGCAGATGTGGCAAACATGTTGTGGTTGGTGAAGCCTCATCGACAGGGTTGATGAAACAAATAATCACCATTAATGGAGGAGCCATAAATCACAGGATTGTATCTAACTTATTACGGCTCAAGGAAGAAGGAATGACAGAGGGAGATTAGAGAGTATTTGGTGCTTAAATCTATGCAAGGGAAATTCAATTTAGGAAGTCCTCAAAAAGAAATCTTCTGAAGCGCTTTATGTGTCAACTGATTTGGTGACAGAAGATCTGATTTGAGATTGTCATTTCCAAAAAATGTGCATTGGATAATGGAAACCATGTGCAGGTGCATCCTTCGAGGATAGGTGATTGATCTGAGAAAGGTAGGACTGGATCTCATGAAGATTGTGTCAAAAAGAAGAAACCCTAACTGCTCAAGTTTTTTGAATTACATTCTGGCAGGAAATCACCATATAAGAAATGAGAGCTCAAAATAAAACAACCAATGCTGTGAAAGAGGAGGAGTGTAGAGAGAAGTAAGAAAAGAAAAGAAAAGAATTGCGAGCCTTAGAAATAATTCTATGAAAGTTGCAGTGTGTGTGTGAGCAAGCATACCGGTGAGAGGATTCTACTGGCAGTTTTGTAGTCCTATAGTTGAGCCTAACTGGTAAGGTGTGATAGAGTAGGGAGAATCCTAGTGTGACATAGCATGTTGAGAGACTGTGTGTGAGAGGGAGAGAAAGATAACAGAGGTTGAGAAACAAAGACAACAATGTCACAACCGACAGTGTGAGTTTCAGTGGAGGAGAAAAAATTGTCAAATGGTAGAGAGTTATTTGATTCAAGAGTTGCAAAATTTATTTGCAACAAGAAGCCTTAATTGTATTCAAATAGTCTTTCAATATACATCACCAAGTTTAAGCTTGGTGCAGGGGTTGGTGCCCTAAAAGTGCAAGGGTTGGTGCTCCTTGGGTTGGTGCCCAAAATCTTTGTAAGTCTATGTTTTACCTATGAGGCTGGATTGGAGCAGTAGTCCGCACTAGCTTTTCTCACCGAGGTTTTTCCCATATTGGTTTTTCCTCATAAATCTGGTATTGTGAGTTACTTGTGTGTGAATGGTCTCTTTGGACTTCTTTCTTGTATTACCGGTGTGACTGTTTAAGTGGTTAAGTAAATAAATTATATTCTCAAGTTAAATCAGAAGAGGAAAAACTTTGGAACCATTGATTCACCCCCCTCTCTGTGGTATTTTGTGTTCAACAATTGGTATCAGAGCATAGGTTCCCCATTATCTTTAAACCTTGGGTATATTCTAGTCTTTGAGAACAATGGCAAGAAGTGAGTTTGCTTCCTCAAAAGCCCCCATGTTTGATAGATCCAACTATGCCTTCTGGAGTAGAAGAATGGAGACCTATATTTCATCTCTTGGTTTTGATGTGTGGATGTCGGTCAAGAATGAGAATGGCATTCCTAATACTCCTTCCTCTAATCTTGATGCAAAAAAGGAGTATGAGAATAATGCAAAGGCAAAACATGCTATCTTGAGTAGACTGTCCGATAATGAATTTGTCAAAGTCATGCATTGTATTTCAGCAAAGGAGACATGGGACAAATTGTAGAGGTTGTTTGAGGGAGATGGAAAAGTCAAAGAAGCCAAGCTGAAAACACTAAGGAGTCAACTTGAAAGCATCAAAATGAAGGATGACGAAAAGATTGTAGACTATCTTCATAGATTTGATGAAACTGTGAATACCATTAGAGGACTTGGAGAAGAGATTGCAGATGAGATTCTTGTCAAAATGATACTTAGATCTCTCACTCCCAAATATGATACTAAGGTATCAGCCATTGAGGAAGCCAAGGATCTAAAGACTTTTACAATGGATGAGCTATTTGGCTCCCTGAAAGATTATGAGATGAGAACAACCGGTGATACTTCCTCAAGGAAAGAAGCAACATTCAACATCACCAAAAAGAGCAAAGAAGTTGTTACTCACAAAGAATCTAGTGAAGATTCTGATGCAAAGGTAGAAAAATTTGTCAGGAAGCTCAAAAGAGGATCCGATCGGTACAAAGGAAAGCTACCACTTAAGTGCTTCAACTATGGAAAGGTAGGACACTTTGCTGCAAACTATCCCCATAAAGAAACCGGTGGAGATGAGTCAAGAGAGTTCAAAAGATCTACTAGCAAAGATAGTGAAAGGAATGACTACCGACAGGGAATAAGAGGCTACCAGAACTAGAACAACTTATATACCTTTGAGGAGGACACAACAGATGATGAAAATACATTAGAAGATGATGACCATGAGAACAACAGAAAAGTCAATCTCTTCATGGCACTTGATAGACCAGCTGATGAAGATGAGGAAGATGTGGATGTTGAGGATGAAGTGGATTTGGAGAGAGAAATTATAAGTGCTCTTGAAGAATTGAGTAAAACAAGAAGAGAACTCAAGAGGGTTAAGCTTGTTGCAGTAGATGAACAAGATATTTTGAAACAATCTCTAGAAGAGTCTAGTCAAGTCATATCTGACTTGAAGCTGCAGTTGGAAGAAACTAAGAGGATTAGTGAAGCTATAACCTTTGATCTGATAAAGAAAGAAAAGGAGCATCAAGAGCTAGAAGCTGAGATAATAAGGCTCAAAAAGGAGCTTGAAGAAAGCAAGGAAGAAATAAAAATAAGGATCAAGTATGAAGACAACAGTGAGGCCTTAGATAAGATGTTGAGCAAACAAAAGCAATCCAAAGACACCAATGGCTTAGGTTTTGAAGAAGGTCAAAGTTCAACCCACAAAGATAAATCTGACAAAGAAATAATGTTCACCTCTTCAATTGAAGGTGAAGGAAAGAAGACATTCACTATAGGCAAGGATACCGACAAAAAGACATATGCAGATGTTGTTGGAAATCGTCACTCAAACCGATATGTAGAAATGAACCGGAGGCCACACTTCTTGCACCAAAATGCAAATCCAAGGAGAAATGCCAGAATTGATCATGAAGGATTCACCAAATTTAACAACATCAAGGGAAGACCCTCCATTAGGCAGTTCTATTCAGGATCAAGACAACTTAACCAACATGTTTCAAACCTTCATGGAACTTGTTACCGGTGCAATAAATTTGGACATAGAATAGCTGACTGTAGATTAAATAATAAGCCTTCTATGAATTATGAAAGTAGAAACTCATTTAATACACTTCGGGATATGAATGTTGTCTGCTATCAGTGCAATGGATATGGTCATAACTTTTTATTGTAGGAAGAATAAACCTACACCCTACAATAATTTTAAGGATGTTCCCTTTAATGAAAATGTAAAATGCCATAACTATTAAGAATTTGGACACATAGTGAAATTATGTAAAAACAAGAAGATCAAGCAAATGACGAAAAATCTAGATCAAGGGCTGATAACTGAACCTGAGCTCAATATAGCAGTAGATAAGAAGAAGGAAATCAAACCAGTTTGGGTTGAGAAAGAAAAGGAACAGGCCGAAACAAGTCTCTTAGTATAGACGGCCTTGCATGCTGAAAGGAAAAATTAATGGATGGTAGATAGTGATTTTTCAAACCATATGATTGGTGATAAAAAGAAAATCATCAAACTTGAAGACTAGAATGGTGGATGAGTAAGGTTTGGAGATAACTCCTCCATCAAAATAAAGGGAAAAGGAACTCTAAGCATTGATAGAAAACTGAAAGCACATGATGTATATTATGTGGAAGGCCTCAAGAATAATCTGTTGAGTGTGAGTCAAATGTGTGACAAAGGTTACAAATTCACCTTTGACTCAACCAGTTGCTAGATAAAGAAAGGCAGTACCGGTAAAGTTGTGGCAGAAGGAAAGAGGACTAATGGAAGTGTTTATAATCTGAAGGAATTCTATGAGTCCCAATGTATGTTAGGACAAGTAGATGAAAGTTGGTTATGGCACAAAAGATTAGGTCACATCAATTTTGATAACTTAGTTGTAGTAAGAAAAAAGGGGTGTGTGAGGAATATTCCACCCATCATCAAATCGGTAAACACATTTTGTGATGAATATGTAAAAGGTAAGAACACAACAGTGAGTTTCAGGACAAAGGAGCACAACACCTCAAGACCACTTGAAATTGTGCATACAGATCTGTGTGGTCCAACTCGAACAAAAGAACTTGCCAGTGAAAGATACTTTATGTTCTTCATTGATGACTACTGAAGGATGGCATGGGTCACCTTTCTACAAGATAAATCACAAGCATTTGAAAGATTCAAGATCTTTTAGAAAATGGTGGAAAAGGAAAGTGGGTACAAATTAAAATTTCTAAGATCAGATAGGGGTGGAGAGCTCAGATCAAATGAATTTGAAGATTATTGTGAAAAACATGGAATTAGAAGGCAATACTCTGCTCCTAGAACACCACAACAAAATGGTGTGGTAGAAAGGAAGAACAAGATAGTCAAGGAGATGGCCAAAACCATGTTAAATGAGGCCAGTCTACCAGATACATATTGGAAAGAAGTTGTTCACACTGCTACATATACTTTGAACTGGGTTCAATTAAGGACAAACAACAAAATGAAACCTTATGAGTTATGGTATGACCGGAAGCTATTTGTCAAATACTTCAAAGTATTTGGAAGCAAGTGATTCATCAAGAAAGATGTGGATGGTTTAGGAAGTTTTGACTCCAGGAGTGATGAAGTAATATTTCTTGGTTACTCATCTAACAACAAAGCCTACAAATGCTACAATAAAAGGCTAAGAAGGGTCATTGAGAGTGTGCATGTAAAAGTTGATGAAGATATGCACAGAGGACGTCAACCACAAGTTAACCAGTATGATGACTCTGGTGATGAATATTGTAAAGTTTAGATAGATACTAAACCAGGGGTAGCATCCAAGAAGGTCCCCAACTAGTATGTACAGCTGAATCACCTAGAAGAGCAAATTTTGGGAAATAAGAGTGATGGTGTGCAGACTAGAAGAATACTTTCCGGGAATGATGAAAAAGTCAACCTATGCCTCATGATTGAAATTGAACCCAAAACATTCAATGAGGCTAGCAAGAGACAAGAATGGATGGATGCCATGGAAGAAGAACTGCACTAGATTGAGAAGAACAAGACTTGGGAATTAGTGCCTAGACCGAAAGACAAGAACATCATTGGCACAAAGTGGGTCTACCAGAACAAGATGAATGAAGAAGGTAAGATTGTAAGGCATAAAGCTAGACTATTTTGCAAAGGATACTCTCAAGTTGAGGGGATTGACTTTGAAGAAACATTTGTACCCATGGCTAGATTAGAAGCAATTAGGATGTTTCTAGCTTACTCTGCCTACAAGGGCTATAAAGTATACCAAATGGATGTAAAATATGCTTTTCTAAATGGAAATTTAGAAGAAGAATATACATGGAGCAACCAAAAGGATTTATGCTACATGATGATGAGACATTTGTGTGTTGGTTAAAGAAGGCTTTGTATGGTTTAAAGCAAGCTCCCAGAGCATGGTACTCAAGATTAGATTAGTATCTGAAGGAGTAGGGATTCAAAAAGGGAAGTGCTGACAACAATTTGTACATAAGGAAAGATGGGAATCACATGATTATTATGGTTGTGTACGTAGATGATGTCATCTTTGGAGGCAACAAGGATACTCTTTGCAAAGAGTTTGCTGATCAGATGCAGTCAGAATTTGAGATGTTAATGCTTCATGAATTGACTTACTTCCTTGGCTTGTAGATATTATAGAAAAATAAAGGAATCTTCATCTCACAAGTCAAGTATGCAAAGGAGATGCTGAAGAAATTCCAATTGGATGATTGCAAACTGGTAAGTACCCCCATGGTGACCAGTAGCAAATTGAGCAAGAATGATGAATCACAGGTGGTGGATCAGACTTTGTACAAATCCATGATAGGCAGTCTATTGTATCTAATTGCTTCAAGACCGGATATAGTTCAGGCAGTATGCATGGTAGCGAGATTCCAAGTTGCACCAAAGCAGTCACACATGAATGTTGTTGGCAGAATGGTACCTACAAGGAATGCTCAGCTATGGTTTGTGGTATCCTAAACATGGATATTTTATCTTGGAAGCATACACTGATGTCGATTGGGCAGGATGCAATAATGATAGAAAGAGCACAAGCAGTGGTGCATTCTTTGTAGGTGATTGGTTGGTCTCATGGCGTAGCAAGAAGCATGACTCAGTCTCCTTATCTACTGCTGAAGCTAAGTACATTGCTACTGCTACATGCTTCTCTCAGGTGCTTTGGATGAAGTAGTCTCTCAAAGATAAACAGGTGGACATCACTGAACCTATTCCCATCTAGTGTGACAATTCAAGTGCAATCAACATAGCAAAGAATCTGGTCATGCATTCCAGAACAAAAGACATTGCTATCAAATATCACTTTCTTTGAGAGAAGGTAAGGATGGATTATGTCCCCACTAATGAACAAGTAGTAGACATTTTCACCAAACCATTACCGGTCAGCACTTTTGAGTACCTTGAACACAACTTGGGAGTTGTGTCATCTGCCTAGGAAGGCTTTATGTGGCTCAGGGGGAGCTGATAGTGGTCAAAGGGGGAGTGCACAAGTACCCTTTGTCATTGTGTCAAAGGGGGAGAAATGTACCGATATGAAGTGAATCGTGAGAAGTTGACATCAATGCCAAAGGGGGAGATTGTTGGCATTTTGGCACTAAGTTGTCATTGATGTCAACCGGCATGATGGAGATCCACATAAAGTGAGCATAAAGAATGAAGGTCTATCGATAAAGAAACCAATCTGAAGGATAAAGAAACTGAGCTGAAGGATGGTTGCTAGTTTATGATCAAGAGGCAGAATATTAAAGTTGTCTCACACCATTGGAGGTGAAGATGTGCAACTGGTACAGGATGCTTTACCAATTGACAAAAGAAGAAAACTCTATTAGCAAAGGGATACACCTATATGTGCTTGTTGGACTGATTATGTGATGGTGGGCCATGTCTTGATCGTTGTGATGCCATGTGAAGCAGAGGTGGCAAACGTGTTGTGGTTGGTGAAGCCTCATCGATAGGGTTGATGAAATAGATAATCACCATTAATGGAGAAGCCACAAATCATGGGATTATATTTGACTGATTGCAACTCGAGGAAGAAGGAATGATAGAGGGAGATCAGAGACTAGTTGGTGCCTGAATCTACACAAGCGAAATTCAATTCAAGAAGTCCTCAAAAAGAAATCTTCTGAAGCATTTTATGTGTCGACTGATTTAGTGACAAAAGATCTAATTTGAGATTGCTATTTCCAGAAAATGTGTGTTGGATAATGGAAATCATGTGCAGGTGCATCCTTCCAGAAGAGGTGATCAATCTGAGAAAAGTAGGATTGGATCTCATGAAGATTGTGTCAAAAAGAAGAAACCCTAACCGCTCAAGTTTTTTGAATTACATTCTGGCGAGAAATCACCATATAAGAAATGAGAGCTCAAAACAAAACAACCGATGCTGCAAAAGAGGAGGAGTGTATAGAGAAGTAAGAAAAGAAAAGAATTGTGAGCCTTAGAAAGAATTCTACAAAAGTTGCAATGTGTGTGTGAGCAAGCATACCAGTGAGAGGATTCTACCAGCAATTTTGTAGTCCTGTAGTTGAGCCTAACCGATAAAGCGTGATAGAGTAGGGAGCATCCTAGTCTGACATAGTGTGTTGAGAGACTATGTGTGAGAGGGAGAGAAAGACAACAGAGGTTGAGAAACAGAGACAACAATATCACAATCGATAGTGTGAGTTTCAGTGGATGAGAAAAGGTTGTCAACTGGTAGAGAGTTATTTGATTTGAAGAGTTGCAGAATCCATTTGCAATAAGAAGCCTTAATTGGTTGATGGCGACCTATTTTAGGTCTGGTCTTAATGCTATTCTGTTAGGTTATGGACTAGTTTATGTAACATGTTGGTGGATGTTTCCAATTTGTTACCAGTTAAATTTATTGTTTGGTTAATGTTGTTTCAGTCTTAGGCCGACTTAGATTATCATTGGTTTGCAGGTTTATGTAATGGATTTATTGTATTATCTTTTAGGTGGCCGACCTAATTGTTTAGGTCCCGAGTTGGTATAAATATGATGTAAGATCTCTTTGTAGATCATAGATGATTATGGGAAGGATGTTTATGTGATTATCTATGCACTCCTTGAGTTGGTGCCCAAAATCTTTGTAAGTTTGTGTTTTACTTGTGAGGCTGGATCTGAGCAGTAGTTTGCAGCAGCTTTTCTCACTGAGGTTTTTCCTATATTAGGTTTTCCTTATAAATCTAGTGTTGTGAGTTACTTGTGTGTGAATGGTCTCTTTGGCTTTCTTTCTTGTATTACCAGTGTGACTTTTTAAGTGGTTAAGTATATAAATGCTATTCTCAAGTTAAATCAGAAGAGTAAAAAATTAGGAGCCACTGATTCACCCCCCTCTGAGTGGTATTCTATGTTCAACACACCCCTCCTGATGAGAACTAGATGCATTAAGTTGCATCGATCCAGTGGAATTTAGAGCCTTACTCTTTTATTTGAATTGATGTGTTGGTGTTTCTCCTCTACTAGAGTAGTCTGTTGATTTGGTTGTTTATCCCAAGGGTAGAGAGATTTGTGTTTGATTTTCTATTTTGGTGATCTTTTGGCATTGTTGTCAAAAGGGGAGAGAGATCATGTCAAAAATTGCTTTATCTACCTTCATCTTAGGGGAGTTTGCTGGTGATATCTTCTTTCTTTGCATTGACTATTTTTCACATTCATATGTTACCATTAATTCCAAAGGGGGAGATTGTTGGATTATTTGGGAGAGTGTTGGATTTGGTTTTTCATTTCTACTACTAGGATATGTTGTTTTCATTGATGTCAACATTTCCTATGAGTTATTCCGGTGAGTTTGGGAAGATTTTCTGATCCGGTTTGCAGTTCTTTGTTTACTAGTTCTAGCGATGTTCCCTCCAGTATATTCTGGTGTGCTCAGATCTGGTGCTCAGATCTTGGATTATTGTTTGGCATGATCTTGTGTATCTTCATTTCATATGGTTGATGATTTGATGCTATGTAAGTTATTTCTTCGTGATAGTTGTTGATTGGTTGTATTCTTGAGCTTTGAGTTGTTGACAAATGAATATTTAAAAAGTGGTATGGGTTCAACTATTCCAAATAATTCTAACGTGCTTGATGGTGTTTCCTAGTTGTGTCCTATTTGTTTTGGTGATCAGCATTGACAATTGAGCAAGTTTTGGGGCATTTCTTTGAACCGGTCATAATTTGTGTGTTATACATGTTGGCAATTTGGGGGAATTGATTATGTGTTGCATTGATGTTTGCTATTGGTGTCAACACTAGCTTTTTTGGTTATCTATCGAGTTCTGATAGAGTAGTTGGTCTTTGATGATGATCAGGAGATTCATCTTTGGTATATTCTGATTGGTGGAATTGGTTTGGTTTGGTCATTCATGTTATTCGGATGTGTGTCACATTCATTTGATTCAAGATTTGGTGATTCAAAAGCTATCATATGTTCTAGTAAGCCTTTTTGTTACTGGTAAGGGTTCTACCAATAGAGCTTTATTGAAGATCTTTTGATGGATTTGATAAGTGGTGTTGGTGCGGCTTCTATAAGGTTTTCAGGATGCTGATGGTTATCATGTTCATGTTCCAATTGATCAGTGGTGTTGCATTTGGTTTATGGCGACCCATTTCAGGTCTGGTCTTAATGCTATTCTGTTAGATTATGGACCGGTTTATGTAACATGTTGGTGGATGCTCCCGATGTGTTACGAGTTGAATTTATTATTTGGTTAGTGTTGTTTCGGTCTTAGGCTAACTCAAATTATCATTGGTTTGTGGGTTTATGTAATGGATTTATTGTATTATCTTTTAGGTGGCCGACCTAATTGTTTAGGTCCTGGGTTGGTATAAATATGATGTAGGATCTCTTTGTATATCATAGATGATTATGGGAAGGATTTTTATGTGATTATCTATGTGCGAATAAATTTGTAATTATATGTAGAGGATTTGGTCTATCAAAGGTGATCAAGTTGGGTTTGTGTAAGAGGTTTAAGACCTCTGGTATTGAGCTTAAATCGGAACTATACTCAGGCATACGAGATGCTATTCTAGCAGTTCAATCTTCATTCCGGATTGTAGTCTGATGTTTTGTGTAGTCAATGGGACTCCTTTTGTGATGAGCAGTGCACTCTAGGTTGTTGGCCTTCCTACATGTCCAGACCCCTTATTGTAATATTTATTCATCTGATTAGTAGATAGATATTGTGTGCCTCCAATCCCACCATGGTTTTTCCTCATTGAGGTTTTCCATGTATAAATCTATGGTGTTATGGTGTTTATCTGTGTGGTTGCATTATTACTTATTGTTATCTTCTTTTATGTTTACCGATTGGTGAGTTTTTGTATTAATTAGATTAAAATTAATCATTCTGGCAAAACACTGAGTCACCCCCACTCTCAGTGTTCTTGGATCCCAATAATTGGTATCAGAGCCTGGTGCCTCGAAATAAATCTAATATCTTGAGGAAGATCTTGTATCTGGAATCCATGGAGATAAGTTTGAGGAAGGAACTTCAAGTAGTTCTTGAAGACTATGAAGCTGCAAGAAGAGATGAGATCTATGAAGGAATTCATTTTTACTCTGTAGGAGAGGTTGTCATATGCACAAGCGAAAAAGAACAAACTTTGTGATCAATTACAAAATCAGGATGATGAAGAAAAGAATGCTTTAAAGGATCTATGTTAGAAGCGAAGTCAAGAAAATGGTGTCATGAAGAATGAAATGCAAGCCCTAACTATGAGGATGTTTAAGGAGATTGAAGACCAAAAGAAGAATGAAGAAAATCTTACTAAATATCTGAAAGATAGACCTGATGAATGCATTAGGTTGGCACATGAGAATGATATATTGAGAACTGAATTGGTGCAATCCCAGAATAATGAGCAAGAGTTGGAAAGAATGATGAAAGTCCTAAGAAGTGATCTGGATGCTACAAATGAATACAAAGATAAGTTCAAGGGTAGTTCTGCTAAGCTTGGTGAGTTATTGAATAATCAAAGGGACAGTGGAGACACTAGAGGTCTTGGATATGAGAATGGAGAAATCTCTGGTACGGAAAATTAGGATGACACATCTAGTGAGAAGAACAATTAAGAGAATTCACTAGACAACCAGAATCAGAGGTCATCAGTAAGGCAATCCAGTGCATGAAAATTTAATGGTAGATCATTTTTTGCAATAAGTTTGGTCATATGGCAAGTCAATGCAAAAATAGAGTCAATCAAAATAATAATTTAGGTACCGTTCAATGTTTCAATTGCAAGAATTGTGGTCATGGGACAACTAATTGTAGAATGAATGTAAAATGTCATGCATGTGGAAAGTTTGGGCATATGGATAATCAATGTAGGTCAAGGAATAATCAAGGTTATAGTAAGGCAATTCAAAAAAAAAATGTCACCTATTATGCATGCAACAAAGTAGGACATATTGCTAAATTTTGTAGGAGCAAGAACCTACTGGCAGGAAATGACAAATCTGATGAGAAGGGAAAGTAAAAGGTTGATGATATTTGGAAGGAGCATGAAAAGAAGTGGGTTGTGAAGTCTGATGATCAATAGACAAAATCAAATGCCCTAGATGTTCATCCAGTTGAAGCATATACCCCAGTTACTCAACCGATAGAGCAGAATGTTCCTGCACCGGTAGGAAACTCATCTGGTAACTAAAGTATCCGCCTTGGGGGAGAAAAATTGATGACAAATCTTGCATTACTCCTGGTAGTGGTCTGAAAGCTTGTTTCAAATTCTGGAGTAGTCAGTTTGAAGGTTAACTGATGAAGATTTGTTGGATCTTGGATCTGGTTTGGTTTACCGGTGAGTCACTTTATGAGCTATGGTTTGGTCATACATCTACAGTTAAGTATTTCAGAATCTTTGGTAGTGAATTGGAAAGTTTGATCCTAGATGTGATGAAGGAATATTTCTTGGTTATTCAAATGAAAGAAAAGCATATAGATGTTATAACAAAATATTGCAGAGAATTATGGAGAGCACTAATGTCAAGGTGGATGAGTAATACAAAGGTCAAATAAGAACTTATGAGAGAGAACCGGAAGTGGAAATAATCATAACTGAACCAGTAACACCTATACCAGAACAAAATATTGAACTAGTTACTCCGGTAGTATCAGAAAATTCAACAGTAACTGAAGATCAAAGTAGAGAAATAGAAAGTCAGAAGACTCCTAGGTATGCAAGGTTGAATCATTTAGAAAATTAGATAATTGGAGACAAAAGAAAAGGAGTGATGACAAGGAGAAGGTTAGTAGCTGAAGAGGTATAATTAATTTATCAAATTGAACTGACATCAGTAAATGAAGAATGTAAGGATGAATGTTGGATGAAAACTATGGAAGAGGAATTGGATCAAATAGAAAAGAACAACACATGGACTTTAGTTCCCCGACCTAAAAATAAGAATGTTATTGGAACTAAATGAGTCTTTAGGAATAAATTGAATGAAGATGGACAAGTTGTCAGGAACAAAGCTAGATTGGTATGTAAAGGATATTCTCATAAGGAAGGAATAGATTGTGATGAAACGTTTTCTCCGGTAGCTAGGATTGAAGCTATGAGATTATTTCTTGCTTATGCTGCCCATAAGAAATACAAGGTTTATCAGATGGATGTTAAGTGTGTATTTCTAAATGGAGACCTTGAAGAGGAAGTCTACATTGAGCAACCTGATGGATTTTCACTTTCAGATGACAATAACATGGTTTGCAAATTGAGGAAATCCTTATATGGATTGAAGAAAGCACCTAGAGCTTGGTATGCTAGATTGGACAAATATCTTTTGAAGCTTGGTTTCACTAAAAGTATGGTAAAAGTAACTTTTATTATAAGATCACTAATGATGACATATTGATTGTTGATGTCTTTTTGGATGATATCATTTTTGGAGGTGAGGAAAATCTATGTATGGAATTCTCTGATAATTTGAAGAATGAATTTGAGAGGTCTATGATTGGAAAAATGAGATTTTTCTTAGGTTTGCAAATTACTCAAATTGTTGAAGGTATTTTCAGTTGTCAAACTAAGTATGCTAGAGAGTTGTGGAAGAAATTTGGTATGGAAAATTCTAAACGAGTTCATACTCCTATGGTTACAAGTGACAAATTGACAAAGAAAGATGTATCAGCTCCAGTAAATGTTAGGCCCAATATGGAAAGCTAATGTACTGAGAGGGGAGGAGTGAATCAGTACTCTAAAACTTTTCTTGAATAATAACTTTACTGTTATGCATAAACAAAATAGTGCAGTAACATAAAATAAAGTTAAAACAAATAGATAACAATCATAAATGATTCACTCCACAACACATATATTTTGGTTACGTAGAAACTCTTGGTTAGAGAGAAAAACTGCAGTGGGGATGGCACCCACAACTTCACTACTACAATAATAAAGAGTGCTCGGTTAGAGCTACATATTAGCTGTTTCTGATAGCTTACCCTATTAGGAGTAACAAGATCTATTAGATCTACCTTGCTAAAGGCTTTTACAACATTTAATCTAAATGATGCACCTGGTTAGAGGCTTTACAATTTATAGACTTGATTAGAGTCTTTTACCCTGTTAAAGGTTTCTCTTACAACTTCACAATATTACAATATAATCATTACAAATATCTGCAACTTTACATCTGAAATGTTATAGCAGATTCTATGTGCTCAGAATAGATTACGCTGCTTATAGCATACCTCGATAACCCATATAGTAACTCAGTAAACCCTTCTATTTACTCTATTCTTCGACTATTCTCTGAAAACCTTCTCGGTGACCTCTGTGTCTCTGTAACAGTCTTCTTACACTCATGCACACCCCTTTATCTCTTAACTCATGCTGTATAAATAGATCTCTTAAGACAGTGATCCAATTCATTGCTTCGATCTTACAAACACGATTCCTTGAATGAATAACTATACAAAATATTTCATTGGTTAGATTGATCTCAGAATCATACATAATCTTCTAGTGCAATTTCCAATGTGATAACGGTTAGATGTGCCTCGATCTTGTAACACGTTTTCATGTGCATGTCCAAGTTCAATGAATCTGGTAACATGTTTCACTCAGTGTATATCAACTCGGTGTGTCATCTTTGTTGCTCAGTAGACATAAGAAGATACTCGGTAGACAAATCAATGTGTACTGCGTTCTGTGACTGCTTTCTTCTGTAACCAACTAGACTGTGCATACCAACTTCTCTGTGTATACCGACTACATGATTCGGTAGTGTTAACCAACTAGAGTATATAGTATGACTTTGAATATAAAAACTAATGACAACTTGATAAGTAGTAACAATCTCCCCTTTTGACATTAGTTGAGATGTTTGACAAAAACTACTTTCAAAGTCATAACTCAAAAATCTACATACTTTGCAAAATGACTATACTTGACAGTATATACAATAGTCAATGAAATAGTATATTCAGATATACTCCCCTTATCATTATACTATACATAACTCTGATTTTGCATGCTTGGTTCTGTGCTTGTGTGCTCTGCTTATTGTCCTTGGATACTTTGCATACTCTGCTTGGTATACTCCCCCTATATACAATACTCCGAATACTATATCATTCTCAATACTGTATCAAAACTGTATGTATCAAAACTGTATCACTCCCCAAATATATTATATCACTCCCTCAAGACTATCATATTACTCCCCCTTTTTGACAAACATCAAAAACTTTAATTTCCATCTGGGGGCAATAACTGGTCAAAAATGGATTTGTACTTTTTTCGGGCATCGGTGTGAGCGACAAAGAGTGCATCCTTTACACTTTCCAATTAAGAATTTTGTGCTTGAATATCAGCCAATAGTGATATTAAGCCATCAATAGTGCTTCCCTCTTGTGTAGTAGATAGGCATGTGGCTTGGTTAATCTATTCTTGGACGGATGAAAGATGAGGAAGGAATAATGTCTAGAGTGTCATTATATCCATCCTAATCTTGTGTTCTTCATTTCTTAGTTCCAATTGTTGAGCCATGAGTTGTTGAAGCTTGGTATAAAAATTTTGAACTGAATTGAGCTCTGGGATCAACTTATTTGAGAGATCGGTGATCTCTTTCTCAATTGCATCAGTTTTGTTCTTAATGTCTTTAATGAATATAGAAAATGTATAGAGTTTTTGAAATAAATAAAGAATGTGCTTGAGTTGAGGGGACAACTTAGTAATGAATTTGACAAGTTTGACTTTGCCAATAGCTAGAGCTTTTTGTACCTCTTCTATCATTTTTGTAGTAAGCTCCTTGTCTTTTAGCTTGCTCAAATACTCAGATGCATCAATTCTAGATGTTTCTATTTGATTAAGGAGTTCATCCAGTTGAATGTGGATGGTTGCATCGGTTGACACTGTAGCGGTAGGTAGCATATCTGATAGCAGTGTCTTCACCTTCTAAAGTACTTTATTCTTTTTTTGTATAGCCATCTGTTTTTCTTGTTTGGCCTTTGCTTTGCATAGTTCACCAAAATCAATGAGTGCTTGCCCCTTTAATTTTGATATATCCATATTGGGCAACACTATCGGTTTAGATAAATCAACTTTGAAACTATGCTTTTTCACCTTCTTCTCTTTACCTTTGGTTGATTGGACCAAGACAATAGCTTGAGAGGCTTGCTGACCCTCGGTAGGTTGCTCAGTAGAGACAACACTTTGGTTGGTTCCTGTAGCTGCTATGGTGTCTTTTGGTGTCTTGGTAGTGGATGTCTCAGCTACAACATTTTCAATGCTCGAAGGTGCTTGAGAGGTCTATTCTAGAGTAGTATCTTCTATTGTTGTAGACTTGTGATCTTCGGTGCCTTGTGCTATATCCTGAGGAGCTTTGGTAGAGACAAGTTGATTGATCAGTGGATAAGGCTGAACTTGTTCTAAAATGGATTCACTAGATACAAGTTTTGCATATATAGTGCCTTCTATCATTTCCTGCTCCGGTTCCTCTATATCCATGACATCTTCATCTATTTGAATAGTGTCAGCAGGGTCTTGTTCAGTAGCATCAGGACCTTGCTTGGTGACATCAGGATCGTGCTCGATGACATCAACAATTTCAATTGTAGATTGTTCACCGAAATCTTTGATTTTGAAGATTTCTTGCCATTTTGCTTTTGTCTTATTTTCTACGTCAATATATAGCCCATTCATTAGTTTTAAGGCTCTCTGTTTGATAAGAAATTTTGAATTGTAGGTTGTTAGATGTTCCTTTATTTCGACTACTGACATATCAGGAAATAGATGGACTAGACTTCTTTCTCTGATTTGTTTCTTTGAGTCCATTGCATACTTCCACCTATTATCAATATGCAAGTAAAGTTCATTTGGAAGTGACTTTACTAGTTCCAATGGAGCTAACCAGAACTTTAGAAGTGTGCAGATGATAGCTTCTTCAATTTGTCTCTTCTCATCATTATTTCTAGTTTCATACTTGACATATCTAAATGAACCAAATCCACCATATTCTTTCAGATTGGCACAGAAGTTTTCAACACTATGTATATTTACCTTCTTGCTCTTGACAATCTGGAATTTGTTTGCATCTTCAGATTCAGTATCACAGGTTTCTTTTGCCAAAATGAGTCTCCGAGTAGATTTCTTGTATGTCTTTGTTACCTTGGGAGTAGTAACACTCTTTTTTTTCTTACTCAGTGATGCTACAGATGCTCTTGTATTAGGTCTCTTTGTTGGAGGAGTTGGTAGGGCCTTTGAAGTGTCCTGTTTCTTTCTTTTTAACACTTTACCCTTAGGCAATTCAATGCTCAGTGTTATATCTGCCTCTTGAGCTTTTGATTCCTCTTCAGTGATGGAAAGAGTGCCTTTGATAGGTGTGGAGGAAGAATCTTCTCTGAATTTCTCCGTTAAAACCTTTATCATCTTTGTTGCTTTTCTTGTAGCTTTGGGTACTACAATGCTCATTTTTACTTTTCCCTTCACTTCTTCATAGGTTCCATACCTCAGCTCAGTAGCATGCCTTGGTAATGTAAGAAATGCATAAATTTGTTGTTGTGTGATGTCAAAGTCAATCTCATAACCCATAGGTGGCAAAGATTGAGTTCTTGGTTCCACAACATTCACATAACAGTAATTAGTGTCTACCTCAAAGCGTATGTCATCTTTATATTTCTCCACTAGCTGGGGTGGAATCCAGTACCTATTGTGCATTTTCTCTTGAAATTTACTGAAGTAATCATCCATTATATCATTGAAATTATCACCTAGCTTCTTGATGAAGTCATTAATCTGATGGGTGATTGGTCGGTGTAGCTCCCAAACTACTTTACTGACTAATGGAAAGAATTTTTCAAAGTAGAAAAACATGCATACAAGAAGTGAACCAAACTTTAGTGTATTTGCTGAGTTGTTCATCTTTGGCTTCCTTATTGTGTTCAGATTCTCAAATAGGTTCTTTAGTAACACTTCACATAAGTCAATTTTCATTCCCTTTTTCACAATTTTATAAGCTATGTCAACTGCTACATAGGGTACATTGTTTTCCCTTGCTAATTGGAAGAAACAGTAACCAATTACTCTAATGGCAAACTTAATGTTCTGCATTAGTGACATTGTTCAATTTCAGTCCTCTGTAATCAAATTCTACTCCGGTTAAAATGATCAATTCCTTCTGTGATATCATCTTTTGAGCTCATGCATGATCATAGATAGGATAACTAGTGATCACATGAATGATTTCCTTGGTGATTTTAAATGGTTTCTCTTCTAGCCACATGAAATCATCATGAACTCTGCTCAAAACAAACTTGACCCATTGGGGTTTGAACACATGAGGATAGGTTAGGGCTTCAGTCAATCCTTTGATTTTGATGTGTTCATACTTGTTGTTTAATACACCATCAGTACATAGTTCATCATAGGTGTCTCTTATTTCAACATTACTGAGTTCTTCAACACGGTATTTGGTGAAGAATCTCACATCTTTGATTAACAATACTCTATCCGAGATGAGTGAAAAGGTAGTTTTGTCATCCAGTTCGGAGGTGAATTTAGGAGTCAAAGAGTATTTCAGTGTGGGCTTCTCTACATTCTTGACAACTATGGGATCTTGGATCTTGGGCGCCATTTAGGATTTTAGGTAAAAAACTAGTAAAGAGTCCTTAGGGTTTCAAAATTCCAAACGACAGACACTTTATACTTAGCAAATAATGGCAACAAGATTGGTAAACTAGCTTAACAATATGTTGAGATTTGATGTAAATACCTTGGATTTGCTTTGAATGAGATTTTGAAAACTTGGTGAATGAAAATGACCACGAAAATACTTTTAAGTACACAAAATACCTTATCGGGCTCCATGTGGGTTAGGTCAAAAATATTAAATGCACTCAGTTCCTTTTTAACCGATTTACTCTCCTTTTTGTTTTAACCGAGTAACTAAGCTTCCTTCATTTACCGACTTGGTAGGCTTCCTGTAAAGTACTTTTAATAGAATTTCAAACTTACTAGTGCATCTTAACTATGCAGATTTTGAATTTAGTACATAATAGAATAGGAACTGTTATGATTTTAACCTTCAGAAAATGTAATCCCTTAATACCTTTACTGATTAATTTGGACTAGGTGCACCTAACTCGGTAGGTAAGGCGCTTTCTTCATTTGACACAATTTCCTTCTTTTTCCAAATCATTTGTAATTGGCCTTTTCTTTCTTCAGTATCTCCTCTAAGTTGATCTCTAGAATCTCCAGCCAAGTGTCCAACTTTGTGACAATGAGAACATGCCATACTAGGATTTCTCCATGATCTACGGTTGTTCATTCCAAACCTTACAAAATAGTTAGCACTAATATGTCCATATCTTCCACAACATTCACACCATATCCTTGTATTGTAATCCCATGGTACTGCTGCATATTGTTGATAAGGATCTATGTGAGTTTGGTAACTTCTAGTGTTTGCTCGGTGTGCAGACCACATGTAGTTCTTTTGCTTAAACCAACACTTTTTAGTACTATGTCCATATTTATTGTAGTTTCTACAAAATCCTTTGTATTTTGCCTTCTGATAGTTGTTAACAGACTTTGTCCTACATTGGTTAAATGTGTGACCATATTTATTGCAATTGTAACAATAACCATTGGACTTAGTGACATTTAGTTGCTTACCTTTTCTGATTTGGCACATGTTGGCAGTATGACCTTGAAATCCATAGTAGTAGCAAATAGGCTTCTTTCTTTTGATGTTATTCTTGTTTCTAGTTTGCTTTGATGATTCCCCTCCCTCGGTAGTATGAATTCCTTTCTCGATAGAGTCTTTTCCTTTGTAACCGAGTCCTGCATCTCTGTTGTGTTTTCTTGTATTCAATTGCTCATCCAACATCTTTGATGCTTCATAACTCTTCTTCAGTGTTTCTTTGGATTTCTTCTCTATTTCAAGTTCATCGGTCAACCTTGATACTTCAAGTTTCAATGCTTGATTTTCATCATTCTTCAGAATTGCTTCATGATGTGCATAACCTAGTTGATCTATCATATTTTGTTGAATCCCAGTCAACCTTATGATTTCATCATTTTTATCAGATACTAAGACTTCAAGTTGTTGTTTCTCTCTTTGTAGATCTCTTGTTTTATCCTCCGCTATTCTTAATGCTTCTATATTTTTAGTCATTTGTGTGCTGAAATGTTCATGTTATCTTTTCATTGCTTTTAGTTGATCAACCAGTGCTTTGTTCTTTTCTTTCAATACTCCAATCATTTCTTCAGTCTCTTCAGATATACTATTCTCAGATGATGTCTCAATTTGTTCCACTAACTCTTGAGAATCCTGCAAGTCATCAGATAATCTTCTTCTTACTTTCAGAGATTTTTGCATTTGCCTTTGCATGTCTACAATCACTTGATTAGCATGATCCAGCTCTTCTTGTAGATACACAATACTCCGAGATTGTTTGTATCCTTCCATTGATAAGATCTTTCTCTTTAGGTAGTTAAACCCTTTTCCAAGATTCAAGCTCTGATACCAATTGTTAGGCCCAATATGGAAAGCTAATGTACTGAGAGGGGAGGGGTGAATCAGTACTCCAAAACTTTTCTTGAATAATAACTTTACTGTTTTGCATAAATAGAATAGTGCAGTAACATAAAATAAAGTTAAAACAAATAGATAACAATCATACATGATTCAGTCCATAACACATATATTTTGGTTACGTAGAAACTCTTGGTTAGAGAGAAAAATTGCGGTGGGGATGGCACCCACAACTTCACTATTGCAATAATAAAGAGTGCTTGATTAGAGCTACATATTAGCTATTTCTGATAGCTTACCCTATTAGGAGTAACAAGATCTATTAGATCTACCTTGCTAAAGGCTTTTACAACATTTAATCTAAATGATGCACCTGGTTAGAGGCTTTACCATTTATAGACTTGATTAGAGTCTTTTACCTTGTTAAAGGTTTCTCTTACAACTTCACAATATTACAATAAAATCATTACAAATATCTACAACTTTACATCTGAAATGTTATAGCAGATTCTATGTGCTCAGAATAGATTACCTTGCTTATAGCATACCTCGGTAACCCATATAGTAACTCAGTAAACCCTTTTATTTACTTTGTTCTTCGACTGTTCTCTGAAAACCATCTTAGTGACCTCTGTGTCTCTGTAACAGTCTTCTTACACTCATGCACACCCCTTTAACTCTTAACTCATGTTGTATAAATAGATCTCTTGAGATGGTGATCCAATTCATTGCTTCGATCTTACAAACATGATTCCTTGAATGAATAACTATACAAAATATTTCATTGGTTAGATTGATCTTAGAATTATACACAATCTTCTAGTGTAATTTCCAATGTGATAATGGTTAGATGTGCCTCGATCTTGTAACATGTTTTCATGTGCATGTCCAGGTTCAATGAATCTGGTAACACGTTTCACTCGGTGTGTCATCTTTCTTGCTCGGTAGACATAAGAAGATACTTAGTAGACAACTCGGTGTGTATTGCGTTATGTGACTGCTTTCTTCTGTAACCAACTAGACTGTGCATACCAACTTCTCTGTGTATATCGACTTCATGATTCGGTAGTGTTAACCAACTAGAGTATATAGTATGACTTTGAGTATAAAAACTAATGGCAACTTGATAAGTAGTAACAGTAAATCCTACAAGGTATAAATATATGATTGGAGGTCTATTATATTTGACTTAGACTAGACTGGATATAATGAATGCATTTTTTATTGTATCAAGATATCAACATGATCCTAGAGAGAATCATGAGAGTGCAATGAAAAGGATTTTCAGATATTTACAAGGAACAACTGAATATGGCTTGTGTTATCCTAAAGATAATGACTTTACATTATGTGCAGATACATATGTAGATTGGGCTGGATATATAGATGAATAGAAAAGAAAATCTGGTAGAGCTTTCTTTCTTGGAAAGAAACATTTTTCATGGATCAACAAGAAATAGTAATGTACTTCTTTATCTACTGTTGAAGATGAGTATGTTGTTGTTGTTGCTAGTTGTACACAAGTTCTATGGATGAAGTAAATGCTACAGGATATAAAGGTAGATTGTGATGAACTGGTAGTTATTCACTATGATAACTTTGCTGCTATTGACAAATCAAAGAATATGGTATTTCATTATAAGACAAAGTACATATCAATCAAGTATAACTTTTTGAAGGAAAAGGTGGAAGCAAATGAAGTCAGATTGGTTTATGTGAACAATAAAGAGTAGATTGCAGATATCTTCACTAAACCTTTTCCCAAGGAACCATTTGAGTACTTTAGATATAGATTGGGGGTCTCTTCCCCTTTGGTTGAGACTTGAGTGATGATGATTGGCATCAGTCCAGTATGCATTATCAAAACTATCATTCATTTTGGATTGATGAGTTGGTGCTACTACTCAGAGGGAGTAGTCAGTTGTGTGGTTCAGAGGATCTATGATTTTTATTTGATGTTTATGTTAAATTTCTAGCATTGATGTCAAAGGGGGAGAGGTATACATGTGAAAAATAGAGCTTAACAGAGATATCAGTCACAGGGGGAGTTTTGTCTATGGTTTGGTTATTTGGTTCAGAACTTCATTGATATATCATTTGTTGGATATCTTCCATTGGGGGAGACTTGTTTGGCACTTCTTGGCACTTGGATGTTTTTCACATCTAGTGTTGCCATCAATGCCAAAGGGGGAGATTGTTGGAGATTTGGAGGAATTGATTATGTGTTGCATTGATGTTTGTCATTGATGTCAACACTAACTTCTTTGTTTATCTATCGAGTTTCGGTAGAGTGGTTGGTCTTTGATGATGATCAGGAGATTTGTGTTTGATATATTCAGATTGGTGGAATTGGTTTGGTTCGATCATTCATGTTATTCAGATGCATGTCACATTCAGTTGGTTTAAGATTTGGTGATCTGGAATCTATCATATGTTCTAGTAAGCCTTTTTGTTACCAGTAAGGGTTCTACCGAAAGAGCTTTATTGAATATGTTTTGATGGATTCAATAAGTGGTGTTGGTGCAGCTTCTAGAAGATTTTAAGGATGCTGATGGATATCGTGTTTGTGTTCCAGTTGATCAGTGGTGTTGCATTTAGTTTATGGCAACCTATTTTAGGTCTGGTCTTAATGTTATTCTTTTAGGTTATGGACTGGTTTATGTAATGTGTTGGTGGATTCTCTCGATGCATTACCAGTTGGATTTATTGTTTGGTTGATGTTGTTTTGGTCTTAGGCCAACTTCGATTATTATTGGTTTGTGGGTTTATGTAATGGATTTATTGTATTATCTTTTAGGTGGCTGACCTAATTCTTTAGGTCTCAGGTTCGTATAAATATGATGTAAGATCTCTTTGTAGATCATATAAGATTATGGGAAGGATGGTTATGTGATTATCTATGTGCGAATAAAGTTGTAATCATATGTAGAGGATTTTGGTCAATCATAAGTGATCGATTTGGGTTTGTGTAAGAAGTTTAAGACCTCTGGTATTGAGCTTAAACTAGAACTATACTCAAACATAGGAGATTCTATTCTACCAGTTCAACCTTCATTCGGGATTGTAGTCCAATGTTTTCTATATTCAATGAGACTCCTTTTGTGATGAGCATTGTGTTCTAGGTTGTTTGCCTTCCTACATGTGCAGGCCCCTTATTGTAGTATTTATTCATTTGATCAATGGATAGATATTGTGGGTCTCCAATCCAACCATGGTTTTTCCTCATTGAGGTTTTCCACATATAAATCAGTGGTGTTATGGTGTTCATATGTGTGGGTGCATTATTACTTATTGTTATATGCTTTTATGTTTATCAGTTGGTGAGTTGTTGTCTTAATCAGGTTAAAATTAATCATTCTGGCAGAACACTAGCTCACCCCCCTCTCAGTGTTCGTGGATCCCAACAATGTAGTATTTTCGGTGGTGTAGCGTGTTGCGGTTGATCTCGATAGGATTTCTGGTTGATGTAATTTTTTGGGAATTTGAATTAGGTCCCTACTATGTGTCATGCCTATGAAGTGTATACCTATTACCACAACACAAAACACTCAATAGATCATTACAAGTATGGTTAATGAATTTAAAGCAAAGAAAAATAAAACCACAGCTAAGCGATCTATTGCCTCCTAGTAAATGTGAGTATGAATTTTGCTCTCAAATCAATTTAGGCAAATTCCAATGACTTGACTACACCTAGATGGAGGATTTAAATGGTAAATGATGCATTCAAGCTAGCAATGATAATGATTAGGCTACATGATTCCATGATTATGCTAGAAAATATGCTAAAATGATATAATTAAGCCATGATAACAATGCTCAAATGATAAAGATCTATTATGCCTATAGTAACAATGCCTAAAATGCAAATGAGATGGGATGATTATTGCTCCAAAATGGGATCTATTTATAGGATTTCCAAGGCCAAGGGTGAGGTGGTGGGAATCAAAGGTCAAGATTAAGTCTGAAGATATCAATGGTGAAATTAGAGGTTGGTAGGAGAAGTGGTTGGATGAAAGGGGACATTTGTCATCTCTATGGTGACAAGTGTCAAGAAGCTTCTAGAAAGGTTGGATGAAAGGGGAAAATGTCATCTCCATGGTGGCAAGTGTCAAGAAGCTTTTCTCATGAGAGAGCAAGTGTCTAAGGAAAGGGGACATGTGGCCCAAGAATGCCATGTGTCTCAAGGGAAGAGTAGGTTTAATTAAATCCAGGGTTAGATGGAAGGGGTTAAGTTTTGAAGGGGTTAGGTTAGGTGGTTAGAAGTTAGGAGAATTTGAATTTAAAAATTCAAATAATAGGCAAAGGCTAATTAACTCCAACAACTCATTATTGATTTGTTCTAATTAATTAGGAGATTTAGAAGAAATGAATTTGATGTGGGGGAAATAAATTAATTTGAATTAATTAATCAAAGGGAATTATGAAAATGAACCTATTAAATAAATCCTTAAATTTATTAATAAGTAGATGAAAGGGAGAATTTAATCAAATTACTTAGTGAATTCAATTAAATTAGGAAGGGGGATTAATTAAATAATTGCTTATTTAATTAATTATCTTCAGACCATTTTTAGGTGTATACATTTTGCCCCTCTTTGAAGTGAGGTGTGATGACGTGTTGATTCAAAGAATAATCTAATTTTGATGATGATATTGGTTTGATATGATGCCCTAGCTCTTGATTGATAAAATCTGATATGATGATGCCCCCTCGGGAGGTTAATTGAGATAATTGACCTGTGGAGTTTTTTCTTAGATGTTTGCGAAATTGATATCTCGATTAAAATTGATTTGATGTCTATGATTGTGGTTGATGAAAATGCAAGTTCTACAATCACGGTGATGTGGTTCTTGATGATTGATAAAGTTTGATTGGTTAGATTGATAAGATCGAGATTCAATCTAGTTTCAGGAATGACACCTCTTGTTTAAGACAAAGATGATCAAAGCATCTAGTTTCAGGAACGATATATCCTATATAAGACATGATCAGAACGTCTAGTTGTAGGAAAGATACATCCCATATAAGACATGAGAAAATTGATTTAGATGTGATTGATTGATAGAATTGATAAGATTGATTGGATAAAGAACTGACAATTTGTTGATATCAAGTTGCAGATAAATTCAGATATGTTGATGTTGGTTCTGTTGAGAGGGATATCATAAGATTTTTGCGAGGTCGACAATATCTAGAGAGATATGGGTCACCAGTCTGATTGCGTATACACTTGTGATGCTACCTTGATGATTCATGTGATAGATTGAACCTTGGATAAAAGAAGCATGCGGGATCCCATGCAAGAATGAAATTCAAGCTAAATGCAAACGAAATGCAAAGCTACGAGTGGACCAGTCACTGGATTATTGCCTTTTGTCATCATTGAGCTTTTTAAAATGTGGGAAGTGAGTGCACACATTGATGGTATAATTAAACCATGATGACTTGACCACTGCTTTCCTAGATTTTGATATGGCAAGTTAGCACAAGCATCGAGGTATAATTAAACCAAGATGACCTGAGTGTTGCTTGCATAAAACAAGCAGTATTAACTATTTCAATACACAAATCAAAAATGTCTTCGATGATACTCCGATGATCATGTCCTGAGACAAATTTGCAATGATTAATTTTTAGACAGCAAACAAGAAAAATATCATGTTTCTTCCTTGTTCCTCTAGTCAAAGACATCCTAGAGTCACTCAAAAATCATGGTAGCGAAAATCAATATAGAAAAGTTGAACAATCATGTTAAAATCATTATCCAAAAGATATCATCCATTGAAAAGTGTGTGATGTGCTTAGACTAACTTTGTGATAGTTTGATGGTTGATAATTTGATCTCGTGTTCAGTGTTGGATATGTCTCAGTTTTCGCTTGATAAGAGTTGTCTAACTATTTATTCTACCTATTTGATTAAGCTCAGAATTGATAAAGAGTTTGTCCCTAGCTAGGTGGAAAATTTTGCCCCAATCCTAGAAACAAATTCGTTATGATATACCCAATGATCCAAACCATGACTAGAAGCTACCTGGGATGCTTGCGTATGTACAAAGCTCTATGATGCATACGAACAACACTGATGGAAAATGAATGCAAGTGGAAAGATGCATGAACTAATAGATGGAAGAGCTAGTTGATAGATAACACCTATTTTGCCAAGTTTTCACCATCTGTTTTTATTGCACTTTTTCTCATATTTGATTTTTTTTGGATTTTTTGCTTTTTCACTTTTTTTTTATTTTATTTTTTTGCTTTTTCACTATTTTTTTATTTTTCTGCTTTTTTAGACATAAAAATTCTTCAGATGCATGTTATTGATGGGTTCTTCAAGCTGATCTTCATCCTGTGTTGATAGTTGATATGCTCCTGATCCAAATACTTCTATGATCACAAATGGACCTAACCAGTTTGGTTCAAACTTTCCTTTCTTTTCTCGATTTGCCTAGTTGCATGGATTTTCTTTTAGTACTAGTTCCCCTACTTGAAAAATATGTGGTTTGACCTTGTGATTATAGCTCCAACACATTCTTTGCTGATACGCCTTTAAATGATCAAAGGCATTTTGTCTTCATTCATGGATGAGTTCTAACTCTTGTAATATAGATACTCATTGTTCTTCATCTGGGATGAGACCTTTTAATAATACTTGTAGAGAAGGTATCTCTACTTCTATTGGCAGTATTTCTTCTGATCCATAAACAAGAGAGAAAGGTGTGGCACCTATTGGTGTGCGGATACTGGTACAGTAGGCCCATAGAGTAGGGTTTAATTAAATATGCCAATCTTTTCCAGCATCATTCACTATCTTTTTGAGGATTTTCAAAATAGTTTTGTTTGATGCTTCTACTTGCCCATTCCCTTGCGAATAGTAGGGTGTGGAGAATCTGTATTGGATCTTGAATTTCTCACATAGCTCTTGTACATCTTGATTCTTGAACAATCACCCATTATCAGTGATAATGGTCATTGGTATTCCATAGCGACAGATGATATAGTTCAAGATAAATGCAGCAATTTGTTTTCCTATGATATTTGTGAGAGGAACTGCCTCAATCCATTTTGTGAAATATGTTGTAGCTACAAGAATGAATTTGTGACCATTAGATGAAGAAGGATTTATCTTTCCTACTAGATCAAGACCCCATTGACAAAAAGGCCAAGATGTTGCCAGAGCATGAAGTTCTTATGCTGGTGCATGGATCAAATTCCCATGGATCTGACATTGTTTGCATGTTCTAGCTATCTGAAAAGAATCTTGTTCCATAGTCGGCCAATAATAGCCCAAGCGTATGAGTTTTTTTGAAAGGGTAAGACCACTTGAATGAGTGCCACAAATATCATTATGGACTTCATGTAAGGCTTTCTTAGATTCTTCTTGTTTGAGACGTCTTAAAAGAGTATTGTCTAGTCCTCGTTTAAATAGGGTATCTACGACAAGAGTAAAGTGGGAAGATTGGTGAAAAAAGTTTCTCTTTTGGTTTTTTGATAAGTCAGGAGGTAAGATGTTATCTTTCAGGTATGTGTAAGTTTGGCCATAGAGGGATGAATCATGCCTCACAAGGTGACAAATAATTTGGGAATTGGGAGAATTATGAGTAGGGTAAAACAACTCTTCCACCAGGAATTCATAACACTGTTGATTTTCCTTTGTCTGAAGGAGAGAAGCAAGTGTAGCCATGACATCTACTACTTTGTTGTCATTTCTTGGAATCTGTTGGAAAGTTATTTCTACAAAGTATTTCTTGATATCATCAACCATCTTTTTATAAGGCATTAATTTTTCATCCTTTGTTTGATAGTCATCATTAATTTGATTAATGACGAGCTGAGAGTCTCCAAAGACTTGAAGTTGTGTTATGTTTCATTCTATAGCCATTTTGATACCTATAACCAAAGCTTCATATTTTGTTGTGTTGTTGGTACATGGGAAGCTTAATTTGTATGCTTTTGGGATTGTATGACCTTGTGGTGTGATGAATAGAATACCTGCTCCTGATCCATGCTGTGTATATGAACCATCAAAGTATAGTTTCCATGTTTTTGTTGCGACTGTCATGATATCAGCATTGGGAAACTCAATGTGTAAAGGATGATCATCATGAAGTGGTGCCTCAGCTAGTTGATCTGCAATGACTTGTCCTTTTATATATTTTCTGTCAACATACTCAATATCAAACTTGTTTAGAATCATAATCCATTTTTCTAGTCATCCTATTAATGTTGCCTTGCCGAGTAAATATTTTAGAGGATCAATTTTAGCTATAAAATTGATGGAGTGAGATAGGAAATAGTGTCATAATTTTTGAGAAGCAAAAACTACTTCCAAGCATGCTTTTTTTGTTGGTGAATAGTTGACCTCATATCCTACTAGTGTTCTATTGATGTAGTAGATGGCTCGTTCTTTTCCTTCATTATCATGTTGTGCAAGCAAAACTCCTAATGATGCTTCGGTGGTCGATACATAAAGTAACAATGGTTTTTCTGGAATTGGTGACATTAGGACGGGTGGTTGCATGAGGTATGCCTTGATCTTGTTGAATGTGCCCAACATTGATGGTCCCACTTGAAATGAACATTTTTGTGCAATAGATGAGTAAATGGTTGACATTTATTTGCTAGTTGAGCAACAAATCTTCTGATTGACTGGAGTCTTCCTTGGAGAGATCTGAGTTGACTTATATTCTTGGGAGATGCCATTTCCATGATTGCTTTAACTTTAGTTGGATCCACTTTGATACCTCTAGTTGAAAGAATGTATCCCAATAGCTTACCTGAATTAACACCAAAGGCACATTGCTTAGGGTTTAGCCTTAGCTTGTATTGTTCTAACTTGTCAAAGATCTTTTCAAGTATCTCTATATGTCCTTCTCTATCGTATGATTTAGCCAAGATGTCATCCACATAGTCTTCCATGAATGTATGCATCATATCATGAAATATAGTTGTCATAGCTCTTTGATATGTAGCACCTGCATTCTTTAATCCAATAGGCATGATGTTATAGCAGAAAGTACCCCATGGACATGTGAAAGCTATCTTTTCTTGGTCTTCAGGTGCAATTTTGATCTGATTGTATCCAGAGAAACCATCCATTAGAGAAAACATGGAGTGTCCAATAGTTAAATCTACAATGATGTCTATGTTAGGCAAAAGAAAATCATCCTTTGGACATGTGTTATTAAGATCTTTGATGTCTGTGCATATTCTGATGCTTTTATCTGGTTTTGAAATAGGAACGATGTTGGATACCCATTGAGGATATGCTATAGGTCTGATGAATCCTACATCCAGTAATTTCTTTAGTTCTTCTTTGACTAGAAGAGCAATATGAGGATGCATTTTCCTTAACCTTTGTTTAATTGGTTTAGCTCCTAGACTAACATTTATGTGATGCATAATAAGCTCTGGATCCAACCTTGGCATGTCTGCATATGACCAGGCAAAATTGATTTGTCATTGTTTGAATAACTCTATATATTATCGCATTTCTTCTTCTGATAGAGAAGTCATTGGATGAAGAATCTTTGGTTGCTTTGTTGTGCCAATGCTAACTGCCTCTATTGGTTCGATCAAAATGGATGACCTTTCTTGGTAGTGCTTAGGTGAAGTGTCAAATCTCCCATCTTCCGGTGCCTCAAAGAGGTTTTCATCATTAGATGCATCCTTTATTTTTACTTTTTCCTGATCTAATGTTGCCAATAAGTGGTTTTCAACATTAGACTTGATATTCTTTTTGTTATTTTCACTTTTACGACTAGGAGATTTGGCACCCAATTGACTGGAGGATGCATTGCTGACATTCCTAGTGAGAGTTGTTATGGGTTTGATTTCATTAAGATATAGAGATATGGCATGGTCATTTGGAAAGGTATCAATGGCGGTATGTCCTTCATTTTCCTAATCAATAAGCTCGGGGTGGATTTGAGGTAGGGGATCTTCAGGTTGGGATGTTTTAATGGTTTCAAGGGTCATGATGGATGTATCAAAGTTTTCAATATGTATGTCGATGTCTAGAATGGTACTCTCATCAGAATGACCTCGTATAAGGAGTTCCTAATCGTCCTCAAATAAGTCCAAGTCAGCGAAAGGTGATTCTAATTCGAGTGAACTAGTTCCTAATGTTTGTCCTGCATATTGATGAATACTAATAGGGTGGGTGAATTAGTATGCCAAAAATCAATGCACTAAAACACTTACACAGTCTAAAGATAAACTGGTAAAGCAATCTAACAGTTAGACCGATTACCACACATGCAAACCAAAATGTGAATAATCCATTCACCCACAAAAGCAATACAACCATAACACAAGATATTTGACGTGGAAACCCAACTGGGAAAAACCATGGTGAGATGGAACTCACAAGTCACTATCTGCAGAATAGAAACCAGACCGGTTAAGGTCTTACAATGTTCTTCACCAGAACAGATCCTGTTAGGAATCTCTATCTCTATTAGGAGATAAGTCTGATTAAAGACTACCTTGTTAGAGGATTTTAGATTCATAAGTGTGAACCACCTTGTTAGAGGATTTTATAAAGGCTTTGAGGCCTACCCGGTTAAGGGCTATAGACTTGTCAAAGATGTGAGTAATCAACAAGTGTTTGATCTATCTAATAGCACAAACTGCTTGATTAGATCCAGTATTGCTCACAGCTAATGCATTCCAGCATTACTTCAGTCTTTTCTCTCTCTCTCTCTCAGTTACAACTTGATCTTCTCAGATAAGATCATTCTTACAACAACTCAACAACCACCTTAAACCCTAGCATGACATTAACCCTTTCAGTAACAACTTAAAACCCTAGACATGATGTCCTTTTAAAGGAATCTGATTTCATGTCGGTCCAATAGGATTACATTACAATTTCCTAGGTTCAATGAATCTAGACATTTTCAGTAACATGACACAAAAAGCACCATCAATGTGTCAGCACCATCAAACAATCGGTGGATTGGTAACTCATCACAAAATGCTGGTTGGTAACTCATCACAGAGTATTACTAGTTCATACAGAATATCGGTTGCCAGTTTGACAAAAATGAAGACTGGTAAGAATGTGTTTTGCCACTTTGCTCCCTCACACCGCTTGGGCTCTACGAACCGCTTGGGGTTGACATGCCGCTTCAGACTAGGAAACACATTCTGTAAAATCACCACTAGTCTAAAGACTAGAATACAACATACCGGTTGGAACAAATATCAGTTGAGCACAAGCTCATACATATAAACAGGATCTCAATACAAGTGTGTGTCCATCAATGACAATCACAACATAAATAAACAAAAATGCCAACACATACGTGTGAACTACATTGACTCCTACATCTCCTTCAAAGCAATTTTCCTTAGCTGATTCTTCAGAGTGATAGGAATCTCATTCCCATTCATTAGAATCTGTATCACCTGCAGCTTACAATCTCTAGATTTGATCATATAGCATTTCTTCTACTTTTCTGGCTATATCTTTTCTTCTTTCATATTCAACTTCTTCGGGACTGAGATTGAGTTCTGTCAATTTTTCTATGAGCTCTCCTTGATTAATATTAACTTCTTTCTTGTTTTGATTCAGATTTAATGTTGCTTGAGAGGTGCTTTTAGTTTGTTTCTCTTGTTGATTTGAAGCTTGCTTCTTTTCCCATTTCATGTTTGCTTGTGTTTGTTGTTTAGCTAATGTTTCTTCTCTTTCAATTGCCAATTGTTCTTGTTTGTTTTCATATTCCTCTTGTTGTTGACTAAAAAATGTGTCTTCTGGTAGAGTGACTTGTTCATACCCTAAGCTTGTTTTGTCAATAGTCTGCTAAGTGTAATGTTGGATAGGTTATGAGATGCCTTCTTTTCTTTTTCCTATAGGACCTATTCTAGTGTATCCCATTTTTCTGAGAATGCTAAATCCTTTTCCATACTTTTCTGTAAGTATTCAGACATTGTTGATCTTTTATTGAAATTCTTCATCCTTCTATAGCCACCGTAGCACATCTTTGTCCTTTATTTTTTCTGATCAGGTTCCAACACTAACAAATGCTCCATCAAATATCGGAATATGTTTCACAATTGGTTGATGTTTAGAGTTTGATGGTTTTCCAAAGGATTTAGGAGAAAGTGGTAATTGTGATATTGAATATTTTCCATTCCCTCGATATCTTAGCTGCATTTTTTTTTCCATACTTGATAGAATTGAAGCAAATGATTGTTCCTTGGATTGTATGTTCGAAGATGATGCCTCCCTGTTATGAGGAACAATGACTTCTTGGGCCATTTTTAGATTGCTGCAGTATTGATTTGGATTTGAATCTGTAGAGATTGTGATTTCCTACCCATTGTAGGGAAATTTTACACACTGGTGATATGTTGATGGGATAGCTTGCAAGTCATGTATCTAGGGTCTTCCCAAGAGTATGTTGTATGATAAATCTAAGTCTAGAACTTGGCATGCTGTGTCTTTATACAAAGGTTCCACTTTGATGGGTAACATCACAATTCCCTTAGAGGAACGTTCTTCTTCATCATAGGCTTTAATGGTGATCTTTTTTCAGGGATCAACTGCATCTTTCGAATAACCTAGAGTATGGACAAGACTCAAAGAGTAGATGTTTATTGTGGGACCCAGAAAAACAAATTCGGCTTGCTTCTTGTGATAGCATGAGCTTGTTCTTGATTTTTTTTTCTTTAACTACAATCACATTTACCACATTATCATATGTATGAGTGTAGTTTACCTTCGCTTTACCCTTACCATTGTTTGTTGTTGATGATTCACCTTTCTCATAGTCTGGAAGTGGAGTTTTAAAAGCTGTATGAGATTCATTCGTTGTATGTTCATCTACAATTATTACTCCATTATCAATCAAATCTTAGATGACATGCTTCAACTTCTGACAATTATCTGTGTGATGTCCCTTGTTTTGATGGAAATCACAATAATGGTTATCATTCCACCAAGGTGGTTTTATTTGAGGTTCATAGTTCCTTTCTTCTGGCAAAGTGATCAATTTGTTTGTGAGAAGTGTCTTTAATGCTAACCCAAGGGGTTCACCAATGTTTGTAAATTGTCTTCGAAAGAAAGTTTTAATAGTTTCTTTTTGGTGATGGTTGTTTTGTTGAGCCGCTGCTGAGTGAGTAGATAGATTAAAAACTAGTTGCTTTGGTTTCACATTGTTGTTATCCACTATTCCATCATTGACGATATTTTGATTTCTATTCCAAAACTTTGGTTTATCATTTTGATTATTGTTATTGGTGTTGTTAGGAGGATGGAATCCTTCTTTGTATATTTTCAATTCACCTTTCTTTATCATGGCTTCCTCCATTCTGATTCCATTATCAATCATTTTTTCAAAACTTTGATTTCCTTACATTTTTAAGTAATAACTCATTTGATCATTTAAGTTGTCAATGAATATGTCCATTTTTTCGTACTTTGGCACTGTATGAGGATACCATGAAGCCAACCATCTCCATTGTTGTAAAAATGTCATGAAAGGTTCTTTACTTTTTTCTTTGGTATTACATAGGTATAGCATTGTTATTTCATGTTGTATGTTGTAAGTGTATTGTGAAACAAACTTATCCACCAATTCTGAGAATGATCTGATTCCAGGTGAAAGTTTGGAGAACCATTCCATAGCTAGTCTAGTCAAACTTTTCGGAAATAATCTCATCAAGTAGGTATCCTCATGTGCAAAATTCTCGTATATGATCTTGAGGGTCAGTGCTTCCATCATATTTTTTGTATCTAGGAGTTTCAAAACCTATAGGAAATGGTATCATTTTTAGATTTATGTCGAATGGATAAGGACAAATTTCTTGAAGTGAGTATCTTCTAACATTTCCTCTCTGCATATCTTGAATTTGTGTTTGTATTGTTTGTAGTTGTTGTGTGAGAGTTGTGATAGGATTATTAACATGATTTATTCTTGCATGACCATGATTTTTCATTCTAAGAGGATCTGGATCTCACCTTGTTTCATCTCTAGTCCTTCTTGTATCTTCCTTAGATTGAATGTTATTCAGAATTTCCACTTCATCTCTTTTGGGTATGTAAGTTTCTTCATTGGTTCTAGTATTATTGGGAATTGATGTGTCATTCATTTTGAGACCAAAAATATCCTCATATTGTTCGTTATTAGGGGGAGGATCATTTTTCTTTTGTGTCAATTTGTTCACATCAAAATCTTGGGGGAGTGTAGAACTTGATTTTTCTAACATTAGGAAATACTTTTCTTTTTCTCCCTCCAATAATTTCTGCATAAATTTATTGAATTGAGGATCTTTCTTGATTTCTCTAATATTTTGTTCTATTATTTCTCCTTCAACTTGTATTTCATCTTCATGTTCCATGGTTATATTCTCTTTAGTTGTTTCTAGTGTTTCAATTTCTGTCTCTACGATTCTTCATCTCTAAGCTCTATTTAGAATGGGCATACATGTGTGTTAGATATTGTGCTAAAATTTGATTGTCCAAAAGGTTGTTTTGATAAGTGATCAACTGTCAAGGTAAATGTGATAGGACGATATGACATGAAAATATGGTTCAAGTGTTTAAAGGTTTGCAAGTTTTTTGATCTTTGGTATTGGAGTGCAATGATGATGATTTGATAAAAACCAAGTCCAGTAGGAATGATATATCAGACGATGTGGGACAAGATTATCCTGACCAAACGTTTCAGTTTCATGATAAAGGATGATAGATCCTGATGAGAAACTATGTTTGAGTGATCAATTTACCAAAGAAGGTGATAATGCACTTTGAGATGTTTAGATCTTGAACTTGTTGAGGGTGAGCACTCAAAAATCTTGAGGTGGTTATGTTCTAAAGTCTGATTTCGATAGATGATAACTTGACCAAGCGAACAAAGAAGACAATCCAAGAATAGAATGACAGAGAACAAATGCTTATGATTATTAAAAATTGATCAAGCAAGAATGACAGATCTGAAAAAGGCATGCAAGAAGAGCTATAGACTGACAAATACAGAGACTCGTACGACATAATACCTAGCCTCTAATGACAAGAGATACCAGACTATACAACAAATCAAAAATTTCATGTAAAAATCTCAATTTCGTATGACATTTCTTTCTGAACAATATGACAAAAGATTAACCTCATATAGAAAATAACCAGGCAGTATGACAGAGAACCTAACTCGTACGACAGAGAACAAAGAAGAGATAAAAAATGTGTTTGTTTGGTCAAATTTTGATTAATGAAGTCTAATGTTTTTCTTATGTTTTCTAGTTTTTAGATGTTTGATTTTTCAATTTAGGGATGAATACACAACAAACATGCGATATGATAAGTGACCACAAGCATGCTAACCCTAAGGAAGTTGGCTAAGGAGAGAAAACCTTTGCTTGCAAACTTAGGTACACACCCAATAGCTAATCAAAATATGACCATTGAGTCTCACGCAATGGATTCTCAACACCATATTATCTGACTCCAAATGCTAATGGGGGCACGATATGGCAAGTATCTTGGGAGAGTTACTATCTCTCTTACATGAAGATTATCACCCTTTCGGAGGTGAATCAGGTAGCTTCTAATTTTAACTGGAACTAGTAAGGGATCCATTCGGTGCATCGAGGTATAATACTCAATTAAGAGGTCTTCTAGCATTGAAAACCAATGTTTGATATACCTGAAGGTATGGAGGAGAGCTATTCATGAGCACTGCCATTGACCTGATTTTCATCAAATCACATTTATTTTATAGTGGGTTGGATTACTTGGCATTAGCCATTACCACTTAGGTCGTTCCCCTCTCACTGACCTTAATGGCTAAGAGTTATTAGCTCCTTGTGAGGGTAGGTCTACTAAAGATATGCACTAATGAAAGCAAATGATGAGTCTAGCTTTCTGATCACCTAAGAAAGGTGAGAACATACCCACCTATCATAAAAACCACATAATACACGATTGTTCATTTTAGCCAAAAAGACAAGTGTGCCTAAAAAAACTTTAAGAAATACACAAAGTTTTGTTGAATTCTTTTAGGCAACCTGCAAAATAAATCTATTAGTAGTCATTGAAGTGTTTTGAATTTGGTCTTTGACTAGCGTATCTTCGACAATCATCCTGCAGAAAAGAATTAGGCTACCAAAAATCTCACAAACCAATCAGGGTTAGCATTAGTAATGATCAGATTAAAATATGAAACCCTGAAAATGCAATCTATTTAAAAAAATAGAAGCATAGACTCGTACGACATGCTTTGACAGCTGAAATGACAAAACTTTAGATCTCGCACAGGAGAAGAAATAGGCTCGTATGACAAAGAAATGAGCTAATACAAGTAAAGAAATGTCAAGATAGAAACTCATACGACAACAATTTAGATCTTGTACGACAACATAAATAAGTGCATACAACACAGAAATGACATGATACGAGTCAGGATGAGATTTCATCCCAGATCAAAAGGAAGTTCATCTATGTGGGTGCATTATTACTTATTGTTATATGATTTTATGTTTATCAGTTGGTGAGTTGTTGTATTAATTAGGTTAAAATTAATCATTCTGACAAAACACTGGCTCACCCCCCTCTCAGTGTTCATAGATCCCAACAATGCAGTATTTTCGGTGGTGTAGCGTGTTGCCGTTGTTTTTGACAGGATTTCTAGTTGATGTAATTGTTTGGGAATTTGAATTAAGTCTATGCTATGTGTCATGCCTGTGAAGTATATACCTATTTCTGCAACACAAAACACTCAATAGATCATTACAAGCATGGTTAATGAATTTAAAGAAAAGAAAGATAAAACTATAGCTAAGCGATTTAACGCCTCCTAGTAAATGCGAGTATGAATTTTTCTCTTAGATCTATTTAGGAAAATTCCAGTGACTTGAATACACCTAGATGGAGGATTTAAATGATAAATGATGCATTCAAGCTATCAATGATAATGATTAAGCTACATTATTCCATGATTATACTAGAAAATATGCCAAAATGATGTAATTAAGCTATGATAAGAATGCTCAAATGATAAACTAAGAGCTGTTATGCCTATACTAACAATGCCTGAAATGCAAATGAGATGGGATGATTATTGCTCCAAAATGGGATCTATTTATAGGATTTCCAAGGCCAGGGATAAGGTGATAGGAATCAACAGTCAATATTAACTCTGAAGATATCAGTGGTGAAATTGGAGGTTGGTAGGAGAAGGGGTTGGATGAAAGGGGACATTTGTCATCTCTATGGTGACAAGTGTCAAGAAGCTTCTAGAAAGGTTGGATGAAAGGGGACAATGTCGTCTCCATGGTGACAAGTGTCAAGAAGCTTTTCTCATGAGAGAGCAAGTGTTTAAGTAAAGGGGACATGTGGCCCAAGAATGCCATGTGTCTCAAGGGAAGAGTAGGTTTAATTAAACCCAAGGTTAGATGGAAGGGGTTAGGTTTTGAAGGTGTTAGGTTACATGGTTAGAAGTTAGGAGAATTTGAATTTAAAAATTCAAATAATAGGAAAAGGCTAATTAATTCCAACAACTCATTATTTGTTTATTTTAATTAATAAGGAGATTTAGAAGAAATGAATTTGATGTGGGGGGAAATTAATTAATTTGAATTAATTAGTAAAAGGGAATTATGAAAATGAACCTATTAAATAAATCCTTAGATTTATTAATAAGTAGATGAAAGGGGGAATTTAATCAAATTACTTAGTGAATTCAATTAAATTAGGAAGGGGGATTAATTAAATAATTGCTTATTTAATTAATTATCTTCAGACCTACATTTTTAGGTGTATACACTATGTAAAGTAAATCATAATATTGGTCTGGTGGTCAATCTTTGTATTATGTAATGTATTTTTTGTAATTATGAGTTGAGGGTTGAGGATTTAGCCGACCTTGTTATCAAGGTTGATGATTTGTATATATAGGTGATATACATGTAATTTGGGTGTCAGTATTGTGTCTAAATTATCAAAGAGAGGTAAATGTGTGAACAAGGATATATCATTCAGCAAATTATTGTGGTGATTTTGGTGTTGCAGGGAAGACAACTATGCTTAACCAAAACTATCAACAGGCATTTGTAGATGTTATTATTGCAGTTCATTTCTTTCGGATTGTATTCTGAATCATTTTGTTAGTCAGTGAGACTTCCCTGAGGGTTTTAGCCTTCCAGGCATATATCTTTTGAGCAGTGAGCTCTAGGAAGTGTGCCTGAATACATGTGCATTCCCCATTGTAATATTTTCACATACTACTATAGAGTATCATATTATTGTGGGTAGGTTCCCACCATGGTTTTTCTCTTAACCAAGTTTTTCACATCAAAATATTGGTGTTGTGTGTTGTGCTGTTAGTTTCCTTATCTGTTATTGTTGTGGTTTATCAGTTTATGTTTTGGAAGTTTAATTTGTTGATCCTATGAAGACTGATTCACCCCCCCCCCTCTCATTCTTCCTTCTTGATTGGTTCTAACATGATACATATGAAGCTCCCAGAGTAGTGAAATTGAACCAAATGGAAGCATCAATGGATTTTGATCATGTATTAGACCTAGTAGAACTAGGTCATTTTTTGATTGATTACTTTGCTTAAATTAATTTTTGACTCCTTTTATTACATCTCACATTGATTTTGGTGTTAACTTATCATTCTATAAAATCTAGGTCATGTGTATGCAGTTGTCGCAGAAGACAACAATGAATAAGGAACAAATTACTTTTTGTGTTATTGTATTGAGCATAAAATAAAATTAACAACCACAATCATTAACGAAGAGGGTATTGAGTACCCAACAAGGTTTGTTGTCATGTCAGGTACATGTCTTAGAAGAAACCCTATCAATAATTTTGATGTTTTGTTGTTCGAGGACTTTGAAATACATAGACATATTCTTCATTTCTCCAACCTTGTTATTGCAACAAATATTCAATTTATTAAGTATCGTGGTAGACCTCATAACAAGAATTTATGAAATTTTCCCGAATTTGACCACGAGGCAAAATTTTACAAAATTAGGGTTAGAGCTGATCCAACATGCTCACTTGATTGATTTTGGGTCATATACAAGTTTTTAGTGTGTTGAAGCATTACAATGAAGCACGATTCTACGGTTCAAGGTAGAATGATTTTGAGAATTTTGTATACATCATTGACAAATTATTCTATATTCATTCTTTGTATATATAAATGGCCATGAGCTAATCTATGTATATTTAGATGGCAATTTTTTTATATTTAAGCGACCATGAGCTGATTTGTACATATTTAGAGGCCAAATTTTGTAGAGATGATTTGTGCATATTTAGATGCCAAATTTTGTATATTTAAATGGCCATGAGTTGAATTGTGCATTTTTATTTTATTTTTTTGGCAAGGTGGCAATGCCACTTGATATATTTTATTAATAATATATAATTTTTACAATATATTTAAAAATTGGTTCAAACTGAGCTCCCAGAGAAAAGAACCAGCAAGAAAAACTTCAGTCATTGCTCATCAACATGTCTATAGAAGAGAATTAATGAACAATCCTCTAGCTGGAGCTAGTTACAAAATATACATCAGCAAACGAGCATACAGGCTCATTTACAAATAGGAGCATGCAAGATCATTTTATAGAATAGGAGCATGCAAGCTTATTTACAAAATAAGGACATGAAAAATAAATAACATAGGCTGCCCAGTGAATGAAGAAGAGAGCTCCAAAATGAAAAAGGACTAAACCAACATCAAAGGACAGATCCATCTTCCTGGGATATCTTGAAGGCCCTGCAACAAAGAACTCCTGCAACCAAAATTGGCATGCACCTGCAACCAATATATATATATATATATATATATATATATATATATATATATATATATATATATATATATATATATATATATATATATATATATATATATATATATTATAGAATGCAGAGAATTTACAAGAAACACAAGGGTCCAAAACATGACTGACACCAATGACATGAGATCTGCAGTTCACCATTATAGACAAATTCCAAAGGAGAAGAGATGAATGCGGAAATGCTAGAGAGAAATGAAGCACAAAATTTTTATGTCATAAATGAAAAGAAAGAGGAGATATATCATAAAAAATTTGACAAACCAGAAGAAGCAGCATACAAAGATAATCATGAAAACAACGCCACACCAAACTTTAAATGGCATATGAAGAACGGATTCCCAATGTGAAAATAAATATCTCCAGATTTTGCACCAGAAGAGAGTACCAAACACATGAACAACATCAATAATAACCAACTCATCATTAATGAATGCCAAGTGATGATCGAGTAAAGAAAAGTACCTCAAATCAAAACCAAATGGAATTATGAAAAGGAATACCTCACCAAGAGAAGAGAATATCAAGTTGTATAAATGAGAAATCATATAATAAGAAAGATTAAATACTCGAGTCTCTATAGGCTATACTTAATAGGTTTGGGAAGCTCATCAAATCACACCCCAATCAAGAGGAATCAATAATAGTTTTGTCACAACCCATATTAGTGAGGCAATCAGCCAATGCATTACCTTCATAATAAACATGTGAGATGATGAGGTGCTCAAATGTATCAAGAAGAGTCCATATTTGTTCAAGAATATACCAGAAATGCTAATTATCAACTTTTCTTGCCTTGCAAGCATTAATGACAATAGCTGAATCACCTTCAATATGAAGGTATTTGAAATTCAAATCCTCAGCCATAATAAGACCTTCTAAAAGAGCACAAGCCTCGGCCATATTATTTGTGCCAGAAGAAATTGGCATAGCTTTTAATGCTAATAAAGAACCCAAATGATCATGAAAAACTATCCCTATTCCTAAATCACCAGGATTGCACAGGAGGATCAATCAAAATTCAATTTACAAAAAGGGACATTAGGAGGATGCCATTTTATGGAATTTCTGTCTATAGGTGTTTTCCGAATCCTTGGAAAGGTGGGTGATATAAGAATAATGATACTTTTCCAAGAAGAAATCATAAAATTGTCCCAGGAAGAGAACTCTAAATTCATATTAAAATATTTCTGAACATGAACATTAACTTTCTCAATAATACTTCTTTCCAAAATCCCAAGAACAATAGATAAATCCAATGAGTCACATTTAAAAATGTGCTTGTTTCATTCCCAGCAAATGGCCCATATGACTGAAGAAGGAATTATAAACCACAAACAAACAAATAGAGAAGATGAATACAAAACTGGCCAAGACTAAAACATGTCCCATAAAGATAAAGGTAAAGGGAATGAAAGAGATAACTTTTGGAGGACAAAATGCCAACAACTACTCGCAAACTCACAATGAAGAAAAAGATGATTGACATCTTCAACAGATTTACCACATAAGACACAAGAAAAGGAGGCTGCAATATTAAATTTGACTAAATGATCACTAGTCAAAATTCTATTTTGCAGCGCGAGCCAGGAAAAAAAACTAGCTTTAGGTAATACTTAATTATGCCAACAGAATGAAAAAGGCATGATGAGGAGCATTTTGATTGGCCATTTGTTGAACAACAAAATATCCTTCTTTAACAGAGTAGTTTCTCGATTTAGAAGGGCACCAAATACGTCGATCTTTGATGTTAGAAAGGAAAGCCACTCGGTCTTGCAAAACAAATTTAAAATTTTTAATTTCCTACAAGGACAATGGAAGAGTAGAGGGATCCTTCCATGAGACCTTGTGAGAAAACAGATCAACACTATCTACATAATCAACCAATCTAACTCCCCATGAAAGAACAACTAAAACAGAAGCAAGAGAATCATGTTGCGAAAGAGGGGGAAAGCCATTCCAGAAGTCTTTCCAAAAAAGAGTATCCTCCCCCGAATGGACCTGCCAGGAGAGAAATTAGAGACCACTTCCCTACATGAGATCATAAAGTTCCGAATAGCAGACCCTTGTGGAGGATTATAAATTGTGAAGATCCTAGCAGGATTCTGGGAATCCAAATACTTAGCCTGCATAATTTGGCACCACAAAGATTGGGGCTTAGTATACATAGACCAAACTAGTTTTCCCCCAAAATCCCTATTTCTTTTAGATAAGTCTTGAATCCCAGCACCACCAAGTTGGTTGGAAAGAGACATCTTGGTCAAAGAAATCAGTGGAATCTTTTTATCTTCTATCATGTTATTTTTCCAAAGAAAAGATTGAATTTAATCTTTTCAAGTTGGGAGATGACTAATCTGGGATCTTGAAGAACTGAGATATAGTAATTAGGAATGCCAGATAGGACCGTTTTAATGAGAAGTATCCTACCTAAAAGAGACAACCACCTAGCCTTCCAAGCAGAAATATGAGATTTAAGTCTCTCAATAACTGAATTCCAAAAAGAAGACTTAGCAGATCCCATAAAGAAAGGAATCCCCAAATAGGTAGAAGGAAGAGAGTCTACTGGGAAACCTAAGATATTCACAAGTCTATCAGCCACCAACTAAGGAGTATTAAAAATGAAGATCTTGGATTTATGGGGGCTAATCTGTTGGCCAGATCTAGCAGTATAAGTATCCATAATAAATTTAATATGAGTAGCCTCTTGAATAAAAGAAGACCCAAATAAAAGTGTATCATCACCAAAAAGGTTATGAGTGATTGAAATATCAAAATTAGGAATTAACACCCCTTACCAAAAGCCCATATCCCTTTGCTTGATAACCAATCGACTAAAAGCTTCTTCCATAATGATAAATAAGAAAGGAGATAAAGGATCTCATTGTCTAACACCCTGGGTTGAAGAAAAGTATCCATAGGGAGCTCCATTAACGATGACAGAAAATGAAGCAATAGAAATACAACTCTTGATCAATTTACAATAGCTTTCAGAGAAACCAATTTTTCTCAAAACTTTGAGCAAAAAAGCCCAACAAACTTTATCATAAGCCTTCATCATATCAAGTTTGACCACAAAAGATGGGATATTGGACAATTTATGGAATGTAAAGTTTTATGAGCAACAATTTCTCCCTTATGAGTTTCTTGACCCAAAATAAAACCTTTTTTGAGGAGAGATGATACGAGGAAGAAGAATTTTAAGTCTTAAATAAATAGCCTTGGTGAAGATTTTGTAAATAGAGTTGCACAAAGAAATGGGTCTAAATTCAACAAAAGTTTGGGGATTCTTAGATTTTGGGATAAGGGCAATATAAGTGATGTTAAATTTTTTAAGGATATACCCAACCCTCCTAGACTCTTCCAAAGCCATTAATAAGTCAAAACCAATAAAATCCCAACATTTCTAAAAGAACAAGATAATAAACCCATCAAGACCCGAAGCTTTGTCAGGGGCCATGGAAAAAACAACAGAATGAAGCTCAACTAAAGAAAAAGGCCTCATAAGAAAGTCATTATCCTCATGAGAAACAAGGGAGGGGATAAAATCTAAAAGCAAATCCACATGATGATCCATAGAGGAAGAAGAAAAAGAAGGAGATAACAATTCCATAAAAAAAGACACCCTCTCCTCTCTAATCTGCTGATCTGAATTAAGGACATAACCAGACTTAGAACCCTTAATACTAAAAATTGTAGAAGCATCTTGTTTAAGCTTGGCTACAGCCTGAAAGAAGGCAATATTCCTGTCACCTTATTTAAGCCAAACGTCATGAGACTTTTGCTGGAAATAGATTTCAACCCGAGAGCAAAGGATCTCCTAGTAAGCTTGCAATTTATTTTGAGCATCATTAGTGGAGGAATTAGTGCCATGTCTAATAATCTCCTCATTAACAACCTTAAAATCAATGGCAATTGCCTCTTTTTCATGAAAAATATTCTTAAAGACTAATTTACTTACTAATAAATTAATTGATTGAACCTTGGAATATCACTGATTTGATTGATGTTAAGATATAATTGTCTCCTAATCAATTTAGTCTAGGTAATAAGTACATTAAAGTAGGTTAATTATGGTTAAAACATGTCTTAACCTAGTAGGGGACATCACAAATGTTATTAGGGCTTTGATTGTACCATCCTACAAGGTAAAGACAAATCATTGAACTATTCCAGTTAACAAGAAAGAATCTAGCAATGCATGTATTGAGTGGATACTTTGAGTATTCTTTGTGTCTTCATGCATTCATGTGAATACTTTTTATGTTAAGGAGTTACTTTATGCTTGAGTGTATTCATATGTCTTATGCATTCATATGTCTTACATATTCATGTGATCGCTTCATGTTTGATATGTTTTCAACATATCTCTTTATGTGTGCCTTAAGACTGACGTGTCTTCAACATGTCAATATACAAAATTATAGTATACATATTACAAGATTTGGATGCACATCAATGATAAAATTTTCAAACAAATTCCATGTAATGATCATGACTCATACAACTATGCAGAGCCTATTATAACAATTAATAAATTCTATTGGATTTTAATTTGAAAAATTCACAAGATGCTATAATTGGATCACATTTCAATTGTAAATATTTAAGTTTCAAAGTAAAAAGACATGCACACAATAAAAAAATTGAATCGAATATCAGTTTATATATATATCAAAATGCACAATAATTATGTATGCATACAAAAATGGCATATATTGCAAGTCAATAAAAGCTTTATTAAAATGTGGCATATGACATGTCCAGATTGAAATACAATAAAAATGTTGAATATATACATGTGTTGGTCCTTCAATGACCATAACTAAAACTATATGGTCCTATAGTTGTGGTGGATCATCAAAATCGAGCCTCTTTGGTGCAGTACACAACTTTGTAGATGGCTACACAACCATAATTCAAATGCCAAATTAGATTCCTTTTGTAAAAAATAGTTCACAATTATCAAAATAACTATATATTCAACTATAATTTATTTGTAATTGAATTGTAGATTACCGCATGTGTTGATCTGGGATCTACCATCTTTTCTCTCTTTGCCCTTTCAACCTTAGTAGTCCTTTTAAATTGGTACGCGAGAGGATCCATGTTATGGCCAAACCACAAAGGGGCATAGGTTAAATACAATTAATACAAGGTAATAACATATATAGATCAAAAACACTAAAATTATACAATATGTAGAACAAAAGTGTACCATAGCCTAAGATGCTTCTCTTGTTGACCTAGGAGGGCTCATCATTGATGAAGTAGTTATGGCTATTTCCTGTATAAAAAATGATAAGATTATAATTTATCTAAAGCTCACATGTACATGTGCATATAATCATGAAATAAATAAAATAAAGTAGAGATACATACCTCTTCCCTCTCTTGAACCTCTGCCATATCAGGTGCATTCATAAATTCTACAAAGCCCAATTGTCGTTGTATATAAAAGGGACATAAATGACTAATCAATCTACAAGTTCCAATTAAGATTATATCAATCTTTTCAAGCAATTATGACAATTAAAATGGTGTTCAATTACCTTTTGATGTTTAGGTGTCCTCCAGGATTTGTTTTGCCCAAGAGGTGTCCTAGATGCACATGGGGTACCCTAAAAGAAACATAATTAACACAAGAGATATCAGTAGATAATATTAAATATAATTTCAAAAATCTAAATTTTAATGGCTTGCATATTAAAAAAAATACATAAATAGGAGGTGTGTAAAATATGATAGCACGTAGCTTTCTAGGCCAAAATCAATGGCCAAAAGTGTGACATTATCAATTTGGGACATTTGATACCTTGACAATGCCTATAAAACACAAAATAAAAATACACTAAAGAGAGCTAGTATTATAATTTTCTTTTTTGAATTCAAGGTACTATTATATTTGAACATGTTACAAAGATTTTACCTCAGGCATCGAAGTTGTAGCTACAACAAAAGTGGGAGGAATATGAGATGGTGTATTAACCCAACTGCTGCATCCTAAAATGCATATTATTCATATCAATTTACATCGATCTATAAATGAAAATTTATTTACATTTACAAGTTTTAAATGATTAATAAATAAAATGTTATCAATTCAAATCAACACACCTATGTTTGTGTCTCATCGACAAACACCATATCCATCAAATCATCAATCAATGCCATATCCTCTGTTGTTCTAGCCTGACATCTATCCCACATGTTCACACATGGGACATGGAAGCATATGTATGGGAATCAGTATCTATCCCAAATCATATACCTGATTAGCCAGGACACACATGTTGAATGGGCTCACTAGGGCTAGATGGTTCAATTGATGCATCATCATCTAGGCCAAGAGGATGTGACAACTATGTGCCATCTTTAATGATGACATCAGTCAATGTGGTGGCTACCTAAAGAATCCGTACCTCCATAGACTCTTTTAGGGCTACTGGGACTGTGACATGGACCACATGTTTTACTGCTAGATGGATGTAATTTTGGGGGTTTAGTATGCTCTGGGCTCCAAGTCTATCCTGGGAAGAGCCTCCAGCTCTACCTTGGAAGTCTATCATATCAAAATAGTCTAGCCTCTGATTGACAATAAACTCACAATTTAGTTTCCTCAAACAATATAATAGAATTCCAAAATTATTACAAGGTTGACCATCTACCACCTATCCCAAATAGCATTTTTAATCCCCAAATGGTTAACCAGTGTATAGGAAACCTCTTTAAATTAAGAGGTAAGGTCTCATTGGTTTTGAGGTCATTAAAAAGTGAACATATCTATGATTTACTTATCTTTTTTTTTTCACATTATCATAGAACAACCCACTAGAATAAAATGCAAGACATCGATCCCTATAGCTTCCCCATTTTGTAACTTGTTTGGAAAATTAATTGACACTATTAGCCATTGATTCTAGGGCTATAGAAAGGGATGCATGATGATAATTCTCAAAGGTCTTCAATCTATTCACCAATCTAGTTATTTTTGGAGTGTTTCATGTTAACTGATTTATCAAATCTTCCTGTGTCATTTGTCAATAGTCTATTGGAGGAGATTGAGGGTTTGTATCTTGAGGGTGGTGCAGGAGAACCTCATCAACAAGATATTAATGACCATAAGGATGAATATTAGGATCATTAGGGTGTCTTAAGAGTGTCTTGTGTTTCATGTATGTAAATAAACCCCACCATGAAAGCCCATGTCACCAATTAGGCAATTTGAGAAGCCAATTAGGACAATGTGGTAAAAAGGGGTAATAGATGGTCTATATTTGTGTTTGATAGGTTTTAGACATGTTTTATGTGTGTTTGTTTGTTCCATGTATGTGGATCCTAACCTTAGAGAGTATGACAAATTTTTGTGCAAAATTGCAAAAAAGCAACTTTTGAGTGTAAAAGTGCAACTTTTTGTAAATCGGTTGGGAGAATCCATTCAATGGCTCCAACCTACTCCAAATCTGGTGGGAAACCATTGGAGATTTGTATAATCCTTGTGGGCTCAATTCCCAAGGTTTCTAATGTTGGAGTTGGAGTTTTGAGAAGCAATAATACACAAAATACTATAGTTTTCCCATAAATCCTGAGTTTGTAGGACTTGCACATGCCTTTACGGATTGATTTGAATCCCACCATCCATGGAGTAGATAGAGAGATGAAATAGATTCTTTTAGGTGGAGATTTGAGGTCTTAACTATTCCGGAGTAGAGAGAACCCTCCATTTTTCTGACTGTAACCCAGAAATTGAGGGTTTGGAGAGGGTTTTGAACAAACATGGCCTTATCTTGCACTCCAATCCATTAGAAGACTCTTCCTTTGGAGGGATGTAGGATAAGCCAATTTACTTTAGTGTTTTCATGGTTTTCCGGAGTAGAGAGAACCCTCCATTTTTCTGACTGTAACCCAGAAATTGAGGGTTTGGATAGGGTTTTGAACAAACATGGCCTTATCTTGCACTCCAATCCATTAGAAGACTCTTCCTTTGGAGGGATGTAGGATAAGCCAATTTACTTTAGTGTTTTCATGGTTTTCTTCAAGGGAAAATTTGTTGTGTGGAGAAAGGAACAAGATTAGGTAGGCATCTCTATGTGACTACTTAGGACACAATTTAGGATAGTTATCATAAGTTGTCATAGCAGTGGATTCCAGGCATGCAACACTGGAATTAGACATTTCTCACTATCCCCCACATGCCCCTAAAGTTTTTTTTTCATTTGGTGTACCGGTAAAGGTAGTCACTTTGGAAAATAGGGCTAATTTCCCCTATTAGGTCTCATAGCCTCTAAAGGGAACATACCTTGTATTTGTAGAAGTTGGCAAAACCATTTTGGGAATTAATGAAAATTGCAAAAGGGTGTCTGAAATGGTAATTTTTTTGTATGGGTGTGTGGAACATTTCGAAGATAAGATCCATTCTATCATCAAATAGGGCTACAAGCCGAGGGGGTAGGTTTACAAAGGAGGTATAAGGAATTGATGCTCTAAACCAAAACTAGTGGTTGAAAGAGTCCTTAGATGACATGTGTTGGCCAACTTCAAAATCCCAAGGAGTAGAGGTCACTACTAAAGCATGTTTGAGGAGTTGAAGCCTTTTACTCATCTTGAGTAGGCCTAAGCTTAGTGAATGTATGTGTAGTTTCATCTAAGGTGTAGAGTCCTTCCTTGCAGGATGCTTGTGTGTAGTTAGGGGTTCACTAGCCTAACCTTGTTTGGTCTTGTCATTCAAAGTTTGGGTAGGCCTCTACATCAAGTGGTATCAGAACAAAGGAGTGTCCTTTGGAAGGGAAGGAGAAGACAAGATGTTGGAAGAAGAAGGGTCCCATGAGGCACCTTCAAGAATGACCAATGCGGAGTTGAATGTCCTAGTGAAGAAGTAGATGGCAAAGAGTAGAGCAGTCAGGGCTGAGAATCAGGCCTTGAGAAATGAGATGGACCGATTGAAGGATAGAGTGGAGAGGGGAGAGAGAGAGACTCTAGAGAAGAAGGGGATGAAGAGGAGATCCCTATGCAGGAAGAGCTAGGGATACCTGTAGACCAAAGACCCCTGATGTGTGTCCTCAAGTCCATAGAAAGAAGAACAATGGATGTAAAGATGGATTTGCCAGTATTTGCAGGCAAAATGGAGCTTGATATAGTGATGGGGTGGATAGACTCCTTGGACAATTTCTTTGAGAGTGAAGACATACTAGACCACCAGAGGGTGAAGATGGCCCAATCCAAAATGAAAGGGGTTGCACTAACTTGGTGGACTTTCATCCAAGATGATAGGGTGAAAGAGGGAAAAAGAAGAGTAGCTGCATGGAAGAAGATGATGGTTTTGGTGAAAGAAGCCTATGTCCCTATGGACTACAATATCAAAATGCATAGGAGGAGATAGAATTTGACACAAAAAGAGATGGACGTGAGTTCCTATACCGAGGAGTTCATGAAGTTGTGTGAGAGGACTAAGGTGAAAGAGAGTGAAGATGAGAAGGTGGAAAGGTATCTCAATGGGTTGAGATTTACAATCCAAGAAGACTTGAATCTCCACACCCTGGAGATAGTCCAAAAGTGTTTTCAATTGGCACTCAAGGTAAGAGGAGGAAGAGGAAATGGTTTTGGATACCAAGGAGACTCTAACCAAGAAGGAAATAGAGGAGAGAGCAGTTATAACCAAGGAGGGGGATACAATCCAAGAGGGAACTTTAGGAGTATAAGACCACCCTCTAGAGGAAGATCCCAAGGCAGAGGACCTCCTAGATGTTACAACTACAACCAAGAAGGGCACATGGCCAATAGATGTCTGGAGAAGGATTCTAGCTCCATGGGAGAAAGGAGAAGCAATTTGGTGCAGGAATCTGATTGTCAAAGTGTGGCAAGTACAAACACTTATCAAAGTGTTAATGCTCCTAGTAGCTATGTCTATCCTAAAAGAGGAGAGGCTCTGATGATAAGGAGAGTAGTAACAACCATGAAGGTACCTGATAAGGAGCCTACAAAAAGGAAAACTCTTTTCAAAACCACTTGTAAGGCAGGAGGAAAGGTATGCAAGGTTCTGATAGACTCCAGATCCACTAAAAATTTTGTATCACTTGAAATGGTAGAAAAGCTTAAACTTAGGAAGCTGCCTCACCCTAACCCCTATAAGGTCTCATGGCTCACCCAAGGTCAACAAGCGATGGTGGAAGAATAGACTTGGATAGAGTTTTAGATTGGATCTTACAAGGATAGATTTCTATTTGACATAGCCAAAATAGATGCATGTCATCTATTGTTTGGGAGACCATGGCAGTATGACTTGACATCTCATCACGATGTGTTGAGAAACACCTACTCAATCACCAAAGATGGGAAGGTGATAGAACTCTTACCTCTGATAGAGGAAGAGATGGGATCAAAAGGGAAAGATAAAAGAGTGTTGATAGTAGAAGGTAAATAGTTCATGAAGGGGATTGTAGAGAAACGTGCAGTTTGCTATGCCCTCATGCCTAGCCCCAAGGTGACAAGGAAAGAGAAGTTTGCAGAAGAGAATGAAGGAGGACCAAAGCACATAGACCCGACAGTCAGATAGTTTCTTGATAAGAATCAAGGCATCATCTCAGATGGAATGCCAAGGTCCCTACCACCAGTAAGGGACATCATTCATTGCATAGATCTGATCCCTAGATCTACATTGCCAAACAAAGCAGCCTACAAGCTCACCCCAAACCAAATGCAGAAATGGCAAGGCAGATTGAAGAGTTGCTTGAATCAGGACTGATTGGCAAAATTCTAGCCCCATGTGCAATACCAATAGTCCTTGCACCCAAGAAAGAAGGCACTTGGAGGCTTTGTATAGACTTAAGAGCCATGAACAAGATAACCATAAGGTATAGGTTCATAATCCCTAGAATAGAGGATTTACTTGATTGCTTAGGGAGTGCCAAGTATTTTACAAAAATGGATCTAAAAAGTGGATACCATCAGATTAGAATAAGGCCAAGAGATGAATGGAAGACAAATTTTATAACTAATGAAGGGTTGTATGAATGGAAAGTCATGCCATTTGGGTTTTCCAATACCCCTAGTACCTTTATGAGGTTAATGAATGAAGTTTTGGTGGAATTCATAGGAAAATTTGTCATAGTATATCTAGATGATATCTTGATCTTCAATCACACAAGGGAAGAGAACCTCAAACACATAGATATGTTTCTCAAGAGGTTACATGAAGAGAAACTAATGGTCAATTTGGATAAGTGTTTGTTCTTGCAGGAGGAGATCATCTACTTGGGTTTTGTAATCTCACAAGGTGAGTTGAAAATGGACCAAGAGAAGGTAAGTGCTATATTGTCTTGGCCTACACCTAGAACTATGAATGATGTCCAAAGTCTCCATGGGTTAGAAAATTTGTATAGGAAGTTCATAAGAGGATTTAGTCATGTTTGTGCACCCATGCTTGATGCCATCAAGGGAGGACAAAATTGCAGGTTTAGTTGGACCAAAGAGCCAAATGATTCATTTGAGACATTGAAGAAGAAGGTTGTAGAACAACCAATCCTTGCCTTACCAAAATTCAATAAGATTTTTAGGTGGAATGTGATTCAAGCCACATGGCTATTGGAGTAGTGCTCAGTTAGGAAGGAAGGCATATTGCTTTTTTTAGTAAAAAGTTAAATGATGCCAAGAAGAGATACTCATCTTATGAATTCGAGATGTATGCTCTTGTACAATCTTTGAAGAAGTGGAGGCACTATTTATTTCCTAAGGATTTTATAGTTTTTACTGATAATCAGACACTTAGTTTCTTAAATAGCTAAGAGAAGTTAAACCACCAGCATATGAAGTGGGTAGAGACCCTACAAGCTTTCACATTCACCGTCAAATACAAGAAGGGAGTTAAGAACAAAGTTGCAGATGCTTTGAATAGGAGGGTCTTAACCATCAACCAAATCAAGATGGAGAGTGTTGGTATTGATTCCTTGAAGAGTATGTATGTTGCTAGTGAATACTTCAGAGAGATCTACAAGGTATGTGAAACTTTTGGTGATTGGTATCATATTGAGTTTTTTGAGTTTCTGATACAAGAGGGATTTTTTTTCAAAGGAGTGCAGTTGTGTATTCCTAAGTGTTTCATGAGGTTGAATATTATTAGGGAGAAGAATTGTGGAGCTATGGTAGGTCATTTTGGCCTTGACAAGACCCTAGACCTTGTGAAGAGACATTACTTCTGGCCTAAATTGCAGGTAGATGTAAGAAAGTTTGTGGAGACATGTGTTATATGTCAGAAAGCCAAGGGGAAATCTACAAACGCAAGTTTGTATCAGACCTTACCTATTCCTTCTAGGCCATGGGAGAGCATAAGTATGGACTTTGTGTTGGGTCTGCTTAGGACAAGGAGAGGATTTGACAATGTTTTTGTAGTGGTGGACATGTTTAGAAAAATGGCCCATTTCTTGCCATGTAAGACTTCTTGTGATGCATCATATGTTGCAGACCTATTCTTCAAAGAGATAGTCTGGATACATGGATAACCCCTAAACATTGTTTCAGACAGAGATGTGAAGTTCATAGGTCACTTTTGGAGGACTCTTTGGAAGAAGTTGAGGACTAACCTAGCTTTCTCATCAGCCTACCATCCTCAAACAGATGGATAGACTAAAGTTGTCAATAGGTCATTGGGAAACATGGAGAGAAGTGGGATAACATTTTGTCATAGGTAGAGTTCTCTTACAATGAAACCATAAATAGAAGTACTGATAAATCTCCTTTCTAGATTTTTTATGGCATCCGCCCAAGGGGAGTGTTGGAGTTAAGAGATTTACCCAAAGAAGAAGCCATTAGTGCAGATGGTGAAGCTTTTGCATCAACCATCAAAGAGGTGCATGACCAAGTCAAGTCTCATCTCCAACAATCTACAGTGACGTATAAGGCTCATGCTGATAAGAAGAAGAGAGATGCACAATATAATGTTGGGGATTTGGTATGGGTACATTCAAAGAAGGAGAGACTCCCAAAAGGAAAATACACCAAACTCATGCAGAGGAAGATTGGACCATGTCAGATATTGAAAAAGTGTGGACAAAATTCCTATGAGATCCAACTTCCTCCTGATCTTGGATTATCGCCCATTTTTAACATGTGTGATCTTACACTTTTTAAAGGTGATGGCAATGAAGAAGATGAACCAATGCAAGTTGTAGCAGACAATGACATTCCAAGGCAGGAATCACCTAAGTTGAGCAAAGTGTTAGCCACTAGAGTCACAAAGAATATAGAAATAAGGAGTACATTGAGTACTTGGTGGCTTGGCAGGACCAACTAGAATCTGAGGTAGTTTGGATGATAAGTGAGCAAATATTTAATCATGGTGCAGATGTACAAACTCTGATCTCAAGTGGGCTTGAGATCTCTTCTCTCAGGGAGTATGGTGTAGGAGCACCTCATCAACAAGCTATTCATTATACTAAGGATTAATATTAGGATCGTTAGGGTGTCTTAAGAGGGTCTTGTGTTTCATGTATGTAAATAAACCCCACCATGAAAGCCCATGTCACCAATTAGGCAATTTGAGAAGCCAATTGGGACAATGTGGTAAAAATAGGTAATAGATGGTATAGATTTGTGTTTGATAGGTTTTAGACATGTTTTATGTGTTTTTTCTTTGTCCATGTATGTGGATCCCAACCTTAGAGAGTATGACAACTTTTTGTGCAAAATTGCAAAAATGCAACTTTTGAGTGCAAAAGTGCAACTTTTTGTAAATTGGTTGGGAGAAGCCTTTCAATGGCTCCAACCTACTCCAAATACAATGGGAAACCATTGGAGAGTTTTATAATCATTTTTGGATTGATTCCCAAGGTTTTTGGTGTTGGAGTTGGAGTTTTGAGAAGCAATAATACACAAAATACTATAGTTTTCCCAGAAATCCCGAGTTTGCAGGACTTGCACATGCTTGTACGGATTGATTTGAATCCCACCATCCATGGAGTAGATAGAGAAATGAAATATATTTATTTTGGTGGAGATCTAAGGTCTTAACTATTCTGGAGTAGAGATAACCCTCCATTTTCCTGACTGTAACCTAGAAATTGAGGGTTTGGAGAGGATTTGAATAAAAATGGCCTTATCTGGCACTCCAATCCATTAGAAGACTCTTCCTTTGAAGGGATGTAGGATAAGCCACTGTAATTTATGTTAGGTCTTGGAGAAAACTAAGAGGGGGGGGGGTGAATCAATTGTCCACTAAATTCAACCAAAATTAACTTAACCAAAACTTAATGCTTAATACCGGTAAACCAAACTTTATGCTAGTAGACAATTTTATCAGTTAATTGCAGTACCGATAAAGGTTAATGCATGAAACAAAAAGACAACAACATCCACAACACATAACACAAATATTTGTACGTGGAAACCCTGTAAAGGGGAAAACCACGGTGGGAAGCCTTACCCATAATCAAATGATACTACTACAGATAGTATGTGTGTACAATATGGAGTCTGCACATGCATAAAGGCCAGCTTCCTATAGCTCACTGCTCAATCATAAAATGAGAGTCACACTGACTACAATTGGATGGTTAAATCCAATGATAATGTACTACATAAAATGCCATCTTCATATGTTGGATTCAGTATCGGTTTAGTTCTGATTGCCTTCACAAAAACCTTCCTTCAACCTTCAAATCATGTCTAGGTGTATAGCTCTGCTTATTTTTGCATATACCTTCAATGTCAATTGAGTGTAGTACTAGTTTAGTTCACCATTTTGTACCAGTGTATTCATAGTAGGTTCATTTATGATTATCTCTATTGCCGGTTCAGAGTTTGTGTACCTTGAATTTCCTCTAAACTGTTCATCAATCTTCACATTTGCAATCTCAACAATTTTTTGCAATCTCTTGTTAAAACAACTATATGCCTTGCTCTTAGATGAATAACCAAGAAATATTCCTTCATCACTTCTAGGATCAAATTTGCCAATATACTCATCTCTTCTAATATAGCATTTACTTCCAAATATTCTAAGATATTTAAGAGTGGGAGTATTACCAAACCATAGTTCATGTGGGGTCTTACCAGTTTAACCTTTGATGTGAACTCTATTGAATGTATAAACTATCGTATTGACTGCTTCTCTCTAGTACATATGAGGTAGATTTGCTTCTGATATCATAGTTCTGGCTGCATCCATGATAGTTCTGGTTTTCCTTTCCACAACTTCATTCTGCTAGGGTGTCTGGGGTGCTGATAACTATCTTCTGATCCCATTCACTTCACATAATGTATTAAATTCCTTAGATGTGAATTCACCTCCTTGATTTGATCTCAAACATTGGATTTTTTTGCTGGTTTCATTTTCTACCATCACCTTGAATAGTTTGAATTTCCCAAATGCTTCAGATTTCTCCCTAAGAAAAGTAATCCAACACATTCTAGAATAGTCATCAATGATTAGCATAAAATACCTATCTCCTTGTAGACTTCTAGTTCTTGCTAGACCACATAAATCAGTATGAATTAAATCAAGAACATTGTTAGACTTTTCTAGAATACTCTTGAAAGTTTCTCTAACTTGCTTTCCAAATCGACATTCCTTACATACTGGATTGTGAGGTTTAACAATCTTAGGCAAATCTCTTACCACCTTAGTAGTACTGATTTTCACAATGCAATCAAAATTTACATGACAAAGTCTCTTATGCCATAACCAACTTTCATCAATATGTGCAATCAAACATGCTTTCTCATTGTTGTTCAAATGAAAGATATTAACTCTAGTCTGATTACTGGTTGCAATTTCCAAACCAATTCTGTTTAAGATTTTGCATTTACCATTCTTGAATTGTAACTAAAATCCTTTCTCAACTAATTGACCAACACTCAAAAGATTATGCTTCAAACCTTCAAAATAGTAAACATTATCAGTATTGTGCTTACCATCAAAAGATATAGTGCCTTTTCCTTTGATCAAACAATCTTTATCATCTCCAAATCTTACTAGACCTCCATTGTATTCTTGAAAAGTTAAGAATTTACTCTTATCACCAGTCATGTGATGTGAACATCCTGAATCAACAATTCCCCTCCCAGTGTTACTCACCACAGCCTGCATAATTTGAACCTGTGACCAAGCTCTAATACCACTTGTTACAAGATAGGGTTGTCGTTGCACCAAAAGATTAACCTGTCAATGCCCTATACAACCACTAGACTTATAGAATCCATAGGAGGCTATTAAACCATGTCATGAATCTCCACTAGGGACGCTGGCCCACTACCAACACTTTAGTGTTTTCATGGTTTTCTGCAAGGGAAACTTTGTTGTGTGGAGAAAGGAACAAGATTAGCTAGGCATCTCTATGTGACTACCTAGGACACAATTTAGGATAGTCATCATAAGTTGTCATAGCGGTGGATTCTAGGTATGCAACCCTGGAATTAGAGGTTTCTCACTATCCCCCACATGCCCCTAAAGTTTTTTTTTTCATTTGGTGTATCAGGAAAGGTAGTTTCTTTGGAAAATAAGGCTAATTGCCCCTATTAGGTCTCTTAGCCTCTGAAGGGAACATACCTTGTATTTTTAGATCTGGCAAAACCATTTTGGGGATCAATGAAACTTCCAAAAGGGTGTCTGAAATGGTAATTTTTTTCTATGGGTGTGTGGAACATTTTGAAGATAAGATCCATTCTATCGTCAAATAGGGCTATAAGTCGAGGGGGTAGGTTTACAAAGGAGGTATAAGGAATTGATGCTTTAAACCAAAACCAATGGTTGAAAGATTCCTTAGATGACATGTGTTGGCCAAATTCAAAATAGCAAGGAGTAGAGGTCACCGGTAAAGCATGTTTGAGGAGTTGAAGCCTTTTACTCATCTTGAGTAGGCCTATGCTTAGTGAATGTGTGTGTAGTTTCATCCAAGGTGTAGAGTCCTTCCTTGCAGGACCCTTGTGTGTAGTTAGGGGGTCACTAGCCTAACCTTGTTTGGGCTTTTCATTAGGATTTTTCACAGGCCTCTACATCAGAGGGTCTTGTTGTGGGTTCTCCTGTCGGTTTTGGCCTAAGTTCTCAGGAGGTATGTTTTGTTGGAGGGTAGTGTTTTGAAAAATATAATTAAAAAAAAACAATGAAATTACATTCAAATTTCAAATAAAATTAATCAAATACATAAATACATCAAAAATAATAAGTTACATACCTCTCTGTCACCGTGGTATTATGTATGATTTTTTTTGCTCAAAATATGTTCATGTGTATTAGATTAGAACTCCTCCCCAAAGCCCTTTTCATGTGGCCATGGGTGAAAATGACCCAATTGGCTGTGGTGAAAAAAAAATTATTGTCAGTAAAATGCCAAGGGGTTTTAAAACTAAAAAACCTGTTCATGTTTTTTTAAACTTAAAACCTGATTGCATTTTAGGCTCGATAATATGAGCCTTAATGTAAAGGGGTTATTTAAATTTAAAAAATAACTCGTTCACATTAGTAGTTTTTAAATTTTATTTTGAGAGGGTGTCCACTTTTTTGCATAGCAATTTCGTGTACTTACCCTACTAATTATGTGTTTCAGTGTTTGGTTATGTTTGTATTGTTGATATTTTGCAGATGTGTTCATTATGTGTTGATATGTTGTTGGATATTGCCTTGAGATATTACTCTCATGATTTTGTGGTTCGAAAGTTGTTCTTTGGAAGTTCATACAGTAATGATGATTTCTGGCATAGATTGCAATGCTCCACGTTTCTTTGCATTTCCAATTATATTGATAGGATTTTACATTAATGTTATTCATGCACATATGCATTGGTGTGCTCCATAGTTGTGGCTTTGGATATTATTATTTTGGGTCCGGTTGATCTTGTATGCCCTATCTTCTACTCTGTTGTTTGCGGCATTTGGATAACATGTTGTTGCATCGTGGTGTGGTCCACTTCTCATTCATTTCCACCATAGGAATTCTTAGTGAATACTTATTTTGAATTGTGTTTATTTATCTCCTTGGCTGACTTGAAAATTCTATTTCGAAGATCAATATAAATGAAGAATGATTATAATGAGGAATGATATAGAAATATATAGAATAAATTGGATTGAAAAGAAGATCCATCTACTGCTGATTTGTGTGAGGTTGTATTTGGTTGTAGATGATTAGTATGGTTGTGTGATGATGTTGTTTGGTACCAATAGTAGTGAGCCTGAGGTTTCTTCTGGCAATTCAGTTGTGTGCTTTAGTGGTGGATTCTTTCTTTCTTTCTACTTCTTCTGGGTAGTGAGCTCTCTTTCTTTTTTCTGGTGGTTTTATCCAGGTAGTGAGCCCACCTACAATGAGCATTCTAGTAGTGAGCCATCTTTGTAATAATCACCTTAACCAGTGTCACCTTGATAGGTATTTTTGTATTGAGAACTAACATTCACCACATGGTTTTTCCCATCTTGGGTTTTCCATGTCATATCTTGTGCTTTATGTGTATGTTCTTTCATGTTTATATCTGTTTATGGTTTACCCAATCTATTTTTGTAAGGGAAAAGTAAAATATTTTAATGTACAACTGATTCACCCCCCATCTCAGTTGTCTAGGATATTCAATAGATATATATCGATAGAGTTATTCACAACATCAACATTCATCCCTCACATTTTGATGAATGTTTACATCCTTATTTGGGGCTCCCATTTTATTGCAAATGAGAAACATGCTTGAAAATATTATTAAATTTGACTTCAGTTTTGGTATTAAGGATGCCCCCTTTAAAATAAATATAATCTATTATCTATTATATTGTTAATTATTTATGAATGGTAGTTTCAAATATTTGTGACTAATAATCCTTCAAATATTTTTGACTCCTTTTATTCAAAAGGTTCCCTCTAATTGAGAAGTGTGTGAATTTGGAGATTTAAGTAGGCTATATAAATATGCACTATAGGTATTAATGGTCATGTGGAAGTATGTAGAGTATCCCTAGGTTCACTCTCTTTTTTAGTAGATTATTTTTTGTAAGTGCTTTAACAAAATGATCTTTAATCGGATCTTTTATTTGAAATAATTTTACCCATGTATAAATTAATATGTAAAACCTATAGTTGTATGATTCTCATTTTATTTATTTGTTTGTTTTTATAGTGATTAGTATCCTAAGATCCCAATTTCTAACATGATATCAAAGTAGGTTAGAATATATTAATCATTTATATGGGTTATAATAGAAGATATGCATATATTGTGTAATATGTAAAACCTATAACTGTATGATTCTCATTTTCTTAATTTAATACTTTTAATAATTTTTAGTATTCTAAGATTTCAATTTCTAACATGATATTAGAATAGGTTAGAATATACTAATCATTTTTATGGGTTATACTAGAAATTATGTAGAGCTAGATGGGAAACCTTTTTATGCTCAATCAAAACATATATAAGATTTTTTTGCAATGCATAAGTTATTCCCTTCGTAATATTTTAAAGTCAATTCATCAAAGATAGATTAGAAATTTCTAATCATTTATTAATAAATGACATCTAAATTTTTTTCATAATAATGTTTTTTCCTAACATATTTATATAGATTTTTATCTATTTGAATATAATGTGATTTATGACTTTTTAATTTTATATATCATAAAATTGATTCAAAACTATTATATTATATCGTAGTCACAAAACATTTAAAAGTACCCAATTTATATCAAAACATGATTTTCAATATATCAAAATCCCTTTGTAAGAATGAAATGGACATGAAAAAATATTAATAAGTCATGAACCTTGTTAAATGTTGTGAAATATTGTGATTAAGATGGTTTTTAAAAGCTAAAGTGAAAAAAATGTCATACATATAAGGGGGTCAAAAGTAGCCAAAGAAAATGTGTCTTTCCCTAGTATTTTTCTTGGCACCATTGTGGTCACTAATATTATTTTCATTAGGACACAATTTTCAATGTGACATCTATGTAGTGCTCAACCAAAATTCATCTTAAATTGTATTTGACTGTATTTATTAATTAATTTAAAAATCAAAATAACATTATTTATTAATTTTTAATTTATTAATTAATTAATAGGATAAAAAGTGCATTTTTGTTGTTAGATAGACAATTGTAATTTCCACTAAATGGGAAATACATACATAGCTTTACTTTTCATTTCACTATCACATTGTAATGATATGGCCAAATACTATATGATGATTGTATGTGCCAAATAATTTTAATGTATTATCTAATCCTCCTTATTTTGCATGCATATTGGCAAGAAAGGCTATTAAAAAATCTAAATGAAAAATTAAAATAAATTACAATCACGCTTTATTGTGCATCTATACCTTGTAAAAAACATTCAAATTGTAACACAAGTCTTTAGATGTTAGTAAATGTCACAAAATCTGAATTTAAAGCCAACAATTACTTCGATTATTTCTATGATCCTCTCATCAGATTCATTTTGTATGCATCCATCAATCATTGAATAGTAACACATATCTTTGATGCATTAATTAAATATTGTATCTCATTTTTGTAAATTTTCATTTCATAATGTATTTTTTCTAATAGTTTCTTACAAATATTTTCATATTTTGAATACATATTTTAGATTTAATATATTTTGAATATTTTCATGAGAACATTCATGTCCTACTCTAGAGATTCCATTTAGTGAAGATCATAGGGATAGTGAAAAAGGTCTAGAAATCTGCCTTTATAATTGCCCATTGTATTTACTTAGATTTGAAGCCTCTTTTTTAAGAAATTGACTTTCGAGCAAATCTTGCAATGATGAAGCAATTTGCAAAGTTGCATCATAGATTTGCTTTCCTATTTAAACCATGGAATAAACTTCAACATACATGCATGAAGACATGAAAGAGAACCATTCTTGAACTCTATAAGTTTCAAAAATTTTGCACTTATGATATACGTAAGGCCATTGGTGTTTTTGATATTAAAAAGCAGCCAAAATGCAAGGGGGCTGACCCATAGGAACATTAAGAAGATCAGTGACAGGACCACTGACTGCATATAAATAACAGAGTTACAACCTTTTGCCTCTATCAAAAACAACTATCATTCTACAAGAGTTTATTAGAGTTAAAGTAGTAATAAGAAGAGTTTTAGATATTTGCCATGCAGGGCAATAAACATGGAAACTTAAACAAAAACATAGGCTAAACCTATCCACCCATAGGCTACTAATCATAAACAAAAAACCAGTATCCCTTTGCACTCAAAGCATTACTTCTTTTTTCCATGGCTCCTCTTGGGGAGGAGCTTTCTTGCCCATTCCTTGGTGAGGAATTTGAACCTGGTAGTCCTCATCATCCTTGCCTTTACCTTTGGATGCACTTTCCTGCATGAGGCACAGAGTGGTAGACGAGCAACACAAATTTGGAAACATCATGCATTTTGGACTACGCCACCTCTAGTCTGCTAGTGATATCCTACACATTAACCAAAAGGGCCTCCATCTTTTTCTTGAGCTCTGCCAGGTTGTTTTCCTCCTCCTTTTTTATGCTACTTGCGTCCTCGACAACCATCATTTTATCCAATCTGAAAGTCGGGGAGGGGAAATTTGCAGGCTTTGGACTCTTCGAAGAGGTGGGGCTTTCAGAAGCTTGGGTGGAGCTGACAGACTGAGGGGTCAGGTTATGATGGAGTGAGACCACATTACCAGTCAGGATGGAATTATTAGTGTCATGTGAAGAGGAGGGGTCTCTCAGGGATTTTTCCAAGGGTTTAGATGCAAGCCTGCTGGAACGGTGGGGGGTATTGGCCTCATCATTAATATCCATGTCAGAATCAATCTCCTGGATTCTGAATTTCATAGGAGTTATGACCTCCTCAGGGGAGTGCTTTTTATTTTTCTTGTTGCAAGAGCCAATTTTCAGGAGCCAAGGGGGGGTAGCGTCATTTTTAGCAGAAGGGTGGGTCAAAGGGCTAGTATTAGTCACATTATGGATAGAGATGGAGCGAGGTGGGCAGAGGGTGAGGTGGAAGTTGTACAGGTGAAGAATCAAGCCTTGATGGAGGATTGGGAAATCCTTCCCTTATTTCTTAGCTCCAATAATGTCCTTAAAATTAGCGTCCAGGGAATGCAACAAGAAAAATGGAATAGAAATAAAGTCTTTGTTTCTCAAATAGTTAAGGAAAGGGAGATGGTAGTAATAGAAGATACCATACCTTCCCTCCAACATGAAATACTTCATCACAACATAACAGACCTCATCCCACGGGGGAGGGAGCTCCTCCTTGTTGAATCCTCTAGCCCTCTTAATAGGGTTTCCACCCTCACAGAAGAACTGGTTCAAGCTGGTGGTATCCACAATATGGCTCTACTTTTTCCATTTTCTTCTCACCATAGAAAGACCCATCGTCTAGGCTATGAACTCTTCATTGATTTCAAACGAGATTCCTCCCATGGTCACTCTTTTGTCTTCCCAAGAAGTCACAAATTGTTTGGAGAGTCTTTCATTATTACCCTTCATACTTTCCATGAACTTATCAATGCCGCCCTTTGAACAGATGAACCACACCGCTAGTTTTTCTCTAAAATCATCCACTTTATCGGGTTCTAGTCTAAGCCTGTCCCCCCATTCTTGGTTCCTCCAGCTTAATAGAGTGAATATGAGTCCTTCCAGCAAAATACAAAGCCGAAGCAGAATTAAGGTAGAGTTGATATAAAATCTGTGTCGAACACGAGATAATAGGATGTAATAATTGGGATGATTATTATCTCTTATGTCCAAGTAGATATCAAAAATAGGAAATCTACTACGAATGTGCAGACCTTCAATCAAGCCAATGTGATTTGACCTTTCCCTTCCTTCACCTTTATCGTTGCCAGTTGGCTTAGTCTAGGTAATAACTAGGGAATAATCATTCTTGATATTTGTAATATCATAAATCCATCCCTTGTGAGAGTGGTGACTAAGCCTGCCTTGGATACGTGGCCATCCAAGTTCATAATGGGTGGGATTCCCATTCCAACATAAAATTTGAAAGTTGGTTTCCTTCATCTTTGGGTGGATAAAATGGTTCCATCTTGGACAAAGGCTTTTCCCCTCTCTAAGATCCCCTTGGTGGTGACCAGCAATAGACTAAGGTCCCTCCAACATCGTAAGCCATTTTGCAGCCTTGCTGTCACTGCCATACAATCGGCAGCTCCATTTCCTTCTCTAAAGATATGTCAGATGGTGAAGTCATCTAGGTTGGCCAGAAAGCTCCTGACATCCCTCAAAATGGCCTCCACTCTCCAACTAGCATTAGATCTTCCTTCCACTGCTTCCACAATAATCTAAGAGTCTCCTTCAATTTGCCGTTGTTTAATTCCTATGGAGTTAGCAAATTTCAGCCCCCATAGGAGGGCCATTCCCTCTGCTTGGGTGACAGTATTGTTCTTTAGGTTGCCCCCGTAGGCTGCCACAGTGTTCCCCAAATGGCTGCGGATGATTCCACCCCTCACTTGATAGTTATTTTGGGCTGAACCATCAAAGTTCATCTTATACTAGTTAAATTTTGGGGTTGACCATTGGGTCATCTTCCTTTTGTTATTGACATTGTTGTTGAACATTTCAAAACCAGGGGGAGCTTCCATCTTTCAGCAATTTTCTTCTCCATCTAATTAGGGGGGTTAGGAGGGGTCTTCCATTTTGTCACCGCAATTTTTTCAAAGATCATCTTAAAGCAACTGTGGGAAACACTATCAGGAGGAGTTTCAACATCTCTAAAGATTCTATTGTTTCTTTCTCTCCATAAGGCCCAGCAGAAGTGTGGCGGTATTTGTCTCCATAATTGAATGATGAGGGGGTGATGGGAGGGGGATTCCATTAAAAAACAAACCGTTTAATGTCATTCTGGAAGACCCAATAGAGACCACATTTCTGGAGAGTGTTAATCCACACATGCTCATCAAAGGGGCTGAGGAAAAACAGGTGGTCAATAGTTTCCTTATTAGCTTTAAATAGGCTGCATCTGTTGGGGAGATCGAAGCCCCTCTTTTTCAGGTTATCCAAAGTGAGGGTTTTACCATGCATTAGTGACCACCAAAAGAAATTAATTTTAGGGATTAACCGAGGGTTCCATATTTTCTTCCAGCATTCAACATCCGTAGGGGGTCTCAGGAGCTATTTGTAAGCAAATTTGACTGAGAATGTACTCGATTGGGTCTCTTTCCAGAAGAAGTTGTCTTCATGAGAGGCCAGAGGGACTCTAGTTACCAACATAGTGTTCTGAAGGTCTTGAGCAATGGGAATCAGGTTAGGCCTGTTACTGAAGACCTGGACAATTTTCTTCCATCCTCCCCTTCCAGGTTCCATATAATCAACTATGTAATCTCCTATGAGTCCCTTTAGGTGGTGCATAAGTTGGTGGAAATGAGTGTTAGCCAAGGGCCTATCCTCCACCCAAACATCTTCCCAAAATATCACCTTCATGTCATTTCCAAGTTGCCATTTCAATCCTTCTCTAATAACCAATCTACTTTTTAGGATGTTACTCCATAACTTGGAGCCTTGGGGGAGGTCGACCGCACTCAAATTGTAATAGAATTGCTCCCAGTCGAGGTACTTTTCTCTAATAAAGTTACACCAGTCCACCTCACCTTTAGCTAGGGTCCAACCAATTTTTTCTATTAGCACCTTATTCAAGGCATTTACCTTTCTTATATCTAGGCCTCCTATAGATTTGGGTAAGCACACACTATCCCAATTGACAAAAGAAAAGCATTTTTCTCCTTTAGGCCCATCCATAGGAAGGTTCTTTGGATTTTCTCAAGTTTATCCCCCATGGAACCTGATATTTTAAACATGGACAAGAAATACACAGGAATCCCCTGTAGGAAAGTTGCGAGGAGTTGGAGCTTCCCCGCACTACTAAGGAACTTCCCTTTCCATCTAGCAAGTTTTTTTTGTATTTGTTCAAGGATAATGTTCCAGAAAGAGGGAGTGACTTCCTTGACCATAAGAGAGAGACCAAGGTAAGTCCCTGGGAGAGCCGCAGAATTGCACCTAAGGATATAGAGAATTCTAACTTGGAGGTCATTAGGAGTGTTGAAGAAGAAGAGGTTACTCTTCTCATAATTGATACATTGACTCGAGGCCTTGGCATAATTAGTCAGTAGGTTCTTCCACTATTTAGCCTCCATGACAGAGGACTTGCCAAAAAGAAAAGTGTCATCCACAAATTGTTGGATATTAGAGGGGGGAGCGTGGAAGAAACTTTAAATCCTTGAAGTCTTCCATTGGTAACCAGGTCCACCACATTTCTACTCAAGACTTCAGCAATGATGATAAAAAGATAAGGGAACAAAGGGTCACCTTGCTAAATACCTTTTTTCACTTTGAAGCAGCCCCTAGGAGTCCCATTAATCAAAATAGAGAATTGGACCATGGTAACACATATCTGAATAATATCCACCACCTTTTGGTTGAAACCCAGCTTCAAGAGAGATTCGAAGAGAAAATCCGAATTAACTTTGTCATATGCTTTTGAGATATCGAGTTTGGAAGCCATACCTGGTATTCTTCTCCTATCCATGGAGTGGATTATTTCATGAGTGGCAATGGTAGCATCCAAAATTTGGTGACCCGGAACAAAGCCTTTCTGGGATGGGCTGATAAATTTCCCCAAGAGGGGTTTAATTCTGTTCACAAGGACCTTGGAGATTATCTTGTATATAGTATTGCATAGACTTATGGGGCAGAAATCTTGCATACAATTGGGATTTGTAGTCTTAGGGACAAGAACAATGTAAGTGTTGTTGAGTTTCTTCAAAAAAATTTGAGTCTTAAGGAAATTATGCACAACTTTGGTGACATCATAGCTAACAATGTCCCAGTAATCCTGAAACCGGGGGGAAACCATCTAGACACAGGGCCTTATAAGCCCCCATAGTAAAGACAGCCAAGTGGACTTCTTCCACAAAGATAGGGGCATTTAGTTTATAGTTATCCTCCTCCTCAATGATAGTCGAAAGTTTACTCACAAGGCTATCTTGTAGAGACGCATCCCTTCCTCCAGCCCCCATGTATAACTTTGTGAAAAAGTTAGAAGCATATTGTCCAATTAGGGAATCTCCAATGATCTCTTGGTTAGAATCATCCTTGATACATTTGATATAGTTTCTTCTCTTTTGAATGCAAGCTGATCTATGGAAGAAGGTGGAATTTCTATCCCCTTCCTTCAGCCACTGAATTCTGGATCTTTGCTTCCAGTACACTTCCTCCTTAGAGAGGATATCCTTCCAGTTCTTACAGCAGTCCTCTTCCTCCATCAAGATGGGGTCTGGGGGGTTACCAGTAGCCATTATGTTCTGAAGTTGTTCCAGTTTGGAGCCTAGATCCTTCTTTTTTTTAAAAATATCCCTGAAGGTAGTCCTATTCCAGCCTTTGACTTCCTTGCTAATGAGCTTTAGTTTCTCCACAATTCCGAACATAGCTGTCCCTTGGACCAGGGTAGCCCACCAATTCCTAACCAGATCTCTAAAGTAAGGATGAGAAGCCCACATAATCTCATAGAGAAAAGCGGGGGGGACCCTGGTAGGGTCTATCCTTCCAATGGAAAAGAAGGGGGTTATGATCAAAAGTAGTCCTTGGGAGCGTTTTTAAGGAGTTATGGCTAAAGTCCCAATTAGTGGAAACCAGAAATCTATCCAGTTTGACTTGAATTAGGTGTTTTCCTTTCCTATTGTTTAACCATGTGAAAGGAGTGCCCTGGAGGTCAATATCCATAAGGCTAGAAACATTGATGAAGTTGGCCAGATCTCCCATATAGTTAGTAAAATCTACAAGACCTCCAAACTTCTTAGAGGGGTAGAGGGGGGAATTAAAGTCTCCTGCAAGCATATACTGGGCCTTCTGGTTAGCCAATATGAGATTAGCAATTTCCTCCCATACAAGCCATCTTCCCATCTTGGATTTGGGGGCATAAATGTTGAACATCTACCAACAGTGTTCACCATGTTGGAGAGTAACTGCTAGGAAGTTCTGGGAGCTGGCGAAAAACTTACCTTTAATATTAATGGGGTCCCATAGGGTGGCGATTCTCCCAAACACCCCCAAAGCATTAACATACAGGAAGGACGCCCCCGGCCAGAGTTTACCAGCAATGACAACAAAGGTTTTGTGGGACATTTTGACTTCTTGCAGAAGGAAAATATCAATTTTTATCTCCAAAATGAGTTGTTTTATAGCGAACTGCTTCTGGGAGCTGTTCAGACCCATTATGTTCTAGGAGAGGAACTTCATTTCTTACTTTTGTTGATTCCATCAAGGGTATATTTCCTTCCCTTTGCAATATCCCTATCCATAACTTTGTGTCTCAAGACCCTTTCCAAGGGTCTGCCAACTTTATTTTCAGTACCCACCACATCCGCTTTCTTGGCCTTGGCTTTCTTCTTCTGGGTTATCCATTCTTCATTACTTACCTGAGGAGATTCCAGAGGTGAAGGTTTCACAAGAGGGAATGTTGTCAAGGAGTTCCCTGGTAGAGTAGGGCTTTCCTCCATACTAGAGGAGAAAGGGAGGGTTGAGGTGAAAAGCTTAACCTCACCCACAGGAGAAATAACTTCAACTGAAATGGAAGCTTGAAAGGATGAGGTGGTGGGGGTAGCAGAGGGCATGAGAGGGATGCCATTTGACAACAAACTTGGGGATGAAAGGGGTTTAGGGGAGAGGCTTAGATTCATCACTGGTCGGATTTCACCTTCTTCCAGGGGAATGACAGGGTTAACAATCTTAACAGGGTCCACAAGGGATTTTAAGATTTGAAGGATCCTATCCGTGTGGGGGTAGTCCTCAGGGTTTTCATTCGTACTGGTCAGCTCCAGGGGATCAAATGATGAGGGAGAATTTGGGTTGATGGACTTAGCCCAGATAGCCTTTTCCTTGAGCTTGGGCTCAGTAGTAACTAGGGACTTACACTTAGTGTAGGTATGGCCTTGTTTATTACACTTCTAGCAAAAGAGGGTAGCATTTTCATACACAATAGCTTAGGACCATTTTCCCCATTTTTAGTTTAGAGACACAAAATTAGGGAGAGCCTTGTCAATCATAACATTGACACAAAAGCGAGCATAAACCAACCTAGATTTATTAAGAGTGACCAAATCTGCTGCAACATAGCTGCCAAATGAGTTCCCTATCTAGCGAAAGATTTTCTCATCCCAGAACTCCAGTGGGAGGCCAGGAAGCTTAACCCAAATAGGAGCCATGTAGTTGAGTTTGGCTGAGAGGTCGAATCCTAGCTTCCATTTAGCTAGAGTTAGAAAATGTTTGCCATAAGCCCAAGAACCCGACAGGACATAGATCAGATCTTCCTTAGTATTGAACTTGAATAGGAAGAGTCCCCCTGACATTATTGAGATGTCCATGCTACCTTTGATCTTCCATTGATATTTCACCCATCATCTAATCATCTCAATAGATGGTCGGAATGAAAATAATTGACCAAACAATTGCCAGGTGAAGGGAGGAGATGATTTTGTCCATGAGATTGTCCGGGACCTTGATCTCAGTTCCTTCCTCTATTTGGGTAAATTTGGCCAAAGCTACTTCTAAGGTCAAATTTGTGGACCCAAGGAGGGCGTTCTTCCAACTAGACTTAGAATCCTTCTTTCCATTCTCCACAGCCCCCTGTCCGACAGAAGTTTCCGGTCTGGGATGTGGTATATTCTTTCCTTCACCATCCAGGTCAGAGTCAGTCAGAACCGGCGTGGTGGAAGGGGTGTCAAACTTGGCATTTTATTTCATATGGCCCACGGACCGTGGGGTCCTCGTAGTCGGGACATCAACATGTGATCCGACCATGTTATCGAGAATGGGGTCTAGTTGCAGGGGGGAGGGACCTCCCTAGGAACGGCGGTCATCCAGGGAAACAGATTCAAATGTGATGAAGGCGGGAGAGTTGCAGAGTTGAAGGCAGCGAGGTCATTGGTGTTATGTGGGCATACAAAACTTTATTAGTTCCTACCCGCATAGTAGAGGCTTCAAACATTAAGTAGTGATTAAACATTCGACCAACAACCAATCAAGATTATCCTTTTCTATTCTTTGGTATCCATTTACTACTTTGATTAGTAAAGTTACATATTTTTTAACAAATATATATTAAGCCAAAGTCTTTTTGCACTTTTCTATTGGCCATGTTTATGGTTTCAAGGTGTCAAGTATAGTGTGTATGTTAATGATGCAAGAGAACACTCACCCCTCTACGCACTGCTCTATTTGAGATGAGGTTGGATCTTGTAATTGTACATTAAATAATATTATAATTTATGTCATGGGAAGGAAAAGGCTTAGATTTATGAAATAGTTGTCGATTGTGTTCTAGTTTTTTTGAATGCTTTGTGAGAGGTGGATGATCCTAGTAGACTATGCTTCATATATTCTATTGACATAATCTATGTAGAAATTGTACAAAGAGATGAAATATTATATAAATTGCATTGTAGATAGAGACACTATTTCAGAAGAGAAACACAAAGAACACAATGGCTTCAAAGAATGGAAACCAAAGATGACTTCATGAGACCACTCAAGTATATTTTTAGGTTAAAAAAACCAATCTTAAGAGATTACTTCTCTTAAATAGAGTATATTGCTTTGACTATTTGAAAGATTAATTAAATATTCTAGAACAAGTAATATATTAGCAAGTCACTTACAACCATTATTAAATAGATTTCACTATATTTTATTTATTTAACAAAATTAGATCAAAACTTATCCTCTCTATAATATCTCATGTTTATTAAATAATGTTGTACAATTATTTTTCAATCGTACATAGAGGTTTTGCTAGAAAGAAGAAAAGACATGAATGTTGATGGCCATGGTTAGCCTAGTCGTGTCTATCTATCTTGTGTCTGTAGATTCGAGTCTATACTCTTATGAGCAATGATCCTTTCATTCTCTCTCTGAATAGAGACATGTATGCCAACAATTGTGAAGCCCTTTGAGAAGCCATGTGCTTTTTCATGTACTCTTGAAGTGGGCACCAATTTACCTATGTCGAGTTTTTGCAGAGGTTCCATGGAATTACAAAAAATCACTTGTATGCCAATTATCATAGGAAGTATTTTGATGTGGGTATTTGTAATTCAACTAGTTCCCTAAAACATATGTAATCAATAGACATGTACTTCTATGAATAATAATATATAGATACTTTTTTTAAAAATAGATGGACTTGAAGGTTCATCATACTTGGTACTAGATGCATTCACCACATGGATGTCTTATGTGAAAGTGAGCGACAACACAGTTCTTTGAACTTAATCAAAGAGTTTATTAGTTCATCAATTCCAAGAATGGAGAAAGTATCTCCATTGAAGCAACTGGATGAGGCAATAACCCTTGTCAAATGTGGCTATGAGGAGAACATCCAATGGGGGAAAAAGGCAAATACAACTTAAAATTTTGATAATTTTTTTTAACTAGGTGAATAGTTTGTGTTGGGACTCATTAAATTTGGTGAATTTGAGAGGCCCATTTCAAAATTTTGCATCTGCACCTTCAAAGGACCACCTAATGAGTCAACCTGATAGACCTACTTTGAGGGCATGTAAAATGGAGCCAATTAATTATCAAGAGGTAAAGCTTTGGAATGTGTCCTACACCTTTCATTTGGCCTATGGAGTGTTTTGCAACTTTCAGAATTCAGTTTGGATCAATTTATCAAGTACCACTTTCAAGGGGTGGACTGAAAGTTGTTCTATGTGCAAATCCAATTTTTATTAAGTGGTCTACTTTGAGCACCTATAACTTTTGCCCAGTTGATTTTCATGAAGAAATTCAAGGTGCATTGAATTATATGCATATAGGTGAGTGCACATGCCAAGTTCTAGGTCTTTATGAATCTGTTTGATCAGTTTTCCAACATGATTTCTTGAGCCACTTCATTCAGTTTTCTGCACTTTCATTGTTGCATCTATTAAAGTTGCCATTTTCATGAACTCACCATTTGCACTCAGCCAGTCTTCAGGTCAAACTGAGCATTCCAAGGTCTTCTTTGTACTTCAAGGTACCTATGCCCTAGATTTGGGGGTCTATGGAGATTGTTTGATATTTTTAAGAAAGACATTTTGAGGTCCCTGCGCATTGATTTTATCAAGTTCATATTGCTGACAAAGCCAAATGGTCATCTTTGACCGTTAATATTTCTTCACTCGGGATTCATCTTGAAAAACGGCTTGGCAGAGTGAATGCTTATATATCAGACAATACGCCTACCAGTTTGCAAAGTCTAGAAAGGTGTTTTGACTAGTTTGAAAATTACATCTTTGGGATTAAATGCGAAACCATGCAAGCGCTTGAAAGTTGCAAAACTCAGTTTAATGATCAGAAAATTATGTTGATCGATTCCAGAGGCATTTTCAAGGTTCTTGAGGTGTTTTCCATAGTCAGTTGCATGAATATATATATTTTTTAGTCAGGCCCACTTTGGGGCCTGACCTGGCTCATGCCCATGCATTAAATTTTATGGCGAAATGTTCTTATTTCATGGAAATGTGTATCCATATTGGCTCAAATGCAATTCTCTAGTTGGATAGTGAGAGAGCAGAGAGATTCCAACACCGAATGCAAATTGGTGTTGATTTTGATTCCACAACCTTTGCTAAGTCCTCCCTTGCTAATCGTAAAAAATGAAAGGAAGACATGTTGAGAGTTTTGTTGTAGGAGGCAAAGAAGATGTTGAAATGATGGAGACATATCAAGTTTAGGGTCAACAACTAATTGGAACAGAAAGGCAATATAACTTTCAAGTAAATAGAAATTGGCCGGTTTTCAAAGCATTTTCCTCTTGGGGGCAACATTGAAAAGGTTGTGTATAAACTTTCAAACAAATACAATTTGCAAGTGAAATGAAGAAGTAGGCATTGCAGCCCTTTGAAACTCCAAATAAATGCAATTAGTAGGTCCTATGCTCACGTCCCCCCTACCGTGCTAATGAAAAGACAATTAAAAACTTGGAAACCAATGCAACTGTCAGGTTCGTAGCTCAAACCCACAACCTTTTCCATTCCTTCCTGCGTGGATTTTGAAGTGGGGCTGTGTGGAGTGGATTTGGGAGGTATTAGAACTTTTATGCAAATGCCTTTGGCAGGTGTAAGTAGCTAGTTCTCCTCTGCGTTTTAGAGAGAGGCAATTCAATTTTCAATTTGGCAGCCATGACAAATCCTCCAACAGCAGCGTGGCATGTTCTGAAAGAGGCAACATCTAAACCTCCAAGAAAATGCAAATTCATTGCCAGGAACCTCCTCACTTCCCTACACAGAGCATGAGAGCATGGTGTAAGACAAATCTACAACCAATCAACATCCCTCCCTGTGTGTGGCATTTGGGGAGTGCAGTATTAACTCCAAACATAATGCAAATTAGCAAATGTAAATGCCAGCATCCTCCTCTTCCTGCGCAGTGGCAAATTTAAAAAGGTAGTAGAAACTTTCAAGCAAATGAAATTTCAAGGTGTAAATTAGTTTGAACCTCTCCCTCCTGTGGTGCACCTTGAAGTAGAAAGGAAAAGAACCTTCAGCAAAATGCCATTGGAAGGTCTCAGAAACCTTCAAAAATGCATTTCCAAGCAAAAGACATTAATCGAACATTGGCTGGGTGGAGGGATTTTTGAGTATTTAAATATAAGAACACACTCAACTATAGTGTCAAAGCCTTGGAGGATTTTGACACAAGGTGTTGGCCGACGCCCAGTGGAACCCATGTGTGTGTACACATTTCTCGAGGTGAGGAGGCTAGCTGGCAACTAGGCGGACCCCATGTGTGCATGGTTCCTAAGGTGAGCGAGTTTTAAAATGGAAGGACGAGTTAACAAGTGAGCAAGTTCATCACAGAACAACAGTGGTTGATGTTTCGCAAAGAGAAGGTTCTTGAAAGTTTGAAGACAATCAAAGGCCATCATTGTTTCGTAATGGAAAAGTGATTGACCATTACCCTTCACAAAATAGCAAAAAGTGAGCTATCAGGTATAGGTGGCGGTGAGCTCGTGGTCCTGAGTGAGGTGGTGATGAGCTGACAAGTCTAGTGACAGTCTAGTGGCAGACAAGTGGCGGTCTGCAAGGTGAGTGAGGTGGAAGATAGGTGAGGTGGCATCCTAGTGGATTCATGAGTGAATCACAAGCTGCCACATGGCAGGACGCAAGTTGTAAAAATTGGTAAAAATCAAATTTAAAAACATAGTCCAGACTATAGGTAAAATTCAAAAATTTAAATGATGGGCTCACATTGAGTGATTAATTTGCTTGGGGGTTATATTTTTCCCAAATATAGAAGTAGTGTATATCATCGGAAAGCTTTCAAGACAAGGAATCTAGTCATGGAGTTTGTTTCAACAGATCCTAGATATTTTGAGAGTAGTTTCCATGTGAAGGAGAAAGGAAATATTTTTTTAGTTGGGGAAAGAGGACACTTGACAATGTGTTATGCAAATCTGGTCTTTTCCCTACTCTTTATATTCTCATTTATTCTCAATTGTAAGGGTTCTAGTTTTTGGAGATTTTCTCCAAGGGAGAAATCCGAAATTGCAGGTTCTAGTGATGGTAGTTTTCATTCTTTGCAAATAAGAGTGTGTTTCTTCTAGGTTTTCAGTGTTGTCTTTGTTGTAGGTCTTGTTTCAGTTTGTAGGTTTACACATATGCAAGGCATGTGTGGTTTTCCATAAAATTGTCTCCAAAGTACCATTTGAATTTATACAATTTCATTTTATCAAGGGTAATTTGGATTTGTTTCTTTTAGTTTTCTCTGAGAGTGTAATGTTTGTCTTTTGGGTATTCTTCAAGGAAGGATTTAAATCCCGAAACTCAACATTAACGATGTTGGATCTGTAAGCATGATTTTATGACAGAGCATAAAATTGTATTAATGTGATGCAGTAATACATGAAAATTTAATGTTGAAAGTATCTTGCATCTGAGATTTCTCTTCCAGTTTTATGCATGACTTTGTAGCTAGGATAAGGCACCGGTCTTTTGTAATGTTGAAGGATTGTCAAAACACCAATTTCAAAATTCAAAATCAGAATATCTTTTGTTTTCTATTCTATGGTAATGTTTCATCCATCTCATGATTCAAACATTGTTGAGTTGTAAGTGTAGATCTAGCCCATCTACAGTACCCTCCTTGTTTTTGAACCTTTTGAGATTCATCTACTTTTGTTGATGTTGTCTTGTGTGTAATGGGTCTGATTCAATGCATCAAAGGTACACCCACCTAGGTTTTGAGAGCTTGAAGAGTAGAAGGATTTAGATCCTTGTTATGTTGTCCAAGTCTTGAGGTTCTTCATAGATTGAATTGGCTATTTCATAGATCAATTGCAGGTGAACTTGGGTTAACCAGTTTTGGTGAACAACAGTTTGGAAATAATTTTTGACATTTAATTCATATTACAAGTTGGCATGCTCTACAATTGTGTAGTGGAAGATACTTTGGCATGGTTTTTAGTACACTATAGAGGATGGAAATTTGTTTACAACTCTCCCAAAGGAGATGCTTTTTTGGGTTGTGTGCCTATTAATAAAAATGACACTCTGGTCCAAAATAAAAGGTGGGAAATGGTTTCCTACATGTTTTTGCTTGTAAATTTTGTCCACTCACTTATGGTATGAACCATACAAAACTAGCACAAAGCATGTTTTATAGCTATCACTTTTTTGGTAAGTGCACCAAGATGGTGTGCAAAAAGGGAGGTATAAGTGGACACTTTTTTTTTTCTGAAATTAGGTAAACCTGAACTTGGAGGATAAAGTTGAGAGTTATCCACTCAAGATATGAAGATACTCAAAGAACAAAGATTGTAGTACTCTGAATCTAGTTTCCAAACTACTTTGTTTTTTCAAATTTGGATAAGATTAAGGGGGTCTAGTCCTTCACGCATGAAAAATAGATCCTGATTTTTTTCTTCTGAAAAACATAACATAGTGTCTAACGTGCACATCAAAAAAGTCATAGTTAGATTTAGTATTTTGACAAATCCTTTGGGAGAAAGATAGTTAAGAGTGAGCACTAGAAGTTGTGTATTTTTTTGTAATTTTTTGTGGAGTATTTTTTTATTATGATTTTTCGAATTGAGCACATCCTAAAAATCATGTACCTACTCATGCGCGAAGCATAACTTGCACCAAAATAATCAAAATATGCAATTTAAAAAAAAATTATAAATAGTCAAGTGCACTACAATAATATATAAATTTTTTTAAATTTGGATAAGTAGATCAAAAGTTATTAAAAAAATGGTACACATATGTCTCTGAGAACTATGGAGACACTGGTAAAACAAATTCAAGAATAATATCTTATTATTGTTCAAATTTTTTTTTTAAAATATATGGTTAGAAAGCTCAGAAAATGGGTAACAATGTGGTGGCAATTTTAGAAATACCCAGTTGATGAAGTGTAAACCTAATGATGACAAAGTCGAGAAACTAAGTTGATAAAACAAAACACGTCAAAAGGAAGGAAAATGGAGGGAAATCAAACTTCCAACCCGTAGCTTTGTCATCCAAGCCTATTCACAAGCCTAAATAAAATAAAGCGTGTACAAGGTATTTTGAATATGAAGCACGTACATGGTTTTAATAAACAAAACCATGTACGGGGTTTTAAGAAGACAAACCACGTATGGGGTTCAAATTAATAAAGTTAGATTAGTAATATGGACTTGTATGCAATTCATTTAGCATTCCATTAGGTTTTTCAACAGGATATATACATAAAATATAACATTTAAGTACAAGAAAGATAAAAGACAAAGAGAAATGCCATATATATTGTCAGGATGTTTGAGAGTGGTTTCACATCTCTAGGAGTCATAATGCAGATTCTATATTTTAGGAGATCTTATAATTTTTCAGACTTAGTCAAATTTCAGTAATCAGTAGGCTTGTATCATCATTCACTTGCTATCTCTCTATTTCACGCTATTTGTCTCCCCTAAGCTCTAGACCTATATATTTTCATATCTCTCTCATCCTCTCTTCACCTCTCTCTATCTCACTCTCTCCTCTCTCCCCAAGCTTTAGATATTATAATTTCTCAAACATAATCAAGTTTCATTAATCACTAAGCTCTTATTATCTACATAATCTACCTACCTTTTTGCACTCCCCCCTTAAAATATTTATCAAAATACCTACATAGATAGAGAGAGAGAGGTGTAAAGAGAAGGAGAGAGATATAGATAGGTTTGATAGATAGAAGTAGAGGTGATATTTAGAGAGAGAGAGAGAGTATGAAGGGAAGGATGTAGAGAGTTAGGGGAGTTAAAAGTAGCGAGGGATGAAAAGAGTGGTAGGTAGAGAGAAGGAGAGGGATTTTTAAGAGTGTGAGATGAAGAAAAATAGATTGGGAAGGAAGGAGGGATGAAGTGAGAAAGACAAAAGTAGAGAGCCCTACCTTCCTCCCTCCCTATCTCTCACTTGAGATCTCTCTCTCCCCCTCTCATTCACTCAACCCCTCTCTTCTCCATCTCTCTCACTTCAACTCTCTCTCAACCCCTCCCTTCCTCCATCCCTTTCTCTCACATGGGCTCTCTCTATCTCTAGTCTCTTCTCTTTCCATAAACCTCTCTCTCTCTCAACCTTTCCCTTCCTCCACCCCTCTCTCTCACTTGGTCTCTTTCTATAGTCTCATACTCATTTTCCATCCCTTCCTCCCTCTAACTTAGTCTCTCTCTCTCTCTCTTAGGTCTCCCTCTCTCTTAGGTTTCTCTCTCTTAGGTAAGGCTTGGGAGGGAGAGAGGGAAAGAGAGGGTGAGAGGGAGAGATAATTGAGAGAGAAAGAGAAAGGGAATAGGAGAGAAAGAAAGTATTAGAGGGAAAGAGAGAGAGAGACTTGAGAGAGAAAGAGAAAGGGAGAGAGGGAGAGAGGGAAAGAATGTGAGAGAGACACTTGAGAGAGGGGGAGGGAAATAATGGGAAGGAGAGAGGGAGAGGGAAGAGAGAGGATGGGGGAGGGAGAGAGGGTAATATGAAGAGAATAGGAAAGAGAGACACCTAAGAGAGAGGGGGGAGAGAGAGAAAGAGAAAGGGATAGAAGGGTAGAGGGAAATAATGGGAGGGAGAGAGGGAGAGGGAAGATAGAGGACAGGGGAGGGAGAGAGGAAAAAAGAGGGAGAGAGAGGGAGAGAGAGAGAGGGATATATATATAGAGAAAGAGAGAGAGGGAGGGAGAGAGGGAAAGAGAGAGATAGGTGAGAAAAGAGAGAGAGAAGGGCAGGGAGAGAATGGAAGAGAGAGACACCTAAGAGAGAGGGAGAGAGGAGTAAGAATGAGAGAGAGGGAGAGAGAGATAAATTGATAGAGAGAGTGAGAGAGGAAGGGGAGGGGGAGAGGGGAGAGAGAAAGGGATGGGAGGGAGGGAGAGGGAAAGAATGGATAGAATGGAAAGAATGGGAGAGAGACACATAAGAGAAAGGAAGAGAGAGATAGAGAAAGGGAAAGGGAGGGGTAGGGAGAGATGGAGAGAGAGAGAGAGATAGAGAGAGAGAGGGAGAGAGGGAGATAATGAGAGAGAGAGACACCTAAAAGAGGGGGGGTGAGAGAGAGATATATATAGAGGGATGAGAGGTAGAAGGGGGTTGGGAGGGAGAGAGGTAAAAAGAGTTAGAGGAAAATAGATAGAGACCATATGGTGTCCTGAGGGGTCATATGGTGTCCTACGACCCCTCAGGACACCATATAACCCCTTAGGATACCATATGGTGTCGTTATTGGTCATATTGTTGGCATTTTGACGATGTTATGATTGTCATTGATTGACACACAATTGTTTTATGATCACTTCCTTATGTATGAGTTATGCTCAACTAGTAATTGTTCCAACCAGTATTATGTATTATAGTCTTTAGACTATCAATGTTTTGTAGAAGGTGTTTACCGGTCACAAACTGACTAAAGACCAAAGTGGTATGAAGACCTCAAGTGGTTTGAGGATTTCAAAGTGGTACGAAGGAACAAAGCGGTAGTTAACTTTTTTTCCAATCTGCATTGTGACAACCGGTAATTGGCAAAATGTATGAATCAATAATCGATAATGAACTGGTATTACTCTATGATGAGTTGACAACTGGTATTTTTGTGATGAGTTATCATCCACCAACCCTTTGGCAGTGATTATGCATCGTGTTATCAAATGTGTCTAGTTACACTAAACCTAGGAACTTGTAATGTAATCCTATTGGACCGACATGAAATCAGACTCCTTATAAGGACACCATGTCTAGGGTTTTAGGTAAGGATGAGGGTTTTTGTATGTGCGATTATAGAAGAGAAGATTAGGTCTGTGTGAAGAAACAAAGTGTGGAGATATTGAAGACTGAAGTAATGCTAAATGTGCATTAACAATGAGCTATCAAGGATCTAACCAAGCATACTGTGCTAGTATCTAGATCATCTACTTGTTGATTACTCATATCTTCGACAAGTCTGAAACCCTTAACCAGGTAGGCCCAACAAAGCCTTTGAAAATCATCTAACAAGGTGGTTCACAACTATGAATTTGAAATCCTCTCACAAGGTAGCCTTTAACAGGACTTATCTCCCAACAGAGATCTAGATTCCTAACAGGATCTGTTCTGGTGAAGAACATTGTATGACCTTAACCAGTCTAGTTTCTATTCTATAGATAGTTACTTGTGAGTTTTTGCTCACCGTGGTTTTTCCCATTTGGGTTTCCACATCAAAACCTCTTGTGTTATGGTGATTGTGCTCTTGTGGGTGAATTCTTTATTTGTTTTTTGGTTTGCATTTGACTTAACCGGTTTGTTAGTAAATTTGTTATACTGGTTAACTTCTAAACTATTTAAGAGTTTAAGTTCAGTATTTTTGGTATAGAAATTCACCCCCCCTCTTAGTATTCATCAATTGGTATCAGAGCCAACCTTTCTATAAGTTTAACCACTTGGAAGGAGATATGGGGGAATACACTGTGAGGGAACTTACTCATCATCTCACTTAGACTGAGAAAGCCTTTGATGAACTCAAAGTCAAATATATGGCCTCTCTGACAAAAAGAAGAGAGCATGTTGAGAAACTAATGGAGCTTACTGAAAATAGTTCTTCTGATGAAGCAGACATGGAAGCCCTAGTTGAACAAGTTGAAAAACTGAATGAATCTAATGCCAACCTGAGAAGGGAACTGGAAGGACTGACTATTAGAATGTGTCAAGGGCTTGAGAACAGGAGGAAAGCTGAAGACTTGGTAAAAGACAAAGATCATGAGATCTCCAAGCTGAAGCAAGAAATCAGTGCCCTTACCGCTCATCTCTAAGAGAGTAAAGTGGAAAAAGAAGAAATGCAAGGTAAACTAAACATGGCTATTTCTGAGAATACAACCTTGAAGGAATCCAATGCTACTATTTCCAAGGAACTCACTGAGTCAAAGGAAATACTTGCCAAATTCAATACGAGTACTATTAAGCTATAACAAAAGCTTGAATCAGCAAAACCGGTAAAGAATACCACTGGACTTGGTTTTTCTGGTTATGAGGAAGGTGAGACCTCTGGAACAAAAGATGGAGTATCAAAGAAGTAACCGACATCAAATGATAAAGGTAAGCAAAACTTTAAACCTATTTTCTTTAATTGTCTCAAGGAAGTACATACTTCTAATGTGTGTAGAAATAAGGCCTACAATAATTTTCCTTATTTTTTAAACAATAAGCCTAGATCCAATAGATTCAATGGAAAATGTTATGCATGCAACAAGTTTGGGCATAGAGCATTTGAATGCAGGTCTGTTATGCACAACACTGGGAGATATGCTCAATGGACTCAAGGAGTTTTTCCTGAATCATCTGTGAACCGGAATCCAAACCGGTATAATGCCTATGACCATCAGTCAGGTGGTGGTGGCTATCAAGTGGCAACCGGTTGGCGAGAAACCTATTTGATCTACCATGGTAGCAGTCACACTATTGCAACATGCAAGAGGAAGAATGGTAGAATGAACAATGGACCATGGAGAACACCTAGAATGGTATGCTATCATTGCAACAAATCGAGACACCTTGCCAGAATCTGCAGAATGAGAAAGAACCTATCAGAAGATATACTAGTCACTCTAGAATGGAAGATTGATGTTGAAACCGTTCAAGCAGGAATGAATAAAACATGGAAAAAGAAACCTAAGAAGTGTCACAAGATGAACCAATTTCCACACCTAGTGTGGAAGTCTCTGAACTGGCAAACCGAGCTTCAGAAAAGCTTAGGGGGAACAAATCGGTGAAATGTTTCAAGCCCCCGGTTTATACCGGTAAAAGACCTTAACTGGTATACATTACCTATCAATCGGCAGAAGATTGTGAAGTGGTAAAAGGCAAACTTAGGGTTTATGCCCTAGCGGTGGAGCATTTATCATGGTAGGTTAAGAATTCATTTAAAAGGAATTTTCAAAGTCATTTTCACTTATCAGTTTTCGAGCGAATAAATTTTCAAGAGAAGAGCGACAAAAGGCGATTTGACTTGCAATTCAGAGAGATTTCAAATCTTGCAGAAGTACCCAGAGATATTTACAATCAATCAAGTGAAGAACACCAACCGATAATTAAGCAACTGAAGTGGTGTGGTGTGAGCTGCATTTGTCAATCCCAAAATTTCAAAATTGTGAAGGTATTTCTCAAAAATTTTGTTTATCAGTTAAATCATGGCTTCTGCATCACACTCCATTTCTAGTGCACCTATGGACTTAGCTGAATTCATTCAAAAAAATAAAAAATACAATGCCCTATCCCAAATACCTGTCAGAGTCATTGTCGAAGGAGATATTTCAGGGTACATTGACTACAAACTGGAAGACCTAGGATCCTTAGCAATTCATTCCCAACTAAGTCTATTTTGTGGGGATGAAAAGAAGATCAAACTAGAATACATCATTCTAGAGAGGAAGAAACTTCACAATGCGGTTTACTTTCTTGAAGAGTTCACGGAAGACCACATCCGCATCATCCTGAGCAGAGTGCATGGCGACAAGATGTATCTCGAGAGGACACATGACATTACACCTGAAGCAATTCATGTCATCACCAGTTTCTGCAACATTGGTGAGGTGCCAGCTCTAAGGAAGGTCATCAAAATAGAAATGACAAAGCTCACCGATTCTCTGGGCGACCAATGGGGAATGACTATCAACACCATCAAAGATGAGTTGGTCAAGTATGTTTGCATGGTGATTGGATACCAGACGTTTTATGCCAACATATTAAACTTTGTCTCCACTGCTATGGTTAATGCCGCCTACAAAATGATCATGGAAGATGCCTCATTTGATCTATGCACCTGTTTGCAGAAGCAACTTCTATTAAACTTAAAGTCCATCAAACAGGACAATTCCCTAAGATTCAAATTTGGACAACTTTTGGTGGGTCTATTTTTCTACTTTCAAGGCTATTTCCCAGGAGTTGGTGATATTCAATGGTCTATTGGCCAACCGGTCACCAAACAAATTAGGGAAAGTCTCCAAGTGGTGGGAACTAGATATCCCGAAGTCTTGAATAAATACTTTGATGAATTCAAGCGGAAGATGAGTCAAAGGATGAGGATATCTGGAGACATTATTAAGAAATATGAAGATGACATTTGCTTTACCATTAGAGTAGATGAGTGTGTAATGGAAGTGGTAGAGCCCAGACAGGAAGAAGTAGAACCTATGGGATATGAGGTAATGTACGACATGTTAGATGGGTATGCCTATACCCTGATTGCCTCTCCTTTAAATACAAATAAAAAGTGAACCAACACCTACTTGGAAAGGGTAACACCAGTTGAAGAACCTTCTGTGCAAAAGGGAAAGGCAGTGCTAGCAGAAACGGCACTGGTTACCTCAGCCAGCCCAAAAGTGACCAAGCGGATACCTGCCAAGAAGAAACCAGAAGTTGCACCCACTAAAGCATTTGAAAGGAAGTGAAAGACCAAGAGAAACTCACCAGAATCTGAAGATACAAAATCAGATGTGCAGCCTAAAAAGACCAGGCAAATAAGGAAGAAGACAAAAGCTACCGGCAATACACCTGCATCATCAGCATTGGTAAATATTGGAGTTTCTTCTTATAAGATAATGACACATTGTCAAAGGACTATCAAGAATATAAGAAGAAAATTGCTTAGTGATCTGAAGGAGTGTTTTGATGATTTTATCGATAGTGAGAAAGAAAAAACAAAGTGGGAAGTAATTAATTATTTGTGTATGAATGATCGGTCACCATCAGAAATTAGATCTGAGGCACTTGATTCTTTATACAATTCTTTGGACAACAAATGGCACATTGCCATAGAAAAAGAACAAGAAATAAGGGAGAAAGTATTTGCTCGGTACTTTCTTGAAGCCTCCAATTTTGAATTATTTTAGATTATGGACATGCATAAAGGTCTCTTCTTCATGAGAAGAAGAAGACTCGGGCTACTAGAAGGCAAAACCTTTGAAGTGGAAAAGGACACTCATTTGCATGCCAAAGCTATTGTCCAGTTGTATCAAGTGTCTGAGGCCAACAAGAAATCTTCAGCCAAACCGGATGAGGCATTTGATGATGAAGGAGAACCAGCTACAGAGCAAGTGGACACCATTGATGTTGATGCTTTGGATGTTGAAGATGTCACTCCAGACACTGAAAAGGAAAAGGCTGATAAAGAAAAAGCAGACAAGGAGAAAGAGAGAGAAGAAAAAGAGGAAGAGAAGAGGAAACAAGATGAAGAAAAGAGGAAAGAAGAGGAGAAGAGGAAAGCAGAGGAGGAAAAGAAAGAAGAGGAGAAGCAAAAAGAAGAAGAAATCAAGAAGGAGGAAGAGAAGAAAAAGCATGAAGCAGAACAAAGGGAGAAAGAAGAGGAAAAGAAAAGAGTGGAAGAGAAGAAGGAAGTAGAAAAGAGCAAACAACTGGAGACTCTGAAGGCAACCGGTGGTCAAGCCGAACTGACTGACATCACTAGTCCTATTGACCTCCAATCTGCAGATGAATCAAAGCTGCTACAAGGCATAAAGCTAGCACAGGAAAGACTGGAAGCATTAAGGAGAAAAAAGGAGCAGGATGTCTTTCACACTGTGATTGACACCCTTACCAATTTGATTCCAGGTACTAACCCTCTCGGTAGTGATTCCTCTTTGGCCAAACTAAAAATTCTATGTACAGTGGTAGAGGACCAGGTACAATGCCTAGAGGAAGTTGTTGAAGCCAATGCATAGAAGAAGCATCAAAAGGTACTTAACACTGCCTTAGTAAAGAAACTGAATGAGCTTCGATCTCAACTTCAAAAAGAGCAGAAGGATATAAGAGATTCTATGGATGAGAGAAAACTACTGCTGAGCAAAATAAGCCAACACCATTTATTTTGTGATGATGTGCTTGCACAAAAGGATAAACTACAATATGATTTGCAGGCATACATGAGCAACTTTAAGACCCCATATGATTCTTTCACTACATATGGGAAAACTGTTCACCTGTATCAGGTTTAGTCTGCTGAGATAGAATTGGAGATTAGCAACCAGACAAGAGATTTGCAAGAACTTCAACTGGTTTTATTACCCAGACTGCAAATTCTTCAGAAGTGCTTTCTCAATCTAGAAGCTTTAACGGTAACTCAAGAGATGAGTACAATTGATGCCATGGAAGAATAGGTATCACAGATGCAGACAAAAAGTGAGGTGGCTACATCATTACTTGAGTCATGGTCATTATCCATGAAGACTTTTATGCAGGATTTTAAATCAATTTTTTATAAGTTTCACTCATTATTGTCAAAAAACACTTATTTATTTTAATGATAATGAGAAATGGGAGTTATTCTGTAGTACTTTGTCATTGTTGGCAAAGGGGGAATACTATCTAAAATTCTAGTGAATTTTATGTATACTTTCATGTTATTTATTTAAGGGAGTAGTATACATTGTATTTTCTGCAAAAAGGGATAGTGTATATGCTTAGGAGGAGTAATTTTGATTATGGCACATTTTTGTTGTAAAACACTTAGATGTCAAAATTTTCCTAAGTGTTGCCATCAATGCCAAAGGGGGAGATTGTTGGCATTTTGATGATGTTGTGATTGTCATTGATGGACACACACTTGTTTTATGATCACTTCCTTATGTATGAGTTATGCTCAACCATAATTGTTTCAACCGGTATTATGTATTATAGTCTTTAGTCTATCGGTGTTTTGCAGAAGGTGTTTACTGGTCACAAACTGACTGAAGACCAAAGTAGTATGAAGACCTCAAGCGGTTTGAGGATCCCAAAGCAGTATGAAGGAACAAAGCGATAGTTAAGATTTTTTCCAGTCTTCATTGTGACAACTGGTAATTGGAAAAATGTATGAACCAGTAATCGGTAATGAACCAGTATTACTCAATGATGAGTTACCAACTAGTATTTCTGTGATGAGTTATCATCCACCAACACTTTGGTGGTGATTATGTGTCATGTTATCAAATGTATCCAGATGCACTGAACCTAGGAACTTGTAATGTAATCCTATTGGGCCGACATGAAATCAGACTCCTTATAAGGACACCATGTCTAGGGTTTTAGGTAAGGATGAGGGTTTTTGTATGTGCGATTATAGAAGAGAAGATTAGGTCTATGTGAAGAAACAAAGTGTGGAGATATTGAAGACTAAAGTAATGCTAAATGTGCATTAACAATGAGCTATCAAGGATCTAACCAAGCATACTATGCTAGTATCTAGATCATCTACTTGTTGATTACTCATATCTTCGACAAGTCTAAAACCCTTAACTGGGTAGGCCCAACAAAGCCCTTGTAAATCCTCTAACAAGGTGGTTCACAACTGTGAATCTGAAATCCTCTCACAAGGTAGTCTTTAACAGGACTTATCTCCCAACAAAGATCTAGATTCCTAACAGGATCTGTTCTAGTGAAGAACATTGTATGACCTTAATCGGTCTGGTTTCTATTTTGTAGATAGTTACTTGTGAGTTTCTGCTCACTATGGTTTTTCCCATTTGGGTTTCCATTTCAACACCTCTTATGTTATGGTGATTGTGCTTTTGTGGGTGAATGCTTTATTTGTTGTTTGGTTTACATTTGTCTTAACCACTTAGGAGACCATATGACCCCTTAGGACACCAAATGATGCCATTATGGGTCATATGGTGTCTTAATGGTTCATATGGTGTCCTATGACCCCTTTGGACACCATATGACCCTTATGTGTTGTTAGGGTCATATGGTCTCCTACAACCCCTTAGGACACCATATGACCCCTTAGGACTCCATATGGTGTCGTTATGGGTCGTATGGTGTCCTAAGAGGTCACATGGTGTTCTATAACCCCTCAGAACACCATTTGGTGTCATTATGGGTCGTAAGGTGTGCTAAGGGGTCATATGGTGTCCTATGACCCCTTAGGACTCCATATGACCCCTTAGGTGTTGTTATGGGTCATATGGTGTCTTAAGGGATCATATGATGTTCTATGACCCCTTAAGACACCATATGACCCCTTAGGACTCCATATGGTGTCGTTATGGGTCGTATGGTATCCTAAGGGGTCATATGATGTCCTATGACCCCTTAGGACACCATATGACCCCTTTGGTGTTGTTAGGGGTCATATTATTTCCTAAGAGATCATATGGTGTCTTATGACCACTTAGGACATGATATGACCCCTTAAGACACCATATGACCCATAACAACACCATATGGTGTCCTAAGGGGTCATAGGATGTCCTAAGACCCCTTAGGACACCATACAATCCATAACAACACCTTATGGTGTCCTAAAGGGTCATATGGTGTTCTATGACCCCTTAGGACACTATTTAGTGTAGTTATAGGTCCTATGACCTCTAGGACACTATATGACCCCTTAGGACACCATATGGTCTTGTTACATGTCGTATGGTGTCTTATAACCCCTAGAACACTATATGAACCCTTGGGACACTATATGGTGTCGGTAAGGGTCATATGGTGTCCTAAGGGGTCATATGGTTTCATATGACCCCTTAGGACACCATATGGTGTTGTCATGGGTTGTATGGTGTCTGTAGAGCTCATATGGTGTTCTATGACCCCTTAGGAACCATTTGGATGTCATTATGGGTCATATGGTGTGCTAAGGGGTCATATGGTGTCCAATGACCCCTTAGGAGTCCATATGACCCCTTAAGTGTTGTTATGGGTCATATGGTTTCCTAAGGGGTCATATGGTGTCCTATGACCCCTTAGGACACCATATGACCCCTAATGACACATGCATGGATCCCTAAGATACCATATCACCCAAGAGAGGGGGGGAGGGGGAGTGTTAGATTCAATGACAGTCCCATAGACACTGGGAGGGGGGAGGGTGAATCAGTGTCTAACTGGTTAGTTGAATATTTAAACTTATTCATAACTTTGCAACCCAAAATAGTGTACCGAAAAATAAGAATAAATGCAGTAAACAAAAATAACATAGACAACATAGAAACACAAGATATTTTAACGAGGAAACCCGATGTGGGAAAAACCTCGGTGGGATTTGTGACCCACAATATTTACTCACTAGCCAATGAATAAATACTACTTACTATAAAGGGGCCTGCACATGTAGGGAGGCCAATAGCATAGAGCTTACTACTCAATGAAGAGTCTCACTAACTACAAAATATATAATTAAATCCAATACAATGTATTTCTCAAAACAACATCTCTAATGCTAAGTTCAATACCAGTTTAAGCTCAGATAGATACCATAACAAAAAACCTTCATTGCCACTAAAACAATTATCTTCTACCATACATTCCTATCTTTCTTCTACTTTCTATCTATGTCAAAATGATCTATAAGATCTCATACATATATGAGTCTGTCTAATATACCATGTTAGCTTATAGAGGATAATTATATTACAATTAAAAAAAGTTCATCCCATGTCGACCTGAGTGTCGGTATGCTTTGTTGTCGATGTAATCTGAATGCCGGTGTCAGTGTATGATATATGTGATGTTAGGATTGTAGAAACCTATTGTCGGTTGGTTTCTAGTTGGTTTCCATCAATGACAATATCAACTATTCTCATTAAAGTGTAGAATACCAACAATCTACCCCTTTGGCATTGATGGCAACACTCATGAGAAAAATCCAAAACTGTTATCCCAAAACTGAAATCCAAAAAGATGTGCTCCCCCTGAGCAAGTGATCTCCTCTGTACATGCATTTTTCTCTCCACTACTCCCCCTTTGACATCAATGACAAAGGATGTCATAAATAATCAAAAGAGTACAAAAATGCTACCTCAAGGTCTATAATCGGTTGGTTACTATCTGAAAAATGTCTGCCAAAACTAGATTCAAACTCTGCATAAACTTGTTGTTGTTAGTTAGAGTTGCTTCGGTCTATTGGATCATATCGGTGAGATAGTGCATTTGCTACTCTGGTGATCGCTCTCCTTGTACTGATGCCTTAGATAATTCAACTCTTTGAGTAATAAGATTTTCCAATTTTGGACCAAGTTTACTTTTGAGTTCCTAGGCATTGGACCTTATCCTTGCCTTCTCTTTCTCAAGTTTCTCCAACTTCTCCTCAAAAACTACCATTTCCTACTCAAAAATTGATATAAGTCTAGATGAATCTATTATATTATCAGCAATGTCATCAATTTCCTTTTGTGTCTTTTTAATCTCCTCATCAATGTCCTCTGTCAAACAATGAGGTTTGCATGCTTCTCTATATAACTCCTTATACTCCAAAGTTGTACAATTAAGTACTGGTAAAAGTGTGTTCAAGTGATCGGTACATTTCTTTATGGTGTTCTCAAAGAATGTATTTTTCTCTTTGTCAACTCTCTCCTTAATGGTATCCTCATTCACCTTATATATGGTTATTACATAATCAGCAATGAATTTGGACAATGTGTTCAATTTACCTAAAGAATCATTAAAGTGATCTAACTTACTATTAGGGGCAATCATCTTCAAGATAGGTAAGGTGTTATCAGTTACCTTAAATGCTAGGCATTGCAATTAGTTATCCTTTTAATAGAATCCAATAGAACCTTTGTGATGTTAGTGGGTCTGAATTCACCTGTAGATGTGCTCGGTTCTACTGTGGGTTTCTTCTCAATAGATGTTTGACCAATTACCTTCACTACATCCTCTTTATTTTGATCAAATACATCCACTTTACTTATATTTTATTCTGGTGGATATGTCTGTGTTTGTAGCTCTACCTTTAATGGTTTCTCAGTTTGATTAAGTACCTCTGCAATTGTCGGTTTCCTAGACTCAACATGAACCTCTACCTCAGATTGTTTCTCAGTCGGTATAACTGCTAGTTTCTTTGAATCTATTTGCCCTTAGTTAGTTCCCTTATCCTCTGTTGGTTTCTCTAGTTTCTCTACTTGAGCCGATATCTCAGTTTCCTAAGAGTCAACAGTCTGTGCCAGATTCTTTGAGATCATCTGCCTTAACTTCTCCAGTCTCTTTGTCCACCACAATGTTTATATTTTGCGTGTCCACATTCATGGTAAAGAGTATTTCTAACTCCGGGTTAGTATCATCATGAGTTATTCCTTCAGTAACCATATCTGGTGGATTAGCTGTATGAACCGGTGATGTTGAGGTTAAAGGAGGGGTGTCCTAAGCTGGTGGAGGGATGTTATCTGTTACTTTTATAGAAGGTACACCACCTATTTTACCTTTTCCCTTGTCTTTTTGATATACCTTGAATGTATTTTCCACTTTCAATCTATTTCTTTCCTATTTCTTTTCCTTCTCAAGAATAAATATGTCCCATTTATCTACAATCTCATCTCCAATTTCCTTAACCCTTCCAGCCATCAAGCTTACTTGCCAGTGTCCACTAACAAATACTGACCGGTTAGCTTCAAATATAAGCTCATCTATTTCTTCTCTAGAATTTACCGGATGTACAGCCAAGAGTGCTTCAACTATCAACTTCTTGTCCAGTTCCATCACAGATAGCCTTTTAGCTTCTAATCTCAAGTATAAATCGTTAGGTAAATCATCAATTACTTCTATCAAAACTTTCTTGTATATATCCAAATGTAGGATAATGCTTTCTTCAATGGTTTATTTGTCAGAATCCTTAAAAGAATTATACCATTTGTTTACATTTTCTAGATTACCTTCTTGTGTAATCTCATTTAGTAGATCATCTAGTGTAGGGGTAACCAGTGTCTATTTCCTCTTTGGTGTAAGCTTCTTTTGCAGTTCCCTAATTGCCTGTTTCTTTTTCCTTAGTGTCCTTGTTTTCTTAGTTGAAGGAAATGGTACCGGTGGGGTTTTCCTTTTCCTTTCCACTCTCTTAAACTCAGTAGCCTTGCCACTGTCAGTATCAGAAGATGTTACAACCGGTGAAACATGTGCTTCCGGTTGCAGTCCTTTAAGCTCACTAGCTGATATACCACTAATGTTCGTGACATTTTCCTTTATTTCACTGGCCTTCTTAGAGGCATCTCTAATAAATTTGTCTCTTTTCTTCCTTTCTTTTTGCATAGATACATTACTTTGTAATGGTTTTTGCATTACCAAATATTCCTTTGGAAGGCTCCCTAGGTGCATTAAGTAGAGCCTTTGCATTTGTTTCCAGAACAGGTAGGTCTACCTCATAACCCATCTCAGTAACCCAAACAATTCTAGGGCTTACTGCTTCCATCGAAGTCTCATCTCTCTTAATGACAAAATAGATTTTCTTGTCATACTTATCAATTGTGCTCTGCGGTAATCTCTCTCTTTCTCTCATTTTAGTTTGAAATGTTTTGAAGTAATCTGCAATGTTCTTATCATAGTCAGTGTCCATACCGATGAAAGCTTCCTGTATTTATTTTCCTACTGGGATGTCATAACCAAAATCCTTGTGACCTATGTCGGGTATCTCTTTGGTAAAGTATAGCATCGAGCATACTAGAAGGTTCCCAAAATGGAAAGTACCTTTCTTATCTCCCTTAATCTTCTTTAAATTGTCAATTAGTTCATCCTTAAGCCATTCACAAATATCTATCTTAGTATTATTGTTCACCATCTCATATGCATTGTGAATACAAAGGCTAGAAACCAAATTAATTCTATTGGCATGTGTTGCTTTATATCCAAGTATCATACTAATATATCTCACATTTATATCCTTGACATCATTAACTCTAAGTGACCTGCTATCAGATGTGGCTCTGGTTAACTCCATAACTCCCTTGTTAGGTATTTTCTTGGTTTTATCAGGCCTACTACCAGTTGAAGGTAAACCAGTGACTACCTTAATTGCTTCCTTGGTAATCTTGCAAACAAATTTTAACCATATGAACTCTCCATGGACTCTGCTTAATACAAGACTTACAACTTCCTTTGGAATTTTGGGAATGTTCAGAATTTCTACAAAACCTAAGTCTTCCACAATCTTATGTTCAGGTTTAATTGCACCTTGTTCATCGGTAATAACCTCATTAAATATTTTCTTCAAATCCTCAGTCCCTACGTTTTTTATGTTGTAATGTATGTAGATTCTAGGGTCTTCAGCAAATGCTACACCCTTCGGAATTTTCAAAAAAGCTCCGATAGAATCATCCTTCTTTTCAATCTCAGGGATAATCTTAAACATGGGTCTAGGGCATTTGACATTTTCAACAATGATAGGTTTTGCAATAAACTCAGGAACAGAAGACGAGGTTGCCATTTTGATAAATACCTCTTAACTGAAGTTCTCTGAATGCCTGAAAATCACTTCGCAACTTTGCCTTAGAATGCCCTAGCTCAGTTTTGTGCTCTCTAATTTTTTGAATGCTTGGTGAGTTGAAATGAGGGATTTTCGATGCTTTATAGCTAAAAAGGTTCTTTAAAACTGCATTAAATGCTCATTGGTTAAGTGAAAACTTAATACATTTGCGGGTAAAGAAGAAATGTATCTTCTCACAATCAACTGAGGGTAGAATGCATGATTTTCAACTTGCTACAATACCCCCTAAGGATTATTCCTCAATTGGGTGAAGAATCTCCTACCGGTGGAGGGCTACTCTGTTCTACTGATGCAGAGATAGATTCATCAACTTTCTGATCACTCTTCTTAATCCATTGTTTTGAAAATTCTTGTTTTACTTTATCTACCTTTTCTTTTCCCTTCAAACTAGATCCTTTCTTGTTTGCTGGTATAGTCTTGCTTCTACAAAATTTTGCAATATGTCCAATCTTGTTACATGCATAACAAGTTACATTATTCCTCTGAATAGCCTTTCCATATCCTTGACCGGTTTAAGATCTGCATTGATTAGATAAATGCCCAAATCTACCACAAACATAGCATTTCACATTCATTCTGCAATTTTCTGAATTATGACCAACTTTGTTGCATTTGGAACATTGACCGGTGGGTGAGTTTGTATTCTGATTATTTCTAACTCTACATTGATTTGCTCTATGACAATATTTGTTGCAATTGAAACATTTCCCATTAAATTTATAAGCATTAGGTTGTCTTACCAGTTTGTTCTGATCTTGATTATTTGTAGTTGTTGGGACTCATTAAATTTGAGTCAAGTTTAGAGACCCGTTTCAGAAATTTGCTCTGCATTTCCAAACGAGTCAGTTTGAATGGCCTAGTTAGAGAGAGAGGGTAAAATGGAGCCAATTGATTTTCAAGGGGTAAGGCTTGGGAAGAATTTCCTACACCTTTCATTTGGCCTATGCAGTAATGTGCAACTTTCAGATTTCAGTTTGGATCAATTTATCAAGTACCCATTTCAAGGGGTGAGTTGAAAGTGCATTTTAGGCACAAATGCATATTATATTGAGTAGCCTACTTTGAGTGTTTATATATTTTGCCCTATTCATCGTCATGAAGAATTTCAAAATGGATTGAATTCTATGCATAAAAGTGTGTCTCCATGCAAAATTTCAAGTTTCTAGCAATCCATTTGCTTAGTTTTCCAAGTTCAATCTGTTGGCAGTTTATGTTGTTTGACAAGTCCCTGTTTCAGCACCTAGTCGAGGCCCTGTTTTGCATAAGTGTAAAAGTTCCCCCGGTGAATGTCATGTCAAATTTTTTATTTTGGGCTATTTTTGATACAAATAAAAAGTTATGTTTCAAATTTCAAGCTCCTACCAATCCGTTTGATCGGTTTTCAAAAGGGTTTCTTAGGCCATTTGTTTCAGTGATTCATACTTTCATTGTCGTATCAGTTAAAGTAGCCATTTCATGAGCACACCATTTGCACCTTGTCAAATTTTTGGTTGAACTAAGAATTATAAGTTCTAATATGTACTTCAAAGTACCCATACCTCAAATTTGAGGGTCTACAAAGGTCGTTTGATATTTTTAATAAAGGCATCATGTGTTGCCTGAACATTGACTTCACCAGGTCCGCAGTGTCGACAAAGTCAGTTGGTCATTTTTGACAATTAATATCTCTTCGCTCGAGATTCATCTTGAGAAACCATTTGGTAGAGTTCATTCTTGTATATCAGAGTACACGCCTGTCAGATGGCATGGTCTAGAAAGGTGTTTTGACCAGTTTGAAAATTACGTCTTCGCGATTAAATGCAAAAATGTGGCGTAAGTGCCTAAAAGTTGTAAAACTCAGTCTGATGATCTGAAAATGGTGCCAATCATTTCCAGAGGCATGTTTGAGGTCAGTGAGTCATTTTAAAGGTCAGTTGAATGAAAACGAATTTTTTTTTAGTCGGACCCACTTTGGGGCTCGACCTGGCTCATGCTCATGGATTGATTTTATTGGCAACTTGGTTCACTAGGAGAATTTCAGAATATTTAAATGTGGATTGTGATCACGAGACATGCCAATAGGGTTCAAGATGTTAATAGAACTCTAGGAAATTTCAAATTGGTGAGTTTAATGCTAAATCCTCCTTCAGCGACAGGGAAGAGACATTAAAACAAAATCACCTGGCAAGAAGAGTTTTTGGAAGAGGATTTTAAAACTTTCAAAATACAATTGGCAGCCATAATGCCAATCGACTTTACCCAAATCTCCCCCTTGCTGTAGTTTTTGGAAGGACTTAGAAACCTCCAGGCAAATGGAAGGAAAACACTATTGAATAGAGTGGAGTTGGCAAACTTTTGAAACTCCAGACAAATTCAATTAACAGATATAAAACTTAATTCCAATTTCTTTGTCAGTTCCCTTGTTGTTTGAAGGAGCTGGAAAGGCATAGAAACTTTTAACAAATGCAATTGGCATATTGAAATGCCTTTCCTTTGCCTATTATTCCCAGTTGTGCATGGTATGGTGAGGTTTTTTTAGAAGAATTTTGACAGCAAATATGCATTGCCAGACAATAAACTTTAAATCAAATGCAATTAGCAAGTACAATGCCAGCATTCTCCCCCAACGTGGTTGTTGAAAATGTTGAAGGAAGTTTCAAACAAATACATTGGCAGGCATAAAGCCAGTTCAATGCATCAAACCTTGCCCAAAGCATCCTTCCTGCATGGTAAATCTGCTGGAGTGGTAGCACAAATCATGGAGGAGAAGCATTTTTTAGTATTTAACCATATGCATTAGTAGATTTAAAGCTAATTTCCCCTACGTGGAGTGAAGTTTGGGCAGCAATAAATTTTCAAACAAAGGCATTATGGCAGGTGTAAAACCATGTTTTCCTGGAGTGTGGCATGGGAAAGGCATTTGGGGCCTTCAAATAAATGTAAAAGGGCAAGGTTAAAATGAATTTCATTAGCAGCCACGAAAGACTTTGAGAAATTTCAAGCAAATGCATAGTCCCAGGCATAAGCTTTAGTCCCACATTGGCTGGGGAATGGAATTTTTTGGTATTTAAATACAACACTCCACCCATCTATAATGTCAAAGCCTCAAGAGGCTTTTGACACAAGGTGTCAGTTGGGCACCCAAGTAGACCCCACGTGCATGGGTGAGCTTCCTGAGGTGACCAAGGAGGCCGACAAGTGGCAACAAGTGGACCCCATGGAGGCATGGATCTCGAGGTAGATGAATTTTGTAGATAAAGAGTGGATTAACAAGTGAGCAAGTTGAGGAGATCGGACGGTGCGCGTGGATTTGTGAAGGGAAGATGCATGTTGAATACCCTTTGCGAAATAGCGAAAAGCACGTGTCAAAAATGAAGGTTAAAGACCCTACAGGTTCAGGAACTCTACAAAATAGTGAAAGATGACGTGGCAGTCTAGGTAGAGGTCCAGCTCGCGGATCCTACTAACATGGAGATGACGTGGTGCATAAGTGGTGATGACATGGCAATGAGCAAGCAGTCCAGTGGCGGTGACGAGGCAGACAAGTGACGAAGGATGTGGTGTCATCCCAGGTGGCATCCAGTGGATCCCGTCAGCCAATCAGAGGCTGCCATGTGGCATGGCGTCAGGCCAAAAAATGGATTGAAAAATCAAAATTAAATATATAGTTTCAACTATATAAGAAATTCGAAAAATTTAAATGATAGAGGCATATTCAGAATTAATTCACCCAGAGGCTTATTTTTGGCCAAAATACCAAGTATCATATATCATCGGAAAGCTCTCGGGATAAGGAATCCAATCGGTTAGTTAGTTTTAACAAATTTAGGATAGTTTGGGAGAATTTTCCATGGGAAAGATGAAGGAAGTGAAATTCAGTTGGAAAAAGAGACACTTGACAAATTTTGATGAAACCTAATCTTTTTCCCTCTCCTTCTTATCCCCATTTTCTTCTTATTGTAAGAGTTCCAGAATTCTGAGAGAAAGGCTCTAGATTTTCTTGGTTTCCAGTTCTGGCATTTTCTCAGTTTTGCAAATAATAGTGTGTTTTCTTCTGGATTTTCAGTGTTGTCTTTACTGTAAGTTTTGTTTCAGTTTGCAGGTTCACACATATGCAAGGCATGTGTGAGTTCCCACAAAATTGTCTCCAAAATACCATTCAAATTTATACAATTTTATTTTATCAAAGGTAATTTGGATTTGTTTCTTTTCGTCTTCTTTGAGTGTGTAATGTTTGTCTTTTGGGTATTCTTCAAGGAATGATTTAAATCCTGAACTCCAGCATTAGTGATTTTGAGTGTGTATATTTGATATATATGAGTATGGTTTTATGATAGAGCAAAGGCTTGTGTTAATATAAGGCATTAATACATGAGAATTTAATATGGAAAATAACTTGTAATTGAGAGCTCTCTTTTAGTTTTATGCATGACTCTGTGGCCTGGATAAGGCACTGGTCTTTTGTAACATTAAAGGATTGTAAGAACACCATAAATAAAAAATCAAATCAGAATATCTTTTAATGTTTTATGTTGTGTGGAAGTGTTCCACTATCTCATGTTCAAACCTGTTGAGTTGTCAATGCAGATTTAGCCTATCTGCAATACCCTCCTTGTGTTTGAACCTTTCATGAGATCTATCTGCTTCTGTTGATGCTATCATAGGTGTTTAATGGGTTTAATTTTAAGAACCAAAGGTACACCCACCTAGGTTTTGCAGAGCTTGAAGAGTAGGAGGATTCATAGCCTTGCCATGTTGTCCAAGCCTGAGGTTCTTCATAGATTGAATTGGCTACTTCATAGATCAATTGCAGGTGTACTTGGGTTAATCAATTTTGATGAACAATAGTAGTATCAAAACTTTCTCCATGTTCAAATCCAAGTCCATTTGTATGTCCATCAGGTTTTTGTCTTTTCAGCATGTTATCAAGCCTTTCTAAACTTTTCTTGAATTTGTCTTTGTGTTCATTTGCAGTGACCAACTCATTTTCCAGAATTCCAACTTGTCTTGTAAACTCCTCCTTATCATGTTGCATGTGAATCAGATCTATCTTTAGCATATCATTTTCATTACCAAGTCTTGGATTTTCATTTCCTGCATCATTAAGTCTCCTAGTCAAGTCTTCATCATTCTTCTTCCTATCTTCAGTATCCTTACATAACCTATGGTTATATCTTGCATTTCATTCTTAATATTGGTGTTCTCTTGCCTTAACTTATTTTCAATTTCTCTAAGAGTTTCCTTTTCATCATCATCATTTTCCATGTTCTCATGAAGTTCCTTTCTCTTATTTTGTGCTATAACCAAATTTTTCTGAAGTCCTTTAATGAATTCCTTAGCAGTCCTCAGATCATCTTCAAGTTTGATATTCATCAATTTTTCTATGTAAAAATCTTCAAGAGCTCCTTCCATTTGTTTTCTTAAGTTCTCCATTTGTACCAATTTCAGAATCTTCCTCGTTGTTAGGCTTTTGCAAATAGAGGATCAACTTTGATACCAATTGTTAGATTCAATGATAGTCCTACAAACACTGAGAGGGGGGGGGGGTGAATCAGTGTCTAACCGGTTAGTTGAATATTTAAACTTATTTATAACTTTGAAACCCAAAACAATGTACTGATAAATAAGAATAAATGCAGTAAACAAAAATAGTAGAGACAACATAGAAACACACCATAACACAAGATATTTTAACGAGGAAACCTAGTGTGGGAAAAACCTCGGTGGGATTTGTTACCCACAATATTTACTCACTGGCCAATCAATAAATACTACTTACAATAAAGGGGTTTGCACATGCAAGGAGGCCAACAACCTAGAGCTCACTGCTTAATGAAGAGTCTCACTAACTATAAAATGGATAATTAAATCCAATACAATGTACTGCTCAAAACAACATCTCTAATGCCAGTTTCAGTACCAATTTAAGCTTAGATAGATACCATAACCAAAAACCTTCACTGCCACTAAAACAATTATCTTATATCATGCATTCCTATCTTTCTTCTACTTTCTATCTATGTCAAAATGATCTATAAGATCTCATACATATATGAGTCTTTATAATATACCATGTCAGCTTACAAAGGATAATTATATTACAATAAACAAAATTTCATCCCATGTCGACCTGAGTGTCATTATGCTTTGTTGTTGATGTAATCTAAATGCTAGTGTAAGCGCATGTCGGTGCTGGTGTCTGCTAGTGTATGATATATGTGATGTTGGGCATGTAGAAACCTATTTCCGGTTGATTTCTAGTTGGTTGCCATCAATGACAACATCAAATATTCTCATTAGAGTGTAGAATGCCAACAATACCATATGACCCCTAAGAATACCATATGACCCCTAAAAATACCATATGACCCAAGAGAGGGAGGGAGGGGGAGGAGAAGGACAAAATGGGAGAGAGATACATCTAAGAGAGGAGGAGAGTAAGATAGAGAGATAGAGAATGAGAGGGAGAGACAAGAGATAAATGAGAGAGAGAGAGAGAGAGAGAGAGAGAGAGAGAGAGAGAGAGAATGGGATAGAGACACGTAAGAGAGGGGGAGAGAGAGATACACAGTGAGGGAAATATAGAGAGATCTAAGAGGTGGATGGAGGAAGTGAGAGAGAAAGAGAGACCTAAGAGGTGGAGGGAGGGAAGGTGAGAGAGAGAGAAAGAAAGGATGAGCGATAGAGAGAGTTTGAGTGAGAGGGAGGAAGGGATGGATGAAGAGTACAAGATACTAGAGAGAGAGGGAGAGAGTAAGAAAGAGAGGTAATGAGAAAGGGAGAGAGTGAGGGTGAGGAAAGAGGGAGAGAATGAGAGAGACAGATACTCCTAAGAGAAGGGGAGACTGAGATAGAGACATAGAGGATGAGAGGGAGAGACTTCTTAGAAAGAGAAAGATAGAGAGAGATAGAGACTTAAGTGAAAAAGAGAAAGGGAGGGGTGAGGTAGAGAGAGAGTGGGAAAGAGATACACTTGACTGAGGAGAGTGAGATAGAGAGATAGAGGTAGAGGGAAAGAGACTTAAGAGAGAAATAATGGGATAGAAAGAGTGTTGCCATTATGTGAACCGGTATGAAGACATAATGATATTGTATGTTGTCATTGATGTCAATATGTGACATGGTGTGAACCAGCACATGTGATAAGTGAGAAGAGAGAACCGACATATGTATGAACTGATATATATGCCAAAGTGAAGCAGCATATTTGTTCAAGATGAACCAGCATGTAGTTATGGGAACCGGCACATGGAAGCATTGGTGTGACTACCGGTTGGTAGATAGTTTCCACTTTAGGATTTTCGGTTGGAGTACCTTAAGCCTGTGTGACTCAATCGGTGATCTTTGTGTGATGAGTTAGTAGTATAATGGAGAATAGATCGTGTTGCCATGTAAGCCCTGTGCGCGTGAAGGATCTTGCATGAAGAAGACTATTCCTATCTACCTCGAGAATGTGTGAAGTTTGTCAAATGGTGATAATGCGTGACGGTTTATCAGCCGCCATGAAATCGCTGGAAAATGGATGATGGAGAATGTCTTGAGATCGATTCAAGATTGTTGCATTTAATGCAGTATAATTCAATGGTCAGGATTGAACTACTTGAATTGGTTAACCTAACAAGTTTAGGGTTTAGGGATTTTTCTACCAACCTATCTATTTCCTATAAGGTCGATGTTGTGTTTCTTTATAAGTTTGTTGGCAAAATTTGTGTCTGTGTATCCAATGGAAGTGATACGTGATTCTTGCCAGACCAAAGGAGAGAAGAGATACCTGCAAAGTGAATATGCAGAAGGTGAAAAGGAGCCAAAATGGATCTACATTAGCATTGAGTGTTGTTATCAGATCATTGTAATTCCTATTGATCTTTAACCACTTCAACAGTTGTGAAATCCCTTAACAGGGTAGCCTTAACTGGGCTTGATACAAATCCCTTAACAAGGTAGCCTTAACTAGCTTGATTCAAATCCCTTAACAGGGTAACTCAAAGTTAATGAGTTCTAGGAAGCTATAGAGCTCTGGAGATCCTTTAGCTATTGAGTTCTTGAAATCCTCTAACAAGGTAACCCTAACTAGGTTTAACTCTTAACCAGGTATTGTAGCCATCCCTTAACTGGGTGGTCACTAACATGATCGGTTCCTAGTAGAACCTATTGTAATGTCTTTAATCGGACAAGGCTCCTAACAGAGTGGACTTCTAAAGAGTTCAAAAAGAAGCTTGTGGGTATTCATCCCCACCGTGGTTTTTCCCAGTTGGGTTTCCATGTGAAAAATATGTGTGTTATGTGTGATGCTTTTGTCTTGAGATGCTTTGTTACTACCTATTGAGCATATGATGGTTTTGTGTTTCATGCCTGCCTACAAAACATACTAAACTACTTATTGTAAAGATCTGATGATAGTTTACCTATTCATGCATGAGGGTGTAATGGTATTACGGTATTGAGCTAATAGGAAAGCTTAGTGAGTGACCGGTTTATGATTGTTTTAGTTATTTTGGGTGTTACCGGTTGCACTTTGTTTCAACTAGTATCACTACTTGCCAGTCATTTGGAGTATTTGTTGTCAAACTGGTTTTGGATTGTATTTTTGTGTGTACTGATTCACCCCCCTCTCAGTACTAGTTTGGTACTATTGCTTCATCATTGAGTTATCAATTGGTATCAGAGCACTCTAGGTCCTCTGTGTTGTAAGCTTAACCACTTGAGGTAAAGATCCCAGTCAAATGATGAAGAGGGAAGGTCCAAAGTTTAACAAGAAAATTTTTGATATATGGAAAGATAGGATGAAGATATTCATCAGAAGCATGGGTGTTCAGCACTGGAGTTATGTTGAGAATGTCTATGTTGTCCCTACCAGTACCCTCACTGATGACCAAAAGAGAGAAATACAAGAAAATGGGCAAGTCATGGAATCCCTCATTAGTAGTCTATTTGACATTGAGTTTATTGATGTTGAGGACAAGGTAAATTCCAAAGAGGTATGGGATGCTCTTGAAAATATCTATGGTGGTGATGAACATGTGAAATAGGCTAAGGAAGAAAGCCTAAGAGGGAAGTTTGAAGATATGCAGATGGTTGAAGGTGAGACCATTCAGCAGTATGGAATAAGAATCAAAATAGTTGTTGGAGAAATCAAGAGTGCAGGTGGTAAAATAAAAGATTCCATTGTGGTAAGCAAAATCCTGAGATCCCTGTTGTTGGTCTATGCAATAAGGGTTGCTGCTATTCAGGAGCTAAGATCAATAGACAAGTCTAAAATATCCTTGGACTCCATCATAGCCAAGTTAATAGCCTATGAGCTAAATAGTTTTGATGGCAGTGTTCAAAAGATTGAATCAATATTTAAAGCCTGTGCTATACCATCCAGAAAAGGAAAAGAGGCTAGCACTAGTGGGGAACCTAGTCAGAGCAGAGAAATGAATGATGAGGAGATTCTAATAGCATTTGAAGCTCTCCTTGCCAGGAAGCTTCCTAAAGGAACCGGTAAATACAAAGGTAAGCTACCTTTGAAATGCTTTTCTTGTAACCAGATAGGACATATTGCTATAAATTGTCCTAATGGCGATAACAAGGACAAACTAGAAAGGTTTAGGAAATTCAAAGGAGTAAACCAGAGAAACTATTTTGTAGCAATTGATGAAGGTGTCATAGATGAGGAAGTAGAAGATGAAGAGAATGAAGATATTGTGTTTATTGTTGTAAAGGAAGATGTGGTAGATAAGAAGGCTCTTGTCTCACGGTTTGATAATTCCAATGAGTGGATCATTGACAGTGGTTGTTCTCACCATATGACTGGTGACTGGAGCAAGTATCTATCCTTGGAGGAGTATGATGGTGGTGTGGTTCGCTTTGGCAATGATGCACCATGCATGGTCAAAGGTAGAGGGTCCATCTCTCTGAATGGAAAGAGTGGTGCTGACAATGTGTACTAGGTTGATGGCCTCAGACACAACCTTCTAAGTGTTGCCCAGCTAAATGACAGTGGCCTCACTCTAGAATTCAAGAAAGGAGTTTGCAGAATCAAAGGAAAAGATGGTAAATTGGTGGCCACTGGCATGCAGACCAAAGGTAACCTATTTCATCTAAATGCAAATATAAGTACATGTCTTATGGCTAAGCTTGATGATAGCTGGATATGGCATAGGAGACTCTGTCATGTAAACTTTAATAACATTGTGAAGGCCAGTAAGATCAAGGTAGTTAGAGGGTTGTCGATGCTAAGCAAACCAGATAATACCTTGTGTAGAGAGTGTCAATTAGGGAAAATGTCTTCCTTAACCTTTAAAGGTAAATCTTTCACTGCTGACAACTTGCTTGATCTTGTGCATACTGATTTGTGTGGTCCTATGAAAACTAGAAGTGTGCAGCATGATAGGTACTTCATGATTCTCACTGATGACTGCTCAAGAATGATGTGGGTCACATTCTTGAAAGAAAAGTCTGAAGCTTTTGTCAAATTCAAATCTTTCAGAGCATTAGTGGAGAAGGAAAGCAGTAAAAGGATCAAGTGTCTCAGAACTGATCAAGGAGGGGAATTCACTTCTGGTGAATTCAACAAGTATTGCAAAGAATTTGGCATCAAGAGATAGTTGTCTGCCCCCCAGACTCCATAGTAGAATGGCCAAGCAGAGAAGAATAACCAGATTGTGGTTGAAGCAGCTAGAACCATGTTGATTCAAGGAAAGGTAGCTCACACCTTTTGAAGAAAGTGGTGAGCACTACAGTCTACACTATGAACTGAGTACTCATCAAGAAAGGTAAGGACAAAACTCCTTATGAGTATTGGAATGGTAAGACACCTGTGGTTAGCTACTTTAGGGTATTTGGTAGCAAATGTTACATCAAGAGGAGTGAACATCAGGGAAAATTTGAAGCCAAATGTGATGAGGGAATATTCCTAGGATATTCCACCAAGAGTAAAGCTCTCAAGTGCTACAACAATAGGACTCAAAGAATTATGGAAAGTATCAATGTAAGAGTTGATGAATCCTCTAAGAAAACTGAGGAAACCGGCAGTGAGCAAGCTGAAAATGAACTAGTTGCAACCTTCTGGGAATCATTTGTTAGTCAACCAAGTACCAGTAACAGTGTTCTTGAACTGGTGAATGCTGATACTGATGAAGATGAGGATGAAGAGGAAAACCAAGAAGAACTAGTTAAGACCATTCCTCAGTATGTCAAGTTGAATCATGATCCTAAGCAGATCATAGGAGATAAGGATGCAAGAATCCTTACAAGAAGAAAGATCAAAGAAAACTCATGTATGATCTCTGAATTTGAGCCTAAATCATTCAAAGATGCTCATAAAGATGAAGACTAGATCAAGGCAATGGAAGAGGAACTTGACTAGATAGAGAAAAATGGTACATGGTCCTTGGTACCCACCCAGGCCAGAGCATAAAAATGTCATTGGCACCAAATGGGTGTTCAGAAACAAGCTAAATGAGGATGGCACAGTGATTAGGAATAAAGTTAGATTGGTGTGCAAAGGATATGCTCAAGAAGAAGGAGAAGACTATGGAGAAACCTTTGCTCCTGTAGCCAGATTGGAAGGAGTTCGTATGCTTCTTGCATATGCAGCTTTTAAAGGGTTCAAAGTATATCAAATGGATGTAAAATAAGCATCCCTAAATGGTGTACTTGAAGAGGAGGTGAATATAGAGCAACCAGATGGGTTTTCCCTATCTGAAGACAGTGATATGGTGTGCAGGATACATAAAGCCTTATATGGTCTAAAGCAAGCACCTAGGGCATGGTATGAGTGCCTACATTCCCATCTTGTGAAGATAACAATATCTACTTGAAGTCTGAAGGAGATCAGATCCTGATCTGTGAGGTTTTTGTTGATGACATTATCTTTGGAGGAGATGACAAGATGAGTCATGAGTTTGCTGATGAGATGAAGAAAGAGTTTGAGATGTCACTCATAGGGGAGATTAAGTTCTTCATTGGACTACAGATCCAGTAGATGAAAGATGGAATCTTTATCACTCAGTCCAAATATGTCAAAGAGGTGTTGACGACCTTTGGCATGGAAGATAGCAAACCGGTTGGTACATCGATGGTGACACATTGCAAATTGATAAAAGAGGATGATTCCACACTAGTTGATGAGAAGGAATACCAATCAATGATTGGTAAGTTGCATTATGTAGTGCATAGCAGATCGGATATTCCACATGCAGTTGGCATTACTGTAAGGTTCCAGAAAAGTCCAAGAGAATCCCACTTGATTGCAGTCAAGAAGATTCTTAGGTATCTGAAGGGAACAGTTGACTATGGATTGTGATACCCATATAGAAATGATTTCAATCTGAAAGTGTTCACAGATGTTGATTGGGCAGGTAATGTGGATGACCAGAAAAGCACAACTAGTGGTGCATTCTTTCTCAGTGGTAGACTGGTCTCATGGATGAGTAAAAAGTAGAGTTGTATCTCTTAGTCTACAATAGAAGCAGAGTATGTTGCAGCTTTCATGAACTGCACTCAGACAATCTAGATGAAGCATGTTTTAAATGGCTTCAAAATCCCTATATCTGAACTGGTAGGTATATTCTATGATAACACAAGTGCTATCAATATTTCAAAGAATCTGGTTTTACATTCTAGAACCAAGAATTTTGAGCTTAAGTATCATTTCTTGAGGGAAAAGGTTCAGAATAAAGAGATTGCACTGGAACATGTTTCCAATAAGGAACAGTTAGCAGACATATTCACCAAACCTCTCCCAAAGACTACATTTGTGCATTTAAGAGGTGAATTGGGGGTACTGTCCCTTTAGGGGGTGAACTAAAAAGTATTTGTTCCACATCAGTCAGGTATTGCATAGACAATTTTTTGTTGATTGATGTGTTGAAGGATGCTACTCCTCAGGGGGAGCAACATAATGGAATAGAGATGCTTTTGCCTCCACTTTGGCATTGTTGTCAAAGGGGGAGAAGGAGTGAAGTAGAAAAGATATTTGTAGAAAAATGGGGGAGAAAATGTAAAGAGGTGAGATATCTTTGTATATTGCCATCAATGCCGAAGGGGGACATTGTTGGCATTATGTGAACCGGTATGAAGACATAATGATATTGTATGTTGTCATTGATGTCAATATGTGACATGGTGTGAATCAGCACATGTGATAGGTGAGAAGAGAGAACCGGCATATGTATGAACCAGTATATATGCCAAAGTGAAGTGGCATATTTGTTCAAGATGAACCGGCATGTAGTTATGGGAACTGGCACATGGAAGCATTGTGTGACTACCGGTTGGTAGGTAGTTTCCACTTCAAGATTTTTGGTTGGAGTACCTCAAGCCTATGTGACTCAATCGGTGATCTTTGTGTGATGAGTTAGCAGTATAATGGAGAACAGATCATGTTGCCACATAAGCACTGTGTGCATGAAGGATCTTGCATGAAGACTATTCCTATCTACCTCGGGAATGTGCAAAGTTTGTCAAACGGTGATAACGCGTGATGGGTTATTAGCCGCCATGAATTTAGTGGATAATGGATGATGGAGAATGTCTTGAGATCGATTCAAGACTGTTGCATTTAATGTAGTATGATTCAATGGTCAAGATTGAACCCCTTGAATTGCTTAACCTAACAAGTTTAGGGTTTAGGGTTTTTTGCTACCAACCTATCTGTTTCCTATAAGGTCGATGTTGTGTTTCTTTCTAAGGTTGTTGGATAAAGTTGTGTGTGTGTATCCAAGGGAAGTGATATGTGATTCTTGCCAGGCCAAAGGAGAGAAGAGATACCTGCAAAGTGAATGTGCAGAAGGTGAAAAGGAGCCAAAACGGATCTGCATTAGCATTGAATGTTGTTATCAAATCATTGTAATTCCTATTGATCTTTAACCACTTCAACAGCTGTGAAATCCCTTAACAGGGTAGCTTTAACTGGGCTTGATACAAATCCCTTAACAGGGTAGCCTTAATCAGCTTGATTCAAATCCCTTAATAGGGTAACTCAAATTTAATGAGTTCTGGGAAGCTATAGAGCTCTGGAGATCCTTTAGCTATTGAGTTCTTGAAATCCTCTAACAATGTAACCCTAACTGGGTTTAACCCTTAACTGGGTATTGTAGCCATCCCTTAACTGGGTGATCACTAACATGATCGGTTCCTAGTAGAGCCTATTGTAATGTCTTTAACCAGACAAGGCTCCTAATAGAGCGGACTTCTAAAGAGTTCAAAAAGCAGCTTGTGGGTATTCATCCCCACTGTGGTTTTTCCTAGTTGGGTTTCCACGTGAAAAATATGTGTGTTATGTGTGATGCTTTTGTCTTGAGATGCTTTGTTACTACCTGTTGAGCATATGATGGTTCTGTGTTTTATGCCTACCTACAAAACTTACTGAACTAACTATTGTAAAGATCTGATGATAGTTTACCTATTCATGCATGAGGGTGTAATGGTACTATAGTATTGAGCTAATAGGAAAGCTTAGTGAGTGACCGGTTTATGATTGTTTTAGTTATTCTGGGTGCTACCGGTTGCACTCTGTTTCAACTAGTATCACTGCTTGCTAGTCATTTGGAGTATTTGTTGTCAAACTGGTTTTGGATTGTATTTTTGTGTGTACTGATTCACCCCCCCTCTCAATACCATTTGGGTACTATTGGTTCATCATTGAGTTATCAAAGAGAGGGAAAGAGTTAAGAGAGAGAGAGAGAGAATGAAAGAGAGAGAAATAATTATAAAGAGAGAAACTTGATAGAAGACCAAAGAGAGATAGATAGATAGAGGTTGATAGCCAAAGACTTGATAGAGAGAAGGAGAGAGACTTGAGAGAAAGAGAAATGGAGTGAGAGGGGAGAGAGAAAGAGAGTTAGAGGGAAAGAAATACTTGATGGAGGAAGAGAAAGGGAGGGGGAGTGAGAGGGAGAGAATGGGAGAGATAAACAACGAAGAGAGGGGGAGAGAGTGAGAGATAGATATATTTGAGAGAGGGAGAGAAAGAGAGGGATAAAAGAAAGAGAGAAAGAGGGTGAGGGAGATGAGAAAGAGAGGGAGAGATACCTGAGAGAGGGAAGAAATTAAAGAGGGAGAGGCCTAAGAGACAAAAAGATAGGAGTTAATGAAGAGAGAGGAGGAATGTAGGGAAGAGACGAGAGAAATAATGCTGATACAAGCATGCTAATTACTGAAATTTATAAGAATACTCAAAAAATTAGAATCTACATTATAACTCTTAGAGATCTGGAACCACTCTCAAACATCTTGACAATATATACATAAAATATAACTTAAAGTATAAGTGGCATTTCTCTTTGTCAATAAAAGACAAAGAGAAATGCCACTTATACTTAAATGTTATATTTTATGTATATATCCTGTCAAAAAACCTAATGGAATGCTAAATGAATTGCATACAAGTCCATATTACTAATTTAAATTTTATTGACAGACAAACGCGTATGTGGTTTACAAACTAAAACTGTGTATAGGGTTTTAGTTTATAAAAAGCATACTGGGTTCTATTTTATTAACTATGTACAGGGTTTTAGTTTATAAAAAGCATACTGGGTTTTATTTTATTAACTATGTACAGGGTTTTAGTTTCTAAACCACGTATGTGGTTAGTATACTTTAAACCCCATATGTGGTTTAGATTTGGTTAGGCTTCGCAAAATGAGCCTAAACACGTATGAGGTTTTTTAAATTTGAATACCCCGTGCACGTTTTGTGTTTTTTCATGTTGTTTTTGGGGTGTGTCCACATTTTTGCACACCATCTTGGTGCACACACCCTTTTATTGTTTCCATCTTCTTTACCTTTGATTTTCTATGGCTTAGCATTGACCTTGTGCATGGTCACTGGCCTATCCTTATTTCCCCAGTTAGTTTTACTCATCACATTTAATGTTTTGAATTTTGTATATTGATTAATAAATATCTTTACAATAAGAAGAAACATAGTCTTTCTACAGTAAATGGTATTTGTAAAATTTCCTCTCGACTTAAATTTTTTATATTAATTAATAACTCTCTATTTGTTAGGTTTCACAAAATAAAGTCTTTTTGGTTTATTACATATGGCTTTTGGTTTTTGGGTTTCTAGTATGTTCAATATTTGTATCTATGTTAGCTAGTTTAGTGCAATTAGTTATTTTATTTTGATGTTACTGATATTTTAAAATTTATTTGTGACCTTTATCCTATCTTATCTTATATAAAACTTTCTATTATATAATACTAATATTTTGGTATCTTTATAGAGATGACACTGTAAAATACTTTGCATCATCTTTTTTATTATATTACTAATCCACTATCCAATTGATTAAATTGATTAAAAAAATTAAGATCTATTGATCTTGCATATTTCAAATCAATGGGTTGTCCTCTCTATTTTTACTAGTATGTGCATATGCACAAGGTACTCTAGAATTTATATATGGGTATGTGCAGGATCATGAGGGGCCAAAAATTGACAACATTCTAACTAAAGTCTTGATTGATAGGTTGATTGAACAATATTTATAACTTTCAAATGGTATCACATTTTTTGAATCTGAAACATGTGTCACATTCCATGCTTTGTATACTATAGGATTAAAAAAAAAAAAAATCATAAAGTTTTGACATAGTTATGGTTGTCAGACATATAAGTTTTTTATATTTTTTATATTTTTCAAAAAAATGTGTCACATCTGGACATGAGTCTTCTACTTATATCTAAAATCTTATAAAAAAATATTATGATTTGATTGTGGTTAGGGTGGTCAAATAGACACTTGCTTCTTATCTTTTTCTTGAAATTTTAGTACTACTACATTGGAATTTCAAATTTTCATCAAATAGATTATTTTTTTTAGAAAACAACTAGTAGCTTAGAAACTACATTCAATTTTCTACATATTTAATTGTTACATATTTTAAAAATAATGTTGGTAACTTATTCACATTTTTTACGTCAAGTTGCCTAGCTCTAGTTTCCTGATTTTCATTGCCACTTAAGGGATTGTTTGGCCCACCATGATCCTGCATATGTGGGAGGATCATTAAAATATTGATGGACTAATCAATGGATGTGGGTAATAAAAGGCATGTACTCCAATTTATTTGCACTCATTCAAGTAGAATATAAATTACTTGGAATATCCAAAGTGAGCTTCGAGGTGACAAGAAAAGTATTTGATAGCTAAGTAGCCAGTTAATATGAGGCAAATATTATTGAGTTTGGGATTTCTTCTACAATGTTTATAGCTTTTTCTATCATAGCACCAATAAATCTCATGGCATTAGTGTGTGGGATTTTAGGGGTGATGAGAGAAGGTTATTCAGCCATGGCAGGTATGTTTGTGTATGTGATGATGTCGATCTTTATAGTATTAAAGAGCTATCTAATATATTAGAATATGTTTCTAGGTAAAGATAAGGAAAGAACACCCGTTTCCATTACTATATTCTCTACACTAATTGCAACACTTTCTTGTTCTACAACTTCTACCATATCTTGGAATTCTAAAATATTGATTTAAATATGTGGCTTGGTGAAGTTTGAGATAAGATTTGAGTTGTTATTAAGAATAGGAATTCTTAAAATACATGGTATGCAAAAACATATATAGGGCTAGAACATAATTTGCAAATATATCTTTGAATTGGATAACAATCCTGTGAATTAAGCTAAGTTGAATAATTACACATATATTCATCTTCATAATCAAAACATGATTCATTATATAAGTGGATACTACTTTATTTAAATATCATAGTGAAATAGTCAATATCACATTTATATTTTATTTTTATTAAATAATGAAAAATTCAATGCCAAGATGGACAAGTCACATAATCAAATTATCATAATTGTTCTTCCATTATTTGGTAGGAAGTTCGCTACCTTGCAACTCTTGTTTTTATATACACTATGTTCCATACAATTTGATGAATCAAACATAAAGTAGACTAGCATCATCTACATAACCATCGTCTAATCCAAAAATGAAATGTCTCCTGACTTTGTAGATCTATAGTATTAATTAACAAATTTTAATATCCACCTATTCATAAATATCACTCAAATATGTGATTGTGTATGCTAAAATGTGAGGTCAAAGAGCATAGACAATAATGAAAATACTTAAAACACACAAATTAACACAACATCATGATATGATGAAAAAGGAAGCTAAATAACACAAAACACAAAAAATTAAACAAAAGCCCATTGTTAATAAAACTTCCTTTTGATGCAATGATGTGTTCTTTGATATTTCGTTGGATGTGTACTCATAAATCTAGCAACATAATAGTATAGTAGCTCCAATATTATTCAAGATTGCATGAAGATGGTAAGAGTACTCAAGAGCTATGTGTTCTAAAGTTGCATGATGAGAGAATGAAGATTGATTTTGGTTAAGTGTTGGAATTGACCAAATGAAGGGCTAGGATCAAAAGTAGAGATCCAAGGGATGCAATGGCTTAGGGTTCTCAAACTCATTGTGAGGTTGATAGGTGTCAACATGTGAGAAGGTGAGAGGGCAAGGTGGTTGAAGGGAGAGTGTAAGGAAGATTTGTTATAAAGGCATTTCTTGTTCTCACACTCCAAGGTACTTGGGGGGAAGGAGTACTTTGCATTCAAGGTTGAGGTGGACATGGGTTGAATTTGGGGGCTAATATTTGGGATTAAGAATGTGCACATGTTTAGGGAGGATGATTATAAAAATAATCAAGGATTACGAGGAAAGTGGAAAATGTAGGAGGATGCGATGGGTGGAGAGAGAATGAGTGGAGGGAATTAAAAATTATTTCTAATTCCAAGTCAAAGAAGAGGGATTAAATACCAAGGTTTATTTAATTTAATGGTAGGTTTTTGAATTAAATTAATTTATTTTGGAGGAAAAATGGAAGAAGGATATTTAATTAAATAAATATGAAATTAATTTAATTAAATCAACTCGAGAGGTTGGCTAGCTAGATCAATTAATTTAGCCAGTCATAGAGGAAATGGGATATAATTAATTAAATAAACTATTTAATTAGTGGCAAGAATTTAGAGGAAAGGGAATAATGGGAATTAATTTGATCAAATAATGATGATCAAATTTAGGTGTCAACATTTTGTCCTTTGAGATGGTGTTAGAATAACATCATTTTGGAGAAAAATATAAACCAACAATGAGAAAAAGAAATGCCCTAAATGGTAGAAATATTAGGTAGATTAGGTGGGATTCCTGATGGTGCCCCTTAAAGAGGGTGGATGGGAAAAGAGAGAAGAATCCTGGGTGATGTCTCAAAAGAAAAGGATCACAGAAGTGAGAGGAAAAAGGGGAAAAGATGGAAAGTGAAAAAGGAAAAAAAATGGAAGGGATAGGGATCATTAAGGGAAAAAAATGAGATGGTGGGCATGAAAGGAATGAAAAATGGATCCTAGAGGAAGAAACAGGGAGTAAATAAGGGTTTTGAGGGACCCTATATAAGGGAAAAATTAAAAATTTACCCTCATTTGCACCCTTAATTAAGAAAAGAAGAGAATTTTTTAAGCAAATTAGAACATGAAAGAAGATGAAGTTGCAACATGAGGATTGAGGCACCGAGAAAACATGGTGAGGAGTCTATTATGACAATGTCGACCATACCCATAGGAATATACCACTACTAACCCTTGTACCTTCATGTTGAGGCATTAAATGTTAGACTTAAATAAAAAATTAGTGAATTTGATGGATTGTGTCTAGCAAATTTGTGCATGGATTGGTGGATAAGTGAATCCATTGATCTCGTAATATAGGGGGGATTCTTAAACTAGTGGATCTGACCCTTGATGGCATATGTACCGAAAAGTAGGTGGATTCAGTGAATTCACTTAGGGGTGAATAGGAAAGGCGAATGCGATGCATCTACAGGAAAAAGAGGGTAGTAGGAAAAATGTTGGTAGAAGCAAAGCTTCTACTAGAAAATAAGAGAAAACATTTAGCGAATTCGTGAATCCATTGACCAAAAAGGGAGGGGAGAAGCAATGGATAGGCGGATTTATGTATCTGTAGGATAGGATTAGAGGGGGGAGGGAAGAAGGGGAAAATTCATGCTGCGAAGGGGTAGAGGCAAGGGAGGAATAAACAGATTTTCTATATGGAAGGGTAGATCCATGCCATAGATTAATAGAATCACTAATTTGGGGAGTTAGATTAAGAAGAAGATAGAATAGGGGAATTTTTGGTATGAGAGAAATCTTGATGATTATCTATGATGACTATACAATTTAGCATAAATTCTCTAGAGGTGTCGGAGCGGAGATCTGTAGTGTTGAGACTGGTAGACAACTTCAGGGTAGGGGAGTGGGAGATCCCTGACCAGATCGGGTTGGGGTACTTAGTGTGGATGCCCTAGATCAGGACACATACAATGAAGCTGACAACATAGGTAGAGTATGTTGGTATTTTGGTATGGTTTTGTCATTGCTGTCAACACCTACTAACACTTATCAACTCTGGCACTTTGGAGAATCAACAACGTTCACCGACAAACAAATGACTTATGTACAGTCATCAGTATCTGGTACACTGACAGGATATAATGATCACCGATACTCGAAATGGCATGGAAAACACCTGGTTATGTCGAAGACATCATTTGGACACTTTGTCTTTAAGATTTGTTTATTGGCATATTCATATTTGCATATTTGTTGTTACCTGCAAATAGGTCCAGGTTATACACCGACAGGATTATCTTTTCCAGATCAACATGGCATGCTATGGAGATGATTTATTATTATTTTAAATGCATCAAGCTGACATGTTGTATCAGTTATTACATTAGATATTTTTTTAATTGTAAATTAATTTTATTGTAATATCCTTTAGAATCGACCTACTAAAATTGGTCCTAGGTTATGATATAAATGTAAGATCTTATTTGTAAGATTAGATGTGGAATGTGAAGAAGAATTGTGTGAAGGTATATGTGAGAATAAGTAGAGCTATACATGCAGACATCATTTGAAGGTGAAGCAAGGTTTTTGTGAAAGCATATCAGAACTACACCAGTACTGAATCCAGCATATGAAGATGCTATTTTGAGAAGTACATCCATATTGGATTTAACCATCCAATTGTAGTCAGTGTGACTCCTATTTTGTGTTTGAGTAGTGAGCTCTAGGCGCTTGGCCTTTCTGCATGTGCAGACCCCATTTGTATACACTTACTATCTGCAGTAGTATCATCTGATTGTGGGTAAGTTTTCCCACCGTGGTTTATCCCCTTATAGGGTTTCCATGTACAAATATTGGTGTTATGTTTTGTGGATGACTTTGTCTTTTTGATTCATGCATTAATCTTTACCAATATTGCAATTAATTGATAAAACTGTCAACCAATATAAAAGACTGGTTTACCGGTATTCAACATTAAGTTGGTTAAGTTGTTTTTGGTTTGAATTTGTTTGACAACTGATTCTCACCCCCCCCCCTCTCAATTGTCTCTGGGACGTAACAATTGGTATCAAAGCCTAGTCCTCTTTTGTAGAAGTTTAACAGCTTAAGGAGATCCAATGTCTACTAACTATTTCAGAAAGGACAGTCCTAAACTTGATGGAACCAACTATGGCATATGGAAGATCAGAATGGAGAAACATCTGAATTGTATTGGAAATGACATCTGGGAAGTTACAAAGAATGGCTATACTACTTCTACTCCTAGTCAGCCTAATCTACCTACCTTGGGAAAAGATGAAGAAAATGATTTCAAAGCAAGAGAAGCACTTTTGAGTGCATTAACAGATCAAAAAATCATGGGATTATCAGATAGATCCACTACTAAAGCTATTTGGGATCATTTGGAAACACTAAATGAAGGAGATTACATAGTCAAAATTGCAAAACTTGAAAGCTTCTGGGTCAGGTATGAAAATCTAAAAAATGGAAGAAGATGAAAGGATTTCTGCTTTTATGGAAAGAGTTAATGGAATTGTTTTGGGTATTAAATGTTGTGGAGGAACCTTAAGTGAAGATGAAATTATTTCAAAAGTTTTAAGAGGATTGCCATCGGCATATAAAATGAAGGTTACTGCTATAAATGAGTTAAGAACAATGCCTAATACATCAGTAACTAGGGATACATTGATTGGAAAACTCTCAGCTTTTGAAATTGAGGAATTTGGTCTTGTTGCTACTATAAAGATAGATTTAGCCTTCAAAGAATCAACATCATCTACACCATCATTTGACAAATCTGATTGGAAATCCTTTTACGTAAGAGAACTTGAAGAAAGCAGGAAAGAAAATGAAGAACTTGAAGCACTTGAAGCACTATTTGCAAGAAAAATGCCTAAAGGTCCAGTTGGAAATAAGTATGAAGGTAAAGCATCCTTTAAATGCTTTAACTGTAATAAGATCAGTCATATGGCTTCTAGATGCCGTGATAGACATGCTCGACTAAGAGAAGAAGCTAGAAGAACATACAAGCCTAACCCTGAATATTAGAGATATAGATTTAAAAAGAATAAAGACAAAATATTGTTATCTTGCTAATGAAGGAGTGACTGATGATTCTGATGAGGATCTGGTAGATAATGGATGGGTTTTTGTTTCTATAATAGAAGACCAACTGACACCTACCATTCAACTGATAGAGCAGGCCCTGGTAGCTAAAGTTGAAGTAAAGGATGAATGGATCATTGATTCAGGATGCTCACATCATATGACTGGAGATAAAAGGAAATTCTTGAACTTTCAAGAATATAATGGAGGCTTAGTGAGATTTGGAGATTATAAAGCTTGTCTAATCAAAGGTAAAGGTACAATATCTCTTGATGGTAAGCATAATACTGACAATGTTTACTATATTGAAGGTTTAAAGCATAATCTTTTAAGTGTTGGTCAATTAGTTGAAAAAGGATTTCAGTTACAATTCAAAAATGGAAAATGCAAAATCATGAATAGAACTGGTTTGGAAATTGCAACTGGTAATCAAACTAGAGGTAATATCTTTCATTTGAATAACAATGAAAAGACATGCTTGATTGAACATATTGATAAAAGTTGGCTATGGCATAAGAGACTATGTCATGTAAACTTTAATTGCATGGTAAAAATTAGTACTACTAAGGCAGTTAGAGATTTACCTAAAACTATCAAACCTCACAATATAGTATGTAGGGAATGTCAATTTGGAAAACAAGTTAGAGCTACTTTTAAAAGTATTCCAAAAAAATCAACTAATACTCTTGACTTAATCCATACTAATTTATGTGGTCCAGCTAGAACTAAAAGTTTGCAAGGTGATAGATATTTCATACTAATCATTGATGACTACTCTAGAATGTGTTGGGTTACTTTTCTCAGAGAAAAATCAGAAGCACTTGGAAACTTCAAACTGTTCAAAGCAATGGTAGAAAATTAAACTTGTAAGAAAATCAAATGTCTGAGATCAGATCAAGGAGGAGAATTTACATCTAAGGAATTTAATGCATTCTATGAAGTGAATGGAATAAAAGACACCTATCAGCACCTCAGACACCACAACAAAATGGAGTTGTTGAAAGGAAAAATAGAACTATCTTGGATGCAACAAGAAGTATGTTATCAAAAGAAAATCTACCACATGTGTATTGGAGAGAGGCAGTAAGTACAATAGTTTATACATTCACCAAAGTTCACATCAAAGGTGAAATTGGAAAGACCCCTCATGAACTATGGTTTGGTATTACTCCTACTCTTAAATATTTCAGAATATTTGGAGGTAAATGCTATATTAGAAGAGATGAGTATATTGGGAAATTTGATCCTAGAAGTGATGAAGGAATATTTCTTGGTTATTCATCTAAGAGTAAGGCATATAGATGTTTTAACAAAAGATTGTAGAAAATTGTTGAGAGTACAAATGTGAAGATTGATGAACAATTCAGAGGAACTTCAAGGTATATAGATTCTGAACTAGCAACAGAAATTCTGACAAATGAACCTACACTGAACCCACCGGTATAGAATGAAGATCCAGTTACACTAGTATCATCTGAAAATTCCACTATAACTGAGAAACAACAGCAAACAAAGACACCTCGGTATGTAAGACTGAATTATTCTGAAGATTAGATAATTGGAAACAATATAAAGGAGTTATGATAAGAGGAAGATTGGAAAATGAAGAGGTATGTCTTATTTCTCAAATTGAACCATCATCAATTATTGAGGCATGTGAAGATAAACACTGGATTAAAGTTATGGAAGAAGAATTAGAGCAAATTGAGAAGAATAAAACTTGGACATTAGTTCCCCGGCCTAAAGATAAAAATGTAATTGGAACCAAATGGGTATTCAGAAACAAACTTAATGAAGATGGTAAGATTATAAGAAATAAAGCAAGACTAGTGTGTAAGGGATATTCTCAAAAAGAGGGAATTGATTGTAATGAGACCTTTGCACCGATAGCTAGAATTGAGGCAGTCAGATTATTTTTTGCTTTTGCAGCACATAAGAACTACAAAGTATATCAAATGGATATTAAATGTGCATTTCTGAATGGAGATCTTGAAGAAGAAGTTTACATTGAACAACCTGATGGATTTTCTTTGACAGATAACAAAGATATGATTTGTAGGTGAAGGAAAGCTTTGTATGGGTTGAAGCAAGCTCCAAGAGCTTGGTATGCAAGATTGGATAAGTATCTTTTGAAGATTGGTTTTTCTAAAGGTAATGCTGACAAGAACTTATATTATAAAGTGACTAATGATGACATCTTGGTTATAGAAGTTTTTGTTGATATAATCTTTGGAGGAGAAGATGGATTATGTAAAGAATTTTCTATTGAAATGCAGCAAGAATTTGAAATGTCTATGATTGGAGAAATAAAATTCTTTTTAGGATTGTAGATTTCACATAATGATAAAGGTATATTCTTGAGTCAATCCAAGTACTTGAAGGAGTTATTAAAGAAATTTGGGATGGAGAACTCTAAACCGGTAAGCACACCTATGACTACAAATGACAAATTATCACAAAGGGATGAATCTACACCTATTAATATGACTAGATACAAATCTATGATAGGAGGTTTACTGTATTTGACACAAACAAGATCTAATATCATGAATGCAGTATGTATTGTTTCAATATTTCAGAGTAATCCTAGAGAAAATCATGAATCAACAGTAAAAAGGATTTTCCGGTACTTGCAAGGCATAGCAAATCTTGGATTATGGTATCCTAGAGATGAAAACTTTGAATTATGTGCATACATAGATGCAAATTGGGCAGGAGATGTGGATGATAGAAAAAGCACCACCGACTAAGCATTTTTTCTTGGAAATAGACTAGTTTCGTGGTTGAGTAAGAAACAAAGTTGTACATCCTTATCAACAGCAGAAACAGAATATGTTGCAGCAGCAACTAACTGTACACAAGTACTATGGCTTAAACAAATGTTGAAAGACATAAAGGTAAAATGCAAGGAACCTATAACTATCTATTGTGATAACACTGTAGCAATTGATATATCTAGGAATCCGATACTACATTCTAAAACCAAACATGTTTCTATCAAACTGAATTTTCTAAGGGAGAATGTTGAAGCAAAAGAAATAAAACTGGTTTATGTGAATACTAAAGAGCAGATTGCAGATATTTTCACTAAACCTCTACCTAAGGAGACTTTTGAATATCTTAGAGATCAGCTTGGGGTCATACCCCCACTGATAGATACTTAGGAAGTTGATGTTTGTCATCAACCAATAGAATTAACAGAGAAATATTTTACTCCAGCTTTGATGAGGAAGCTACTTCTCAGGGGGAGTAGTTGGTATACTGAATTGCTTGGTAATTTGTATCTAAAAAATGTTTTTACTTTGACAATTGATGTCAAAGGGGGAGAGATTGGTATGGAAAAATACAAGGAAACACATGTCACTCTCAGGGGGAGAGATTGTTACTTTGGGAGAGATTATTTATATCTAATTTTTTTATTTCTGGTTATGATCTCTTTTGGGAGATTGTTGGCTTTTGTTGGCTTTTGGTATTTGGCATTTCTGTTTTGGCACTTTGATGGTTTTTCCATCTTGTGTTGCCATCAATGCCAAAGGGGGAGATTGTTGGTATTTTGGTATGGTTTTGTCATTGATGTCAACACCTACTAACACTTATCAACTCTGGCACTTTGGAGAATCAGCAACATTCACCGGCAAACAAATGACTTATGTACAGTCACCAGTATCTAGTACACCGGCAGGATATAATGATCACTGTTACTTGGAATGACATGGAAAACACTTGGTTATGTAGAAGACATCGTTTGGACACTTTGTCTTTAATATTTTTTTATTGGCATATTCGTATTTGCATATTTGTTGTTACTGGCAAATAGGTCCAGGTTATACACCAGCAGGATTATCTTTCCAGATTAGCATGGCACACTATGGAGATGATTTATTATTGTTGTAAATGCATCACACCGACATGTTGTATCGGTTATAACATCGAATATTGTTTTAATTGTAAATTGATTTTATTGTAATATCCTTTAGAGATGACCTACTAAAATTGGTCCTAGGTTATGATATAAATGTAAGATCTTATTTGTAAGACCAGATGTGGAATGTGAAGAAGAATTGTGTGAAGGTATATACGAGAATAAGCAGAGCTATACACATAGACATCATTTGAAGGTGAAGCAAGGTTTTTGTGAAAGCATATCAAAACTACACCGATATTGAATCCAGCATATGAAGATGCTATTTTGACCAGTACATCCTTATTGGATTTAACCATCCAATTGTAGTCAATGTGACTCCTATTTTGTGTTTGAGCAGTGAGCTCTAGGCGCTTAGCCTTTCTGCATGTGCAGACCCCATTTGTATACACTTACTATTCTGCAGTAGTATCATCTGATTGTGGGTAAGGTTTCCCACCATGGTTTTTCCCCTTACAGGGTTTCCACGTACAAATATTGGTGTTATGTGTTGTGGATGACTTTGTCTTTTTGTTTCATGCATTAATCTTTACCGGTATTTCAATTAACTGATAAAACTGTCAACCGGTATAAAAGACCGGTTTACCATTATTCAATAGTAAGTTGGTTAAGTTGTTTTTGGTTTGAATTTATTTGACAACTAATTCACCCCCCCTCTCAGTTGTCTCCGAGACCTAACAGAGTAGTGGAGATTAGATACTATGGCCTTTTGCTTGCCTACATGAGAGATCACAGTGACAACAGAGGACATATACAGGATTCTATGGCTCTTGATCAAGGGGTCATGAGTGGTGATGAGGGACATTACGTATACAGTGGAATTGTAGATGCTACTATATAGGGAAGACCTACTAGTGTGGAGAGGGGTAGTAGTGTTAATGGTAGCTTGAGATGTAGCCACCCTAGATATGTGTGTGTGTGTGTGTGTGTGTGTGTGTGTGTATGCACCCTTGCAAGTGGATTCCTGACACTAGACATGGAAGGACGAGCGTTCCCATTGGGGATGGTATGTATTTGGGTGGAAATTATTGATACGTGGAGGAAATATGCATGGGGGATGTTGGTGCTAAAAAATCTCTATAGAGAGATACACATGATCTATTATCATGGGCAGAAGAGTATCAACTTCTCAATGCTATTTCTAGTCTAGGTATGGGAGTACATCTTAGTTGTGCAGCCAATGGACTAAAGGTTAGATAGGGTAGTAGATGACCTAGTAGTATTCAACTGCCGAGGAACCTTAGATAGGGTAGTAGATGACCTAGTAGTATTCAACTGCCTAGGAACCCTATAGAGAGTAGAGAATACAATGGAGTATTGGCAAGTATTGCTTGATTAGATTGATGAGAGTTGCATAGTCTTGCAGCCATATAGAGACATAGCTGAGTGGTTGAAGGATAGGGACCATCTACCATTCATGCTAACACCATCATATAATACATAGAACTAGGCACACATGATAGAGATGTACTGATCTGACAATGTAGCGACAATTCAAGATTTAGCAGGATATTCCTAGTCCACCACACAAGATAGTTTAGTTGACTTGTGAGGGTAGAGGATGGGGGTGGCTAGTTGATTAGGAGCTAGCTATGTAGGAGTGGCTAGAGATGGAGGAGGTGGTATGGGATCTAGTGGGAGGTGTGGATGATGTAGGGGTCACAATAAGATACCTATCCTGATGGATGAGCATCAGGCCAGCTTGAGTGGGGGAACCTAGGTTGCCAATGGGAAGTGTGAGGAGGATATTGGAGTTAGGAGGACAAGGGGAGGGAGGAGGGAAGGTTGGATACTAAGCATGGTGATAGGAAGGGGAGGGGAGAGGATTATTTGTAAGTGGAGGAGGTGGAAGTGGAGCTTAGTGATAAGGGAGGAGAGGAGAGATGAGGAGAGGGTGGAGGGAGGGGAGGCCATTGAGGTCGATGAGCTAGGGGCCAAGGAGGAAATATCAAGGAGGTGGGGGAAGGTAGTAGTAGAACCTATTCCCATATGAACGAGGTAAGGGAAGGAGGCTACAGAGGGTGGAGATTAAGGATCTAGCAAAGCAACATGCATAGGATATATAGCACCAACAGTGCCACATAGAGAAGATGACTGAGTAGCTACATAGGGCACATAAGCAGGGAAAGAGATCAGTAGAGGGGGCTATATAGAGGGCTAGAGAGAAGGATTTAGATGTTACATTGATGCGATTATAGGGTTTGTATGATGATATGGTAGCAGAGCGAGACATGGTTATAGAGGAGAGAGATGGGGCAAGATGAGAGGTGGCCCAAGTGATAGAAAAGAGAGATAGTCTGCAAGAATAGGTGGAGACATTGATGAGAGAGGTTGATAGTTTTGTGAGGGAGAGGGAAATGGTGTAGGTAGTAGCAAATGTCATAGAGGTTGCACAATAGAGGGGGTTGATGAGGTGGGGAGATTGTAATGAGAAAGAGATAAGGGATGAAGGAAGAGAGAGGATGCTCAGAGGAGGAGGAGTGGGGGAGGGCATCTTGGCTAGAGTGGTACAATAGCAGGTGATGATGCTAATGGGAGAGGCCACTTTTTATAGGATGGTCTATGAGGGGGCAGTGCCAGTAGATTGGAGGTAGGGCTATGAGCTTCCCAGAGCAATGAGAACCTTATCATGGTCGACAACACAAAGTGGATCCTTGACATAGACTAGGGGTTCATCTCAATAGAGTAGTGGGGCTTCCTCATGAGATAATAGTATTTATTGACATAGAAAGTGATTAGAGAGGATTATCTCCTTTCATAGAAGGGCAAGGTCAGTGATGGGGCCTCCCTAGGCACCAATAGAGGTTAGACTAGGACCTATAGGGAAAAAATTGATAGTGGGGATGACATGGCTGGAGGAAGTACCTGTTTGGGATGGTTTAGAGGCACATAGTGGGGATGGACAAGGGATAGTATAGACAAAACCACAAATAGGGATATAGGGAGGGGATGCCCCTATATCACAGGGACTATTAGGGGAAAATGAGGGATCAAGGGAGTCTCCATAGTCAAGGTTACACATCAGGCAATGTTTTGAGGTCCTGATATAGATGTACATTGTATTTCTAGAATAATAGATTGTTTTCATTATTTATTAGACATATGGACATTGCATATTTTTGGAATTTTTTGTTTTGGACATTTATTCATGAGATACATTGATGGTGGCCTATATGACAGGATATTATTATGTTGTCATTATGGATGTTTATATGTTAATGATTATATATGACGATGTTAATATTTTGTGATGCGGAATGGGATGCATAGTGGATTATGATTTTATATGATGTATATGTGATATGAACCTATGTTATTTGATGACTATGTAACTAACTTTTCTTATGCAGGATGTGATATAGGATGATGTGTGGTTTGGGTATATGGATTATATATGATATGATCAAATGGATATGATAATGATTTTATATGATATTATGGATAATGCATGATGTTGTGTTTCTATGATATGCTGATGTAATGTTATGGGGTGTATGAGAACAAGATTGATTGATGTGGTTATGTACATAATTATATTTATGACTATGAATGGATATGAATGATGTTGTGTTAATGCAATATATGACACAGTATCACAAGATCTAAATGATAATGAATGAAATGAAAACTAAAATGCAAACTAATGATGGAATGAAAATGACACGAACTTAATAAAAAGGCCTATAAATGATAATGAAATGAATGCAATCTAAAATGAAAACTTATGATCAAATGGAATTGAAATGAACCTAATTAAAGACCCATAAATGATAATGAAATAAATATAATATAAAATGCAAACTAATAATGAAATGTAAATGAAATGAACATAATGAAAGGTCCATAAATGATAATGGAATGAATGCAATATAAAATGTAAACAAATGGTGAAATGAAAATTAAATGAACCTAATAAAATACCCATAAATGATAATGGAATGAATGCAATCTAAAATGTAAAATAATGATGAAATGTAAATGAAATGAACCTAATAGAAAGGCCCATAAATGATAATGGAATTCAATATAAAATGCAAACTAATGATGGAATTAAAATAAAATGAACGTAATAAAAAGGCCCATAAACAATAATGACAAGATCAACAAGTTACCCACAACTTGACCAAGAATAGAGCATACATGTGCACATTCTTAACTGAAAAGGACTAGGAATGGGAGAAGTGAAAGAGGTAATATAAAAAGGGGGAAATGGAGTGGAATGGAATGATAACTTAAAAATATTGAGCAAGAGCTCCAATGTAGTGAGCACTTATTTTGATTTAGCACTGTATATGAGGCACAAGGGTATAAAGAATATAGGTGATTTCATAGCCAGTGCATGGACTGACACAACAAGCAAAAAGGTTAGTCTAACATCTCACAAAGATATAGATAACTTTGAGGTAAATTATTCTAGAAAAACCACAAGAAAAAGATATGCCCCAGTGTAACATGTGATAACTGAGACTATATGAGGAAACAACATGGGACACACCAAGCAGACACACACAAATAGAAAAAGAAAGACCATGCCCCTAATTTTACCATTCATAGAACATCATTGTATAAAGGATTGTGGCAACCATAAGGAAGTAAGTATAGGAAGCTCAGGATAAAATAAACAAAGATATAAAAGCACCAAAGAAATAACAAGTATCTCAAGTACCTTTTGCCATAGGTGTTATGATGGGTCATAATCTATTAGTTTGATATGAGGAAGGATACATCTTGCAAAAATAGATGATGGATTCTAAATTAGGATTCCTATCGCAAGAGAGAAGAAGAAAACCTGAAACCACTAGGGATACCAAAGGATAATTGTTGAAGCATTAGGTAGTTGGGGGCATAGTCTTGATGACACAAGACCAACTCATGCAAAGATGGGACCTAAGAACACATATGTACAGATGAGCCTAGGTGGAGACACATGAATGATCGATTATATGTACAAGATCAACACTATGTATAGGAACAAGGCCACGATACAAATATACAAATATCAAGAATTAGGATATATAGACAATATTCTAATGCATAGTGAGGATGGAACACTTGGATAATGATCAGGATATGATGCAAGTGAATATGCAATGAGAAAGAAAATGTAGTGGGGTGGAAAGGTAGGTGAATGCGAGGTGAGAGGGGGGTGAACTTGAAGACCAAAAGGATAGTGGCAAGGCCCTCCTACATATGGTGCTTGTTTGCCAAGTTTTCACTACATATAGTTGTCCAAGGTGCCTATTTACCAATTTTTCACCACTGAATGAATTTTTATTTTCATTCTTTTTTTCCATTTTATATTTTTCTCTCCTTTTGTTTTTTAAATTTTTCTAATTTTTGAATAGTGGGGTACATTGCTGTGGTTCAAGCATAAAACTTTTTTAGGTGGATGATATTGAAAGGATCACTAAAAGGTTCTCCTTCAGGAGTAGACAATTGATATCCTCTTGAACCATATTTTTCTATGATAACATAGGGACCTAGCCAATTTGGCTCAAACTTTCCTTTCTTCTCACGGTCTTGTTGTACTTTCTGATTCTTTTTAAGAAATAGATCACTAACTTCGAACTGACAAGGTCAAATTTTCTTGTCATAATTCCTCTTAAGATAATTTTGATAGACCAACAGATGATTATAAGCCTGTTATCACTTTTCATCAAGTAGGTCAAATTGGGTGAGTCTTGCCACATGATAATATTCATCAGTATTTAGTTGCTTGAGTAACACATGAAAAGAGGGGAGTTCAACCTTAATTAGAAATACTACATCAACACCATATATGAGTGAGTATGGAGTGGCATTGGTAGGGGTATGGATGCTTGTGTGATATGCCCAGAGGGTGGGATTGAGATGGAGGTTCCAATCATGGCTAGTATTATAGACAACCTTCTTGAATATTTTGAGAAGAATATTTTGAGAAGGGTTTTACTAGTTGCCTCACCTTGGATATTACCATGGGAGTAGTATGGAGCATGAAGAAGTGGTGTTGGATATTGTATGCATGGAAAAGATACTTGAAGAATTTGATCTTGAATGGAGTACCATAATTAGTAATGATGGTGGAGAGAATGCCATAACAAAAAATGATGTGATAGAGGATGAATTTGGATATTTTCGCACCTATGTTGAAGGTAAGTGGAACTGCTTCGATCGACTTGGTGAAATATTCAGTGGCAGTAATAATGAATTTGTGGCCACCAAATGAAGGAGGGGAAATCTTATTGTTGAGGTCAAAACCCTAGTGCAAAATGGGCCACAATGTGATAATCGATTGCACATCTTGTGTTGGTGCATGGTTAAGATCTATGTATTGCTGACATGGAAGGCACTTATTTACGAACTCACAAGCATCATGTTCCATAATAGGCCAATAGTATCTTTCTCATAAAAAATGTTTAGTCGGGATGATACCACTCATATGACCACCACAAGTACTAATGTGTACTTCTTTTAATGTGATTTTTGATTCGACAATGTCTGAACTATTAGGATAACTGGTGAACAACTAAAAGAGGGGGGTGAATTAGTTGTTAACAGATTATTAAACTTTAAGAACACATAACCTTTTACCAGAATGCATAAACCAAATGATGGAATAACAGATATATCAATTAAGTGCAAACATAAATCATAAGCCAAATACAATGCATCCACAACACATAACACCAAGATTTGTACGTGGAAAACCTAGTAAAGGGAAAAATCATAGTGGGAAGCCTACCCATAGTCAGATAATACTTCTGTAGTAAGTACATGATTACAATAAGGGGCTTGCACATGCAAGAAGGCCAACAACTTAGAGCACACTTCTCATCACAAAGGAGCCTCACTAACTACAAAAGAAATCCAGACTACAATCTAGAAATACAAATGCACTACAAGAATAACATCTCCTATGCTTGAGTATAGTTTCGGTTAAGATCAATACCAAAGGTCTTAAACCTCATATACTATCGATCAAACCTTCTGCATATGATTATAACTTTATTTGCACATAGATAATCCTTTATCGCATACCACATGCCATGATCTACATAGAGATCTGACATCATATTTATACCAACCCAAGACCTAAACAATTAGTTCAGCCACCTAAAAGATGATACAATAAATCCATTACATAAACCCGCAAACCAATGATAAACCAAGTTATCCTAAGACCAAAACAACATTAACCAGACAATAAATCCAACCAGTAAGGCATCGGGATCATCCACCAACATGTTACATAAATTGGTCCATAACCTAGCAGAATAAGACTAGACCCAAAATAGGTTGCCATAAGCCAAATGGAATACCACCAATCAACTAGAACACAAACACAATAACCATCAGCATCCTGATAAATTTCTAGAAGCCACACTAACACCACTTATTAAATTCCTCAAAACATCTTCAACAAAGCTCTATCGGTAGAACCCTTACCGATAACCAAAAGGCTTACTAGAACATGTGATAGCTTCTAGATCACCATATCCCAAACCAAATGAATGTGATAAGCATTTGAACCACATGAATTCCCAAACCAAACCAATTTCACCAATCAAAATATACCAAAGAAAAATCTCCTGATCATCATCAAAGTCCAACCACTACCGAAATCCAGTACACAACCAAATAAGCCAATTTTGATATCAATGACAAAAATCAATGCAACACATAATCAATTCCTCCAAATTTCCAACAATCTCCCCCTTTGTCATTGATGGTAACACTGGATGTGAAAAACATCCAAGTGCCAAGAAGTGCCAAACAAGTCTCCCCCAATGGAAGACATCCAACAATCTACCCAAGATGATATAACAATGAAGTTCTAAACCAAAGAGAAAACTCCCCCTGTGACTGATATCTCTATTTTTCATATTAATATCTCTCCCCCTTTGACATCAATGCCAAAAATCTAACATAAACATCAAAGAAAAATCATAAAACTTTTGAACCATACAGTTGACTACTCCTCCTAAGTAGTAGCACCAACTCAGCAATCCAGAATGAATAGTAATTTTGATAAATGCATTCTATACTGATTCCAATCTGGATCACTCAAGTCTTTATCGGAGGGGTAGAGACCCCCAATCTATCTCTAAAATACTCAAATGATTCCTTATGCAAAGTTTTAGTGAAGATATATATAATCTTCTCTTTAGTGTTCACATAAACCAATTTGACTCCATTTGCTTCCACCTTCTCCTTCAAAAAGTTATACTTGATTGATATATGCTTTGCCTTAGAATGAAATACGAGATTCTTTGATATGTCAATAGCAGTAGAGTTGTCACAGTGAATAACTACCGGTTCATTGCAATCTACCCTTATATTCTTCAACATTTACTTCATCCATAAAACTTGTGTATAGTTAGTAGCAGCAACAACATACTCAACTTTAGTAGTATATAAAGAAGTACATGTATGCTTCTTGCCAATCCATGAAACAAGTTTCTTTCCAAGAAAGAAAGCTCCATCGAAAGTGATCTTCTAGTCATCAACATCTCCAAGCCAATCTACATTTGTATATGCATGTATAGTGTAAAGTCATCATTTTTAGGATACCATAAACCATATCCAGTTGTTCCCTGCAAATATCTAAAAATGCTTTTCACTACACTCTCATGATTCTCTCTAGGATCACTCTGATATCTTGATACAATACAAAAAACATTCATAATATCCGGTCTAGTCTGTGTCAAATATAACAGACCTCCAATCATAGATTTATACCTTGTAGGATTTACCGCAGTTGATTCATCTTTCTTTGTCAATTTCTCACTAGTAACCATAGGGGTACCAACCGGTTGGAATTTTCCATACCAAATTTCTTCAACAACTCTCTAGCATACTTAGTTTGACAAATGAAAATACCTTTATTAGTCTGAGTAATCTGCAAACTTAAGAAAAATCTCATTTCTCCAATCATAGACATCACAAATTCATTCTTCATATTATCAGAGAATTCCATACATAACTTATCCTCACCTCCAAAAATGATATCATCAACAAAGACCTCAAAAATAAATATGGCATCATCAGTGATCTTATAATATAAGTTACTATCAGCATTACCTTTAGTGAAACCAAGCTTCAAAAGATATTTGTCCAATCTAGCATACCAAGCTTTAGGGGCTTGTTTCAAACCATGTAAAGCTTTCCTTAACCTGCAAACCATGTTTTTGTCATCTGAAAGTGAAAAACCATCATGTTGCTCAATATAAACTTCCTTTTCAAGATCTCCATTCAAAAATACACACTTAACATCCATCTGATAAACCTTGTAATTCTTATGTGCAACATAAGCAAGAAATAATCTCATAGCTTCAATCCTAGCTACTGGAGAAAAAGTTTCATCATAATCAATTCATTCCTTCTAAGAATATCCTTTAGAAACCAATCTAGCCTTGGTCCTCATAGCATGTCCATCTTCATTCAATTTATTCCTACAAACCCATTTGGTTCCAATAACATTTTTATTTTTAGGCTAGGGAACTAAAGTCCATGTGTTGTTCTTTTCTATCTATTCCAATCCCTCTTCCATAGCTTTTATCCAACATTCATCTTTACGTGCTTCATATATTGATGTCGGTTCAAATTTTGAAATTAAACACACCTCTTTAGCTACCAAGCTTTTTCTTTTCAGTACTCCTTTACTATTGTCACCAATGATCTGATCTTCTGAATGATTCAACCTTACATACTGAGGAGTCTTTTGACTTTCTGATTCCTTGCTCTGATCTTCAGTCACTGTTGAATTTTCTGATACTATCGGGGTAACGGGTTCAACATTCTATTTCGGTACAAGCGCTACCAATTCAGTTATAACCATCACCACTTTCAGTTCTCTCTCATAAGTTCTGATTTGACCTCTATTCTACTCATCCACCTTGATATTAGCACTCTCCATAATTATATGTAATGTCTTGTTAAAACATCTATATGCTTTGCTTTAATTATAATAACTAATAAATATTCCTTCATCACATCTAGGATCAAACTTTCCAATGGAATCATCTCTTTTAATATAGCATTTACTACCAAAAATTCTGAAATACTTAACTGTAGGTGTATGACCAAACCATAACTCATAAGGTGTATTACTGATGTCCCCTTTGATATGAACTCTATTGAATATGTACACCGCCATGCTCATAGCTTCTCTCCAATAGATATGTGGTAAATTAGCTTCCATCATCATAGATCTAGCTGCATCTAAGATAGTTATGTTCTTTCTTTCCACAACACCATTCTGTTGAGGTGTCTAGGGTGCAGACAACTGTCTCCTTATCCCATGTTTCTCACAATAACTATTAAATTCATCGGATGTGAATTCACCACCCTAATCAGATCTTAAGCATTTGATTTTCAATCATGTCTCTATCTCAACCAAATCTTTAAATATCTTGAACTTTTCAAAGGCTTCAGATTTCTCCCTTAGAAAAAGTAACCCACATCATTCTAGAATAGTCATCAATGATTAGAATGAAATATCTATCACCCTGAAAAACTTCTTACTCTATAAGGGCCACACCAATTAGTATGAATAAGATCAATAACATCATTATATTTATCTTGAATACTCTTAAAATAAGTTTTGACTTGCTTTCCCATTTGACATTCCTTACATACCGAATTATGAGGCTTCACAATCATAGGTATATCTCTAACTACCTTAGTTGAACTGATCTTTACAATGCAATAAAATTTCACATGGCACAACCTCTTATTCCATAGCCAACTATCATCAATATGTGCAATCAAACATGTCTTCTCACTAGAGTTCAAATGAAAGATGTTACCTCTAGTCTGAGTACCAGTTGCAATCTCCAAACCATATCTGTTAATGATTTTGTATTTTCCATCCTTGAAATGTAATTGAAATCCCTTATCCACCAATTGACCTACACTCAAAATATTATTCCTTAAACCTTCAAAATAATAAACATTATCAGTTTTATGCTTACCATCCAATGATATAGTTCCTCTTCTTTTGATCATGCATGCTTTGTCATCTCCAAATCTGACAAGACCACCATTAAATTCTTGCAAAGATAGAAACTTTTTTCTATCTCCAGTCATATGATGTCAACATCCACTGTCTATCACCCACTCATCCCTATCTTCAACCTTAGAAGCAAGGGCCTTGTCTTCATTATGAATGACAGGTTCTGGAGTATCTTCCTTGATAGCCAGGAATACCCATTCCTTTCCATTGTCGGATCCACTAGCTGAATATTTTGCCGGTTCATCACCAGAATCATCAATTACACCTTCCTCATCAGCATAGTAGCATGATTTATCTTTGTTCCTTTCATACTTATGCTTGTTCTGATAATCATGGTTAGGCCTAAAATATCTTCTAGCTTTCTCTTCAAATCTTGAATTCCTCTAAGGACATCTAGATGCAAAATGACCTATCTTATTACATGGAAAATATTTGAAAGGTGATTTTTCTGCATACTTCCTGCCGGACCTTTAGGTACTCTTGTAGAAAATAAGGCTTCAAGTTCTTCAAACTCTTCATCCTCCTTCTTCATATCCTCCAATTCCTTCTCATATAATGCTTTCCAATCACTCTTGCCAGTTGAGGATGTAGATGCCTTGAATGCAAAATCTATCTTTGCAGCTCCTTGAGGACCAAATTCTTCAAGCTCAAAAAAAAATAGCTTTCTAACCAAAGTATCCCTATTAACAAAAGTGTTAGACATAATTCTTAGCTCATTAATTGTAGTAGCCTTCATCTTGTAAGCTGGAGGAAAAGCTCTTAATACTTAAGAAACAATCTCATCTTCTCTCAAAGATCCACCACAATATTGAATTCCCAAGACAATTTCATTAACTCTTTCCATAAAAGCAATAAATCTCTCATCTTATTCCATTCTCGGGTTCTCATACCTTACCCGGTAACCATCAAGTTTAGCAATTTTAACAATAGGGTCACCTTCATTCAGAATCTCCAATTTATCCCATATAGCCTTTGCAAATGATTTATCTGTTAATCCCATTACCTATTGATCTGAAAGAGCGCTCAAGAGGGCTTCTCTAGCTCTATAATCATTTTCAATTTTCTTATCCAAGTCTGTCAAAGGAGGATTGTCAGATGCTAGATCATAAGGTGTATTGCCTTTCTTAATGATCTCCCAAATCTCCTTGCTAAGACATCTCAGATGAGTCTCCATCCAAAGCTTCCATACTTTGTAATTTGATCATTCAAGACAAGGGTTTTCCTTCCGGTAAGCAATTGAAGTAGAATGATTACTCACCATAGGATCTTCCTCAAGTGGTTAATATTCTAAAGAGAGGACCAATCTCTGATACCAATTGTTAGGATAACTGGTGAACAACTGAGAGGGGGGGAGGTGAATCAATTGTTAACATATTATGAAACTTTAAGCACATAAAACCGTTTACCGAAAGGCATAAACCAAATATCAAAATAAAAGATATATCAATTAAGCACAAACATAAATCATAAACCAATTACCATGCATCCACAACACATAACACCAATATTTGTACATGGAAAACCCGGTAAAGGGAAAAACCATGGTGGGATGCCTACCCACAATCTGATAATACTTTTGCAGTAAGTATGTGATTACAATAAGGGGCATGCACATGCAGGAAGGCCAACAGCCTAGAGCACACTTCTCATCACAAAGGAGCCTCACTGACTACAAAAGAAATCCAGATGACAATCTAGAAATATGAATGAACTAAAAAAATAGTATCTCCTATGACTGAGTACAATTCTGATTAAGCTCAATACCTGAGATCTTAAACCTCTTATACAAACCCAACTCTATCACCTATGAATGACCAAACCTTCTGCATATGATTTCAACTTTATTCACACACAGATAATCCTTTATGTTGTACCACATGCCATGATCTACAAAGAGATCTTATATCATATTTATACCAACCCGGGACCTAAACAATTAGGTCGGCCACCTAAAAGATGATACAATAAATCCATTACATAAACCCACAAATCAATGATAAACCATGTCTACCTAAGACCGAAACAACATTAACCAAACAATAAATCCAACCGGTAACGCATTGGGAGCATCCACCAACACATTACATAAACCAGTCCATAACCTAGCAGAATAAGACTAGACCCAAAATAGGTCTCCATAAGCCAAATGGAATACCCCCAATCACCTAGAACATGAACACAATAACCATCAACATATTGATCAATTTCTAAAAGCCCCACCAACACCACTTATCAAATTTGTCAAAATATCTTCAACAAAGTTCTGTCAGTAGAACCCTTACCGATAACCAAAAGGCTTACTAGAACATATGATAGCTTCCATATCACCATATCCCAAGCCAAATGAATGTGACAAGCATTTGAACCACATGAATGAACAGACCAAACCAATTCTACCAATTGGAATATTTTGGATGCAAATATGCTAATCATCATCAAAGTCCAACCACTCTACCAGAATCTGGTAGACAATCAAATAAGCTAGTGTTGACATCAATGACAAACATCAATGCAACACATAATCAATTCCTCCAAATTGCCAACATTGAACATCTAGAGAGGACATCATGATAGCCTTGATGATATAGATTATCTCTGAGGATAATGAAATGGGAGGAGCAACAAATAAGGTCTTGGCATTGATTTTGAGTATGGTGAGGGGAAATGATACCATCTTTAAGGTAAGCATAGATGTCTTGGTACCAAGGGGATTGAGGACCAACAATTTTGAACACCATTTCTATTTTAGGACATTCATAAGTAGGTAAATGAAGTTGTTCAATCAAGAAATCATATTCAATCACTTCATCGAGGACATCAAGGAGGGAGAAAATAGTGGCCATGGCATTAATTGTTATATTTTGTAATCTTGGGACTTTCTCAAACTAGATGGGTTGGAAATAATTTTTGAAATCATTAACTATTATTTTGTAGGGGAGTAGCTTATCACCCTACATTTAAAACTAATCATTGACTTGCTTGATAATGAGTTGGGTGTTAGCAAAACATTTAAACCTATGATATTTCATTGGATGAAATTTTTGAGACCTATGAGAAGATATTTATACTCAACTATATTATTGGTGCATGGAAAGGCCAATTTGAATGCCTTAGGGATGTAATCACCTTAAGGAGTGACAAACAAGATTCCTACTCCTGACCCATGTGATGTACAAGATCCATCAAAATATAATTTCTATATTGATTACTTGGTAATGTTGCAAACATGTTCATTAGATAATTCTATGACTAATGGTTGTGCATTTCCTAAGGGCACTTTGGATAATTGATCTAAAATGAGCCTCCCCTTAATTAACTTGCTGTCAACATCTTGAATGTCAAACTCACTAAGTAACATAACCCATTTAGCCATGTGTCTCGTAAGGGTAGTCCTCGAGAGTAGATATTTTAGAGGATCTACCTTGTAAATGAGCTTGACTGTGTGACTGAGCATGTAGTTCCTGAGTTTCTAAGAACTAAAGACCATAACTAGGCATGATTTTTTCATGGGAGTATAATTAGGCTCATTTTTTACAAAGGTATGACTGATGTAATACATAGCTCTCTCTTTACCATTCTCATCTAATTGTGCTAAAAGTTCCCTTAGTGCCATTGTAGTAGCTGAAATATATAGGATTAGTGGCTTGCCTCAAAAAGGAGGCATCAAAATGGGTGGATTGGAAATATATTCCTTGATATTTTGAAAGACATGCTAGCAAGTAGCACTCCAATTGGAGGTAGACTCATTTTGAAGTAGATGAGTAAATGGTTGACACTTATTTGCCAATTATGTTATAAAGTAATGGATTGACTATTAACTTTCCTTGTAGACTCCTTAGCTGCTTGATATTGTGAGGAGGAGGCATGTCCATAACACATTTAATCTTTTTCAAATCTACTTCAATGCCTTGTTTGGAAACAATGAAACCTAGCAGCTTGTTTGATATAATGCCAAAAACATATTTCTTAAGATTAAGCCAAAATTGATATTTTGTTAATCTATTAAAAATGTGTTCCAATACATCTAGATGTTCTATCCTTATCTTTTATTTAACAAGAAGTTAATCCACATAATCTTCTAGAATAATATGGATCATTTCATGAAAGATGATTATCATTGATCGCTGGTATGTTGCCCCCACATTCTTGAGGCCGAAGGGCACGACATAGTAGAAAAATGTTCCTCATGGGGTTGCAAAAGCTATTTTGTGTTGATCTTCTTTAGCTATCTTGATATGATATTACCTAGAGAAATCATCCATAAGGGAAAGAATCTCATGCTTTGCGGTGAGATCCACTAAGATATCAATGTTTGGCAATGGGAAATTTCCCTTAGGATATGCTTTATTCAAGTCCCTAAAATTTGTGCAGATGTGACTATATTCATTCATCTTTGAAAATGGTACTATGTTGGAAATACATTCTAAGTAGTCTATGGGGTGTTAAAATTTCACTTCTAGTAGCTTTTCTAGTTCTTCCTTTACTAGTAAAACCGCCTATGGATGCATTTTTCTTAGTTTTTGTTTCTCAAGTTTTTCATCTAGATTGATAGCTAGATGATGGACCACCAAGGAAGGATCTAATCCTAGAATGTGAGCATATGACCATGCAAAATTAATTTATGTTTCATGAAGGAGAGCATGGAAGTCTCCCCTTTTTGTGTGTGTTAAAGAAGTTGTCACGTAGGTGATGCGAAGATACTCAGGACTAACCAAGTTGATTTCCTAGGTTTCTTATATGAGAATGTAGGAATTTTCTAATCTCATTATGTCCATGAGGGGAAGAGGGGGTTCCTCATCCTCTAGCATCTCAAAGAGGTTTTCAATTGAATATATGTCCTTTGTTTTCACTATTTTTTTATTTGAAAGTGCCTTGGAGAGGTTTTCACTAGGAGATCTTTGATTTTTTATTCCATTGTCACTTTTGTGACTAAGTTCCTCTTCCCCGAAATTGGATTCAGGTTCAAGCTTGTAGACATATGCAAATTCATACCCCATATTAGATGAAGATTGTAGCACCCATGAATTCTAGGATTGCTTCATCACTTTGTAAAACGTCAAGGTGTGCAATTGTTTATTAGTCCCAATTAATAAGTTTAGGATGATGGAGGGAAAGATCAATGGAAAAAATATAATTTTCAAGAAAGGAGGGGGATATATCACCATTCTCATTGGCTCTCTAAGTTTTCTCTTCAGTAATGTCTTTGATAGTCATGAAACCATGCCTGTCATCATAGAAAACACATTAGAACGTTGTGAGTTCATAATGAGTGACCTAGTCAAAACCCAATCCTTGATGTTTAGGACAAATTTTAGCTTCTAAAGGATCCTTTACTCCATTCTCTTCCTATCCTAAGAATCCACCCTATTATTTCCACTTTTGGGTGACCAACTTATGGGATTTGGGACATTTCTCCTTGAAATAATTGAGAAGCTTGTCATTGGCTTCAAGGGAGTCTTGATATAACCATCTATTGATATCTTCCTCAAGCTCTTCATCATTCAAATTGCCTATTGACTAAAAATTAGTATGAACCATTTTTTTGACAAGGGGGGCCTTCTTTTTTAGTTGGTGAGTGGGTTTACCATGTGTGTGTGGATCAAGGGGCATTTCCCCCACTGCAAATGCATCTATGAGAGAATGTTCACTGCATCCTTTGTTATTGATCTTGAACTAGGAGAAGGTAGTGGCAAGTGTGGTTTCATTTTTGTTAGATGATTTGAGGGTGTTAGGGTCCACATAATATGAGGAGGAACTAGATTGTGAGGTGCTAATATTTATCCCTAGGCAATAATTGGAGTGGGGGAATGAAGCCTGAAGATAACAACAATACTCAAATGGTTCAGGATCTATATGTATGGAACTTTAGTGCCATTGAAATGGAATTTGAGACTTGTATGGCATGAATCCATGGGTGGCCAAGGAGGATATTGTAGGGTAAGTCAAGATCAACAACATAATAAACTATATGATACAAGGTAGGTCCCACTTGAATGGGTAAAGAAACAGTGTGTTCTAAAGTACGCTCTAGGTTGTCATATTCTTTTATAGTAATGATCTGATTTTGATTATCCATCATAGTGTACCCCAATTGTTTAAAAAATTTCAAGGTGCATAAATTAAGGGTCAAGCCATTATCCAAAATCAATCACTTCATAATGAAATTATTAACAATGATAGAGATGTGAAGCAAGACATTATGATTAGGCGAGATGGATGGCATGTCAATGTGCAAAAATGAGAGGCTATGTGATGATGCCAAGTGTCCTATGAGATCTTGGAATTGCATGGGATCTATATTGTTAGGGACATGAGTAGCTTGTAAATCCTTTGTGAGGATCTCTATAATGCCCCTCCCTAATCCATCCTTTGGGATTGGACGTGTTGGATTTTTATGGGTTTTTTTGGGCTACGGATATCCATTGCATCTTACCTCATTCTTTATATCTGATGAATAATGATGAACAACAAATATCCTAATTGGTACTGAGAGGGGGGGGGTGAATCAGTACATACAAAAACTTCTCAACAACTTATCAAGTTAAAACAATGCTAACTGGTTGTCTTCATCACTGAAATTAACCATGGCAATACTGGTTAAACACAGTAAGACTTCAGATAGCTAAACCAGTAAAACTGAATACTTCAAATAACATTCAACACTTGATAAGTACTTCACCAATATACTCATGCATGTGTTGTATCAGTAATACCATAACAATTAGCTTTGCATGCATGTATATTCACCTAAATAAATACTACACAATCATCACATGAAAAATGCACAACTGATAACACAAATTTTTCACGTGGAAACCCAAATGGGAAAAACCATGATGGGGATGAATACCCACAAGCTTGTTTTTGAACTCGTTTGAGGCTCGTTCTGTTAGGAGCCCAGTCCAGTTAAAGACTTTACAATAAGGTTCTATTAGGAACCGGTCTTGTTAAAGATCACCTAGTTAAGGGATGGCTATATACCCTGTTAAAGGTTGAAACCTTGTTAAAGGTTACCTTGCTAGAGGATTTAAAGAACTCAATGATCTTGAGTCACTTGGTTAGAGAATTTTCAATAAAATTATTAAAGCTACCCAGTAAAGGGATTTTCCTACTGTTGAAATGGTTAAAAGACAACAGGTAGAGCTCTGATCTGATAACAACACTACATGCTAAGGCAGATCCTTTTAAGCTCCTCTATTCTACAATCTCACTCTATAGTTTTCCACTCACTGGTCTGGCAAGTATCTCATCACTTGGATACAAACACAACATTTGTCAACACAAACAATAACAAACATCATTGACCTTATAGACAACGATTAGGTCGGTATCATAAAACCTAAACTCTAAACATTTTAGGTTTATAATTATAAGAGGTCCAATCTTGACCATTAAAACACTTTGCATAGAATAAAACAATCTCAAATAGATCACAAGTCATTCTACATCATCCATTATTCACCACATATGGAAAATAGTAACCCATCACACTCTCTTCACATACTGCTAAGAAGAATGTTCATTCTCGAGGTAGACATTTAATGCAATTGATCTTCACATGCAAGATCCTCAAGGAAATCCTTCATGTGCACAAAACTGACATGGCATCTCAATCTCATCCTTATCTCTTAGCTAACTCATCACAAAATGTCACCGGTTGCATCACACAAGCTAGATTTCCAAACCATAAACCCTAGAGCTGAGACTACCAACAAGTAGTCACACTTAGTGAAACCCTGACACCGGTCCACTTCATCCCTTCATACCAGTTCTCCTACTTGAACATCAATAACAACTTCTTCCAATCTTCATATCGGTTCACCTGCACTTATTGACATCAATGACAACATGCATTATCATCATACTGGTTCATCATATGCCAACAATACCCCCCTTTAGCATTGATGGCAATACTCAGTGTAGCATTGCAACTATAAAAAACATAGACCAGTGCAACTATAACATATATCATACATCATCAGATATCTTCTCCCCCTTTGACAACAATGCCGAAGTGGAGGCACAAGCTTCCATTGTCCACTATGCTACTCCCCCTATGGAGTAGCATCTTTCAACACATCAATGCTGAAAGATTTGACATTGTAGTACCTGACTGATGTGGAGCACAAAACTTTAGTTTACTTCATGAAGGGGGAAAACCCCTAATTCACCTCTCAAATAGGTAAATGTAGTTTTTGATAAGGGCTTAGTGAATATGTCTGCTAGGTGCTCCTTACTGGAAACATGTTCTAATACAACCTCTTTGTTTTGAACCTTCTCTCTCAAGAAGTGATACTTGAGCTCAATGTGCTTAGTTCTAGCATACAATACCAGATTCTTGGAAATATTTATTGCACTTGTGTTGTCACAAAATATACTCACTAGTTCAGATATAGGTACTTTGAAACCATCCAATACATGTTTCATCCAGATTGCTTGAGTGCAGTTCATAAATGCTACCACATACTCCACTTTAGTTGTAGACTGGGAAATACAACTCCGCTTCTTAGACTAGTTTTCCACCAAGAAAGAATGCTCCATCAGTTGTGCTCTTCCAGTCATCCACATTACCTGCCCAATCTGCATCAGTAAATACTTTGAGATTAAAATCACCATTGTATGGATACCACAATCCATAATCAACTATCCCTTTCAGGTATCTAAGAATCCTCTTGACTGCTACCAAGTGGGATTCTCTTGGATTTTTCTAAAAGTGGGCCACAATGCCCACTACATGAGTAATATCCGGTCTACTATGTACCACATAGTGCAGCTTACCGATCATTGACTGGTACTCCTTCTCATTCACCAATGTTGAATCATCTTCCTTGGTCAATTTGCAACCAGTCACCATCAGTGTACCAACTAGTTTTCTCTCCTCCATGCCAAAGGTCTTCAATACCTCTTTGACATACTTGGACTGGGTAATAAAGATACCCTCTTTCATCTACTGAATCTGTAGACCAATGAAGAACTTTATTTCTCCAATCAGAGATATCTCAAACTCTTTCTTCATTTCATCTGCAAATGCATGGCTCATTTCATCATCTCTTCCAAATATTATGTCGTCTACAAACACTTCATAGATCAAAATTGATCACCTTCAGATTTTAGGTAGATGTTGTTGTCCTCACTTGTTCTCTAAAATCCTATCTTCACAAGATGAGAGTGTAACCATTCATACCATTCCCTTGGTGCTTGTTTCAATCCATACAGGGCCTTGTGTAATCTACACACCATGTTACTATATTCTAATAAGGAAAACCCCTCTGGTTGCTCAATATGAACTTCCTCTTCTAGGATTCCATTCAAGAATGCAGACTTCACATCCATCTGGTATACCTTGAATCCCTTAAATGTTACAAATTCAAGTAGCATTCAAACACCTTCCAGTCTAGCCATTGGGGCAAAGGTTTCTCCATAGTCTTCTCCCTCTTCTTGAGCATATCCCTTGCATACAAGTCTTGTCTTGTTCCTTACAACTGTGCCTTCTTCATTCAGCTTATTCCTGAAGACCCATTTGGTACCTATGACATTCTTGTGTTTTGGTCTAGGTACTAAGGACCATGTTGAATTCTTTTCTATCTGGTCTAGCTCCTCTTCCATTGTCTTAATCCAGTCTTCATTTGTAAGTGCCTCTCTAGTGGTCTTAGGCTTAAATTTAGAAATCATTCAAGAGTTTTCTTTCACCTTTCTTCTTGTGAGTATCCTTGCATTTTTATCTCCTATGATCTACTTCAGATCATGATGTAGTTTCACATATCTTAGAATGACTCTAGCTAGTTCTTCTTGCTTTTCCTCTTCTTCTTCTTCTTCTCCATCTTCTTCTTCACCTACTATAGCTTCTACCGGTACAAGAACACTAAGGTATTTTATTGTTTCTTTCTTAATTGGTTCCCAGAAGGCTACACCCGATTCATCTTCCTCTTGCTTGCTGCAGGTTTCCTCGGGCTCCTCAGGAGATTCATCAACCCTGACATTGATGCTCTCAACAATTTTCTGAGTCCTATTGTTGTAGCACTTGAGAGATTTTCTCTTAGTGGAATATCCTAGAAATATTCCTTCATCACATTTAGCATCAAACTTCCTCAGATTCTCACCTCTCTTGATATAACACTTACTACCAAATACTTTAAAATAACTTACAGTGGGATTATTCCCAGTCCAGTACTCATACGGGGTTTTATATGTACCTTTCTTGATGAGTACTCGGTTCATAGTATAGACTACAGTGCTCACTGCTTCTCTCCAAAAAGTGTGAGCAACCTTTCCTTGGATCAACATTGTTCTCGCCGCTTCAACTATAGTCATGTTATTCTTTTCTGCTATGCCATTCTGTTATGGTGTCCTTAGGGAAGACAACTACCTCTTGATACTATTCTCTTCACAATACTTGTTGAATTCATCAAAAGTGAATTCACCTCCTTGATCAGTTCTTAGGCATTTTATCCTTTGACCACTTTCCTTCTCTACCAATGCTCTAAACGCTTTGAACTTTCCAAATGCCTCAGACTTGTCTTTCAAGAATGTGACCCACATCATTCTTGAGCAATCATCAGTAAGAATCATGAAATACCTATATCCCTGAATACTTCTATTTTTCATTGGACCACACAGATTGCTGTGCACAAGATCAAGTAATTTCTCTGCTAAAAAAGACTTACCTTTGAAAGTTGAGGAAGACATCTTCCCAAGTTGGCATTCTCTGCACAAAGAATTCTCCAGTTTGTTCAACAAAGGCAATCCTCTTACTGCCTTGATCTTATTGGCTTTTACAATATTATCAAAGTTTATATGAAAAAGTCTCCTATGCCATATCCAATTGTCATCAAACTTCACCATCAGACACTGACTAATCTTGGCATTCAATTGAAACAAGTTACCTCTAGTCTACTTACCGATGGAAATAAGTTCACCACTCTTTCCAATTATATTGCAGACTCCACCTTTGAACTCCAGAATGAGTCCTTTGTTATTTAGCTGAGAAATACTCAAAAGGTTATGCTGAAGACCTTCTACCTAGTCGACATCATCCGCACTGCTCTTTCCATTCAAAGAGATGGATCCTTTACCTTTCACCAAGCATGGTGCATCATTTCCAAATTGGACAACACCTCCATCATCTTCTTCCAGAGACATAAACTTTCTCCGATCACCAGTCATGTGGTGAGAACACCCACTATCAATAATCCACTCATTAGAGTTGCTAATGCAAGAGACAAGGGATTTCTTATCAGACACTTCTTCCTTTACAGCTACAAACACTATGTCCTCATTCTCTTCATCCTCAGATTCTTCATCAGTAACACCTTCATCCACTATAACAAGACAATTTCTCCTACCTCCTCCTTTATACTTTCTAAACCTCTCTGGTTTATCCTTATTGTCATTGTTAGGACAGTTAATAGCCATATGTCCTATCTTATTGTAGCAAGAACATTCTAAAGGAAGCTTACCTTTGTATTTTCCAGGGCCTTTTGGAAGTCTCTTAGCAATAAGAGCTTCAAAATCCATCAGAATCTCTTCATCATCCATATCTCTGCATTGCTTGGATTCATAACCGGTACTTACTTCTTTTCCTTTTCTGGTTGGTGCAATAGATGCTCTAAAAGCTGACTCAGTCTTCTGAACACTGCCATCATAGCTATTCAACTCATATATAGTCAACTTTGCAATGATAGAGTCTAAGGATACCTTGGTTTTTTTGATAGACCTTAGCTCCCGAATAACAACTTTGATTGCATAGAATGGTATTAATAATCTCAAAACTTTACTAACAATGGTGGCATCATCAATTGTTCCATGAATGCTCTTGATATCTCCAACCACAGTCTTCATCCTTATGCCATATTGTTGAATGGTCTCTCCTTAAACCATCCTCATGTCTTCAAATTTCCCTCTAAGGATTTCTTCCTTAGCCTGCTTAACAAGCTCATCACCACCATAAATGGTTTCTAGTGTGTCCCATACATCCTTAGGAGTGTCCTTATCATGTACATCAATGAACTCAATATCAAATAAGCTACTAATAAGGGCTTCCATGACTTGCCCATTTTCTTGAATCTCTCTTTTCTGATAATCGGTTAGAGTGCCAATGGGGATAACATAGACATTCTCAACATAGCTCTAGTGTTGAGCACCCAAACTCTTGATATAAATCTTCATTCTGTCCTTCAATATTTTGAAATTATCCCTATTGAACTTAGGACCTTCCCTCTTCATCATTAAAGCATGATCTTTTACCTCAAGCAGTTAAGCTTATATCACCGAGGACCTAGAGTTGCTCTGATACCAATTGATGAATAATGATGAACAACAAATACCCTAATCGGTACTGAGAGGGGGGGGTGAATCAGTACATACAAAAACTTTTCAAAAACTTATCAAGTTAAAACAATGCTAACCAATTGTCTTCATCACTGAACTTAACCATGACAATACCAGTTAAACATAGTAAGACTTCAGACAGCTAAACCAGTAAAACTGAATACTTCAAATAACATTCAACACTTGATAACTACTTCAACAATATACTCATGCATGTGTTGTATCAGTAATACCATAACCATTAGCTTTGCATGCATATTCACCTAAACAAAGACTGCACAATCATCACATGAAAAATTGCACAACTCATGACACACACATTTTTCACGTGGAAACCCAAATAAGAAAAACCATAGTGGGGATGAATACCCACAAGCTTATTTTTGAACTCTTTTGAAGCTCACTCTGTTAGGAGCCTAGTTCGGTTAAATACTTTACAATAAGGTTCTATTAGGAACCAATCTTGTAAAAGATCACCCGGTTAAGGGATGGCTATATACCCTATTAAAGGTTGAAACCTTGTTAAAGGTTACCTTGCTAGAGGATTTGAAGAACTCAATGATCTTGAGTCACCTGGTTAGAGGATTTACAATAAGCCTGTTAAAGCTACCCGGTAAAGGGATTTTCCTACTATTGAAATGGTTAGAAGATAATAGGTAAAGCTCTGATCTGATAACAACATTACATGCTAAGGCATATCCTTTTCAGCTCCTCTATTCTGCAATCACACTCTGCAGTTTTCCACTCACTGGTCTGGCAAGTATCTCATCACTCAGATACAAATATAATATTTACCAACACAAACAATAACAAACATTATCGACCTTATTGACAATAATTAGGTTGGTCCTAAACCCTAAACATTTTAGGTTTATAATTACAAGAGGTCCAATCCTAACCATTCAAACACTTTGCATAGAATAAAACAATCTCAAGTAGATCACAAGTCATTCTGCATCGTTCATTCTCCACTACATATGGAAATCAATAACCCATCACGCTCTCTTCACATAGCGCTAAGAAGAATGTTCATTCCTGAGGGATATTTAATGCAATCGATCTTCACATGCAAGATCCTCAAGGAAATCCTTCACGTGCACAAAAATGATGTGACATCTCGTTCTCATCCTTATCTCTTAGCTAACTTATCACAGAATGTCGTTGATTGCATCACACAAGCTAGATTGCCAAACCAGAAACCCTAGAGCTGAGACTACCAACCGATAGTCACACTTAGTGAAACCCTGACACCAATCCACTTCATCCCTTCATATTGGTTCTCCTACTTGAACATTAATAACAACTTCTTCCAATCTTCATGCAGGTTCACCTGCACTTATTGACATCAATGCCAACATACATTATCATCATACCAGTTCATCATATGCCAACAACATTGATATTCTCTTTGAGATTGGTAGGATCATTATGATTACTCTTATGATGTTGATTCTAAATTTTGGAATAACTGTTGAAGTTAGGTTTATGTATGATACCCCTTCCATAGATATTTAATCTGTTTGGATGGACTCCTTTGGTTTATATGTGGTTTTGATGATACTACATTTTATGATGGTTTATCTTGAAGAGACTCTGTTATGATTAGATGTAAGCCATGTTAATGTTCATTTTATAAAGGATTATGATTATGTTTAATTATGAATTAGTTATGTTAGGTGATGAATATTATTTTATGGTTACTAATCCATGTACTAACAGATTTAGTTAGATCATGAAATGTGATTGGTTATGATAGTGGAAGTGTATGGAGATATTGATTCATGTATTATTATTATCATCCTGATTGTAGTGTGAGGGGGTGATGTCTTATCACTCTCTTATGATAGACATATGATGTCATGATTCCCCTTCACCGATGTGGGTATACCTATTATCTATACAATACTTGTATATGTGTTCATTGTGATGCAGGTTTTCAGGTACCAAGCATCAACTCCTCTTGGTCTTGATACTGAGCGTGCCCTATTGACTTTCTATGGTGGTAGTGGGAGGTAGCACATAGATTGTAGGTGTTCACCTTATTATTGCTCTAATATGGTAGTAGGGATAACACCCTTCACCTATGCATGCATCTAATCTTGTCAGCTAGGTCGTTTGGTGTGCAGTGTGAGTCAATGCATTTGAATGTGATCCCTGGTTTTCTAGTCATGATCCTATTATTAAATTATTATAATTATAATTATAATTAAATTAAAAAAATTAATTAAATATACAACTATAATCGGGTGTAAAAATAATGTTATATTTATATCAACGAATAAAGAGATATATTGATATGTACATTTGTATAACCATATTAATATATTGTAAATAATTTAATTAACTATTGTACTTAATTAATTAAATTTATTGATTTTATTCAATATTATTAAATGGTTCAGAGTTTTATGTTATTAATTACTTAAGTTGCTTAAATAAATCTTATATTATAAATAACTAATAGTTTAACATATTGAAGGGAGAATTAATATTCAATTGTTTATTTTTATCGAGATGAATTGGTTGTGATGGTTTAGGGAGGTTTATAGCTTCTAGGATTCTTTCTAACTACGGGGTGGTTCCTAGGAGGAGTTTTTGCATTTTGGGGAGAAATTCTAGAGAAAAATTGGAAGCTGGAAGATTGAAGAGGAATTGGATTGGGGTGAAGGAATTGCAGAACTTGTTGCCAGACCTTTGGTTATTTTGAGTTGAGGTAGGATCTCATTCCTCTTGAATGAATGTCTGGTTGTTGGCCTTCTGTTGATGCACAATTTCTCTTTAGGAATGAAATATAGCCTGTGAACATGTCATGGTTGTATCTGTCTGATGTGTATATGTCATTATGATTATTGTAACAATTCACAAAATAATTCTCATAATGAATAGTTCATCTTTTCGACAAAATGCAACAGCAATAATATTAAATCAATCCCAGTTACCATCAGCCTAAATAATATTTCTTATCTGACAATGTGGGATTCAAATCTGTTATTTTTTTTTTACCTAATCGTATCAACTTTCCTTTATATTCATATTCTTACGTCATAATTTTACCTACTACAGGATATTGCTGGGTGATCCCACAATACTGGGTTACACTTTTTTGTACATCCTATTTTTTATTTAAATCATACATTTTTTGGAAAATATAATGATTTAAGCCTTACTACTGTTGATGTGAGTTTTGAGTTCACTTAGCATGCATAAACTTTCATTTCACAATGAAGTCTATTGAATTGAAAGATGGAGAAAATCTCAGTCCCAAGGCTCAGAACATTTATTTATGATCATGTGGTTTCACTCAGTTAGCATGCATCAACTATTTTATGAGGGTATTCCAAGTAGTTTCTCTAGAACTAACAAATCTATCATACTATGGAGCAATTGCTTCAACTTGTCTTTCTTTAAACAATCAAAATAAAAGAAAAATGACTTAAAATGAAACAAACTTCTATCTACGGGTAGCTTCATGGTTCAATGCCTTTCTAAAATGATTTGAAATAATGAAGAATAAATTTATGAATAATCAAAAAATTTCTCAACTATTCATTAAATTGGGCAATCTTTCAAAGAATATTGGAGTCGACAAAGAAAGGAATATGACACACCAGAAAGTTTTGCAGAGATATATTGCTTCATCAATAACAATGACTTACAGTCTAATTTCCATTATCTATTAACCTTCAAATTCATTACCACAATCATTTGCAAAGAAAATACATCACTATGATAACTATATGAATAAGAGAACCAAGAGATCAAGTCTCAAAGACTGCGGAGCTTGCTAGTAATCTACAATTCTCAAACTTGTGAAAATGAGGGGCACTTTTTGCTTTTATAGCAATTTTACAAGGAAAACAAAAAATTATGCCAGCTCAGCATCAGCTTTGGACTTGGTCAATGGGATTTTCAATATTTGATTCTTGAGCCTCTTGTTTTCATATTATATGATCTAGGAGATTTATTAACTCTTGGGCTACTCCTTTGCTTTTTGACTACTCCACCATGGATAGATTGTGTTCCTCCACATGACATGTGACTCTTAAAGGTTCCACATCTTTCTCTTCTGGGGTGACCTTCTCATCATAATCTCTCACTAAGCTTTGAACTTGCCCCATATTCCTTAAAATTCATAGACTATCATACTTGTTTAGATTCGATAGCCTCTGATCCACATATCTTTAAATTCCTTAAGCACTCCCTCTTCACCTAATTTAACTACTTTGATTAACCTCTCCATTAATATTTGTATAAATGTATTTTGATCTTGAATGTTCGCTACCTCATTCCTTAGTTTCTGCAACTTATCCATACCATCCTACAACCTATCCACTTGTCATGCATTGATCACAACCCATATTCTGATTTCAGGCAATTGTTCTATAATCATTATTCCCCACTTTACAACTTCATTTGGAGTCATATCTCTTATCACTTGTAAGTTGATCTTTATCATCTCTATTCATTCCAATAACTCTCCATGTTTATTATGAGTGTGGTCTATTCTTTTAATCAACTTATTCCATGTGAGATATCTAGCCACATGGCTACTTCCAATGAAGACTTAGCATAAGCCAATACTTCCCCAATCCACTCATCCACCATTTTTGCCTTTGTTTTAAAGTGTTCATTACTTTTACCTATTCTTGTGACATCAATACCGAATGAGTTGGAATTTTCTATAGAGTATCTCCCTTCTGAGTAATACTTTTTGTAAATTGTAATAGTTTCTCTATTTGTGCCTTTTGTTCCTTCAAATTTCTTTGGTCCTTTTGTAGTTTGTCTTCCATGATGGCTATCCCTTCCCGAGTAATTCTTGGGCCTTTGAATCTTGAGGGTTTACCCAATTACACATTGGTTATCTAATAATCATATTCTGTTAACTCTTCTTCATCCTTATTTTCCATCGGTTCAACAATATGTAGCCCTTGTTCTCCCTCTACATTCAGGAAAGTATCTTACCTTACCTTAGCCTTCTTCCTTTTCCTTTCACTTGGTGCTTCAGTTAACAAACTGTTAAAATGTAAAGGAACCACTTCTATCCTCTCTCTAGGCAATCTGTTGTTTCAACCAATTAGGGATATTCCCACTTTCTGTGTTCGCTACAAACTTTCTTTTATGTGGGGTGTCACTTTCTCCATCTTCCCACACAACTCCCTTGGGATTATTCTGAGCTTTATTTTCCGCTTTACTTACTTCAGAATTACCCATCATATTATTCTGAGATGTTTCTACTTCAAGACTCTCTTTTCTGATTTCTTGATATATTCTACTATCTATTATGCTCAGTGGATTTCTAACACTACATTATCACCACCTTTCTTTCCTTGAAGATTTTGCGGTAATTATTGCATTTCTTGTTGTGGAATTTCCAACATTTTTTCATTTTGGTCTTCATTTGATTCTTTTTCACCTTCAGTTAGCTTTCCTTTTCCCTCCAAGTCCCATGTTTCTTTTTTTCCTCTCACCTGTACATATGGATTATTCTAGCTAAGTATGATATTCTCTCTCATCCTTCATTGTTCTTTTGCAGATGGATCTTCATTCAAAGGCAATGTGTTCTATTCCTTAGTTCCTTCTCCTTTTGACTCTACAAAATCTATCTCTAATTTCACCAAATTTTCCACCATGCTTTGGCTTGTGGTTGCCTTTGTTCCAGCAAGTGTTTCAGATGATGATTTTTGTGGGACTTTCCCCTATTCCATATTCTTTCACCATTACTCCAAATTACCTTTGCGATGCTTTTTTATCAATTGATTTAAATCATTATAAACCCCTAGATCTATTTCCTCCCCACTTGTGCCAAGCATCCCTAATATAGCACCCAAGGTATTATTCATAGATGTTGGAGAGGTAACTAAGTGAGCTATGGATTGGGAGACATTTATATGAATGGAAGGTAATATTTTCTCCTAAGATGTGCTTCCCTCTCTAACTTCTCAAGATGTTGGCACTTGTACATTTCTACTGCTCTGATCCCAACGCTCCACCATCTTACTTCTTGCAATTGATTCAAATACTCATAAGTAGTGACTACCTCTACTCCATCTTGGTTTATATCCTCCATCATCATAGTACCAGGCTCTATTATCTTAGTCATGTCAATACTCCTTTTATGTATTAATAAATTTGCATTTTCTTTTGTATCTTTCTTTTTCCTCTTTCTTCTAATAGTGATTTTGTTGCCTTGCTTAATCATGTTCATATACTCATCTAACCATCTTCTAGTTCCTTCCAAAACTAGTTGATTCACTTGTTCCAATGATGCTAACTTGGGTCCATTGAGTTTGGGTTCAATTATAGGCCTTTGCTCCATATTATCTAATACATAGTCTGGCCTTAGGATTTCTTGATCATCTTGAACTATCTCAGGGGTACTTCTATCCCTATTTTAATTGGTCCTAGCCCTTTTAACTAGCTCAATGTTAATCTTTAGTAGTATCTCCTATTTCATACCTCCTTCTCATCCTCATAGTCTATCAAGTAGTCCTCCATGTTAGGGATGTGTTTGACCTTCCTATAAATATACGTTCTTAGCTTGTCTAGAGGATCATAATCTTTTCTTTATATTGGAAATACTATAAATGCCTGACTAGTAAATCTTCTTTTGTCTTCTTAGCATCCTGTAGTGACCCACATATGAAATCTCCCATTTTTACAGGGTACTTAAAGCCCATTTTCCTATGAGAACTTAAATAATTATCATGAAATTCTACCATCTATCTGAACAACTCTGTTAACCATGTCCAGATTGAAGGGTACCTTGGAAATTTAAAAGGCTATCCTGAAAACCCATGCTCCCTCAAGTAGGACCAACTAGGAAATTGAATGTACCAACCTCCAAAATATTGGATCACCTTCTGTACTTCTTCTAACACTCTTTCTCCAAGTCTCCCATCTAGTTCTCAAGTAGCCCTCATTATGAAATAGTCATTAACCTCCTTGTAATGTAGCATGGCTTCACCTCTCTCAAGCTGAGGGTAGTAAGCATATATCTAACTCATACCTATTGTTGTACCAAGAATACCTACAATATTTAGACCTTGGATGTTTGCCTTGATAGCATAAGTGTATACCACATAAGAGGACATATAGAAATTCCCTAAGGTTTCCTCTATGTAATGGTATATTGAGTCACTAATGAACTAAAATCAAAGGTCCTTGGAATTTTCCTAACTCTATTTATACATAAACATCCAGCTGTGAAACTGACCACTGATTTCCAAACTTTCCATCTTGCTAAGGAACATGATTTCTACATATAGTTCTAGGTGCATTTCTTTTCTCAACACTAGGGTGGGTAATTTGTTTAATATTATACCTTATCTTTTAACATAAAATTCTTCTCTTGTTGTTCATTCAAAAGCTTTCCTGGACTCATTGAATTATTGTTCTATCTACTCCCTGGTTCTATCCATCAATGTTGCAGGTGTAGGAATCCCCAACAATTATTTCATCCTTCTAGGCGTTAAATATGCATATACCCTTTGGTTGTAAACCACTTATCTTTGTCTTGCATAATAATGATGAATGCATTATTTTACCAAGTCGTGGGTATATGTACCAATGGGGAATCCAATAGCCTGTATCAAACCACTCCTTTTCATGTTTTGCATTTCCTCTACTACAATTGGTTCTCTCATTCTGTCAATAATATCTCTGAGATTACAATCTCCCAAGTGAGTGTCAAGGCATAATCTGGTATAATCTCGTATTGGGTACCACTTGTGGAAACATCCATTCAAATTCTCTCCTTAACTCCATTTTCTGTGTGGCCATATCATCTACTTCTTGACTTCCTATCAAAATTTTCTCAAATTATCAATATGCGCTACATACCAACATACTAAAATCTAAATATTTAGGTTAACTAAATTTTACCTCCTCAACTTATATTCTTAAAACACCCAATTTCACTCAGATATTCACTTAAATTCACTAACCCAAGTCAAGAGCACTTACCTTTTTCGCTATATGAACCAATTGTAGAGTCTGAATATAGTACTAGTTGCAGTTACTCTGGTGTGTTCATGTAAGCTTCTTTGATTTGCTCTGCTGCACTTTTAATACTGCAAATTATACCATTGCATGACTTTCTCTATAAAATTACACATTAGTTACAACCCCACAATATTAGATTTCAACCAAGAATAGAAGGTAAAACAAAAACTTAAAAGATAGGGCAAATTTCAAAAACATGCATCCAATGGCTATCCTAATTTCTTCCATTTTTTTAGGTCAGGTTGTATCTTTTTAAGGGATTTGAACACGTGTCTTTCTTTTACTTCTCCCTTCTTTAGAAATTCTTAAACTTTGCTTCTCATTACTTCTAACTGCACTTATAGATGTATCGATGATGTATTTGGTTAGCTACTCATATCTCATTATTCATCTACTTCTCGCTAAGGTTTTCTCCCTAGATCCCTTCAGAATCTTACTTTGAAGCATGTATCACATCCTTTAGACAATATCAGACTTAGAATTAAACCGATAAAGTACTTTGGATAACTTTTGAGCCAATTTCCAAGAACCCTCCGCTCTCCGCTAAATTGAGCTAAGCCCTTGTGTAAACATATTCTCATGGGATATCGGTCTACAGGAGAAATCCAACTTTAGACTTCATAAACTTGTGTTCACATCTTACCTTTATCTTCCCCATAAACTTTGAGATGTTAACTTCCAAACAATACTTCCACTGTGGATTAAAATTCCAGTGGAAAAACTTGAACTTTTTCTATTTACATAACTCCTGATAAAAAATTAATTTATTCCACCTTCTACTATTACCCTTTTTAAACATTACTTGTCTTTTAGATTATAAAGTCATTAATTAGCAAAATTTTGGTGGGTCCCCATTTTGTCACATAAATGGGGTGTGTTGTGTTTACACACAACAACTAGGCCCCATTTGAAGTAATTAATTGAAGAGAGTTAGATTAAATCTTCTTAGATTAAAATTTGTCAGATAGAACCTCTCTACTCTTAAATCATACCTACAATGGAGTCTCCTTCGCACCTATCAAAATGTTGATAAAAAACCAACTTTACTTTATCTTTTGGGGGGTCAAATAAATTCATTTAGAAGTTTTGTTTTTCTAAGTATGTAGTCCTTATTATAAGCTTTGAAAATAATATAATTTTTAATATATTTAATTTCATTAATATATTTATGCTTTTATTTCGTTTGAATGTAGGTTTTGTTAGATAGTTCAAATAACCGGAAGACAACTGAGAGAGGGGGGTGAATCAGTTGTCACAGCTTACCAAAATATATAGCAATTAAAACTTTAATACCGGAACCCAAACATTAATACCATAATGCTTAAACCAAATACCAGAATAACAAATAAACCAATTAAGCATAAACAATAATCAGAGAATAAATACCATCCACATGACACCAAGATTTATATGTGGAAAACCCAGTAAAGGGAAAAACCATGGTGGAAAGCCTACCCACAGTCAGATAATACTTTCGCAGTAAGTATGTGAATTACAATTGAGGGGCCTACACTTGCAAGAAGGCCAACAACCTAGAGCACACTTCTCATCACAAAAGGAGTCTCACTGACTACATAGAAATCCAGACTACAATCTAGAAGAATGAATGAACTACAAAGATAGCATCTCCTATGCATGAGTACAGTTCTGGTTAAGCTCAATACCAGAGGACTAAATCCTCTTACATAAACCCAATTCAATCTCCAATGATCGACCAAATCCTCTACCTGGATGATATTACATTATTCGCACATTACATATCCATATCCCAAATTCCATGATGATCTACAATGAGATCTTACATCATATATATACAAACCCTTGACCATAAACAATCAAGTCATCCACCAAACATTAAACCAATTACATCATATCGGCCTTAGACCAAACAAATAATATCCAACTCATAAGACATCCTAGAAATACATTGAGAGGTCCAATCCAAATGTTACATTAAGCTGGTCCATAACTTAGATAACACTAGGACCCAATATATGTCCACACACTAAAGCAATAATCCCAATCCACCAAGTCTCGAACATGATCACTATTAGCATCTTGAATCTTCACCAAAAGCTGCACCAACACCACTTATGCATATCATCAAAGATCTTCAAAAAATCTCTGATGGTGAAACCCTCGCCGGAACCACAAATCAACCTTCTAAGCAAATTGGATAGCATTCGATCACCAGATCAAAACCAACTGATGGAATATGAACATGAGTAAACCAAATCCATAACCAAAACATGCTGGGGCATACCGGATCATGTCGGATCCAAACCAACCAGAAACCACACAACCTACTGGGACCAGAAGAGTGCTGGTAAAGCATCCAAAACAGCTAGTGTTGACATCAATGAAAAAACATCAATGCAACACATAATAAATTCCCCCAAATGGCCAACAATAACCCCCTTTGGCATTTATGGCAACACTAGATGTGAAAAACATTAAGTACCAAAAAATGCCAAACAAGTCTCCCCCAAGTGAAGACAACCAACAATCAATCTCCCACTCAAAGATATAGCAATGAAGTTCTGAAACAAGGACCAAACTCCCCCTTTAAATAATATCTTTGTAAAGCTCAGAATTACACATATATCTCTCCCCCTTTGACATCAATGCCATAAATCTAACAAAAATATCAAAGAAAAAATATAAACCATTGAATCACAAGGCTAACTACTCCCCCAGAGCAGTAGTATCCCCACATCAGTGCCAGAATGAATAATATCTCTGATAATGCATATCGGATTGATGCCAAAAAGCATCAATCAGTTCTCTGTCGGAGGGGTAGAACCCCTAACCTGTCTCTCAAGTACTCAAATGGTTCTTTAGGCAAAGGTTTAGTGAAAATATATGCAATCTACTTTTTAGTGTTCACATAAGCTAGTCTAACTTCATTTTATTCCACCTTCTCCTTCAAAAAGCTATACTTGATAGATATGTGCTTTGTATTAGAGTGAAATACTAGATTCTTTGATATGTCAATAGTAGCAGAGTTATCATAGTGAATAACTACTAGTCCAGTGCAATGCACTTTGATATCCTTTAGCATTTTCTTCATCCATAGAACCTGTGTACAGTTAGTACCAGCAACATACTCAGCTTCAATGGTAGATAAAGAAGTACATGATTGTTTCTTGCTGATCCATGAAACCAACTTCTTTCCAAGAAAGAAAGCTCCACTAGAAGTACTTTTCTAGTCATCAATGTCTCTAGCCCAATCAACATCTATATATGCATATAAAGTAAAGGCATCATCCTTAGGGTACCATAAACCAGTTTTCAGATGTACCTTGCAAATATATAAAAAAAAAATTCATCGCACTCTCATTATTTTCTCTAGCATCACTTTGAAATCTAGATGCAATACAAACAACATTCATTATGTTAGGCCTATTTAGAGTCAAATAAAGTATACCTCCAATCGTAGATTTGTATCTTGTAGGATTTACCGATGTAGAAACATCTTTCCTTGTCAATTTATCACTTGTATCCATAGGAGTACTTACCGGTTTAGAATCTCCCATACCAAATTTCTTCAACAATTCTCTAGAATACTTAGTTTGACAGATGAAAATACCTTTATTAGACTGAGTAATCTGCAAACCTAAGAAAAATTTCATTTCCCCAATCATAGACATTTCAAATTATTTCTCCATATTTTTAAAAAATTCCACGCACAACTTATTTTTACCTCCAAAAATGATGTCATCAACAAATACTTCAATAATTAGTATATCATCAGTAGTGACCTTATAATATAAATTATTGTCAGCATTACCCTTAGTAAAACCAAGCTTCAAAAGATATTTATCCAATCTTGCATACCAAGCTCTAGGTGCCTATTTCAATCCATATAAAGCTTTCCTTAACCTGGAAACCATGTTTGTATCATCTAAAAGTGAAAAACCATCAGGTTGCTCAATATAAACTTCCTCATCAAGATCCCCATTCAAAAATGCACAGTTAACATCCATCTGATAAACCTTGTAGTTCTTATAGGTAGCATAGGCAAGAAATAATCTTACAGGTTGAATCCTAGCTACAGGTGCAAAAGTCTCACCATAATCAATTCCTTCCTTCTGAGAATATTCTTTATAAACCAATCTAGCCTTGTTCCTTACAACTTGACAATCCTCATTCAATTTATTCCTAAAAACCCATTTAGTTCCAATAACATTCTTATTTTAGGCTGGGGAACTAAAGTCCATGTGTTATTCTTCTCAATCTGATCTAATTCTTCTTCCATAGCTTTCAACCAACATTAATCTTTACATGCTTCAATTACTGATACCAGTACAACTTGAGAAACTAAACATACCTCATTAGATTCCAATCTTATTCTTGTCATCACTCCATTGATCTTATCCCCAATGATCTGATCTTCTAAATGATTCAATCTCACATACCTAGGAGTCTTTTGACTCTCTATTCCTCTTCCTAGTTTTTTAGTTACTATTGGATTTTCTGATACTGCCGGAGTAACTGGTTCAACAATCTGTTTTGGTAAAGGTGCTACCGGTTCAGATATAATCATTTCCACCACTGGTTCTTGCTCATAAATTCTTATTTGACTTCTATTCAACTCATCCACCATGACATTAGCAATCTCCACAATTCTCTGCAATCTCTTGTTATAACATCTATATGCCTTGCTTTCATTACAATAACCAATAAATATGCCTTGAACACATCTAGGATCAAATTTTCCAATGATATCATCTCTCCCGATATAACATTTACTACCAAACATTTTGAAATACTTAATTGTAGGTGTATTGCAAAACCATAATTCCTAAGGTGTCTTACCAGTTTCTCCTTTGATATGTACTTTGTTGTATGTATAAACTGATGTGCTCGTTGCTTCTCTCCAGTAGATATGAGGTAGACTAGCTTCTATCATCATTGTTCTAGTAGCATCCAAGATAGTTTTGTCATTCCTTTCCACAAATCCATTTTGTTGAGGTGTAGGGGGAGCAGAAAATTGCCTCCGTATACCATGCTTCTCACAAAAGTTATTAAACTCATCGAATGTGAATTCTCCACCATGATTTGACCTTAAACATTAAATCTTGAATCCCATCTCTAGCTCAACTTTATCTTTAAAGATTTTAAAATTTTCAAAAGCTTCAGATTTCTCCCTTAGAAGAGTAACCCACATCATTCTAGAATAATCATCAATGATTAGCATAAAATATCTATCACCTTGAAAACTTTTAACTCTAGTAGGGCCACACAAATTAGTATGAATAAGAGCAAGAACATCATTAAATTTATCTTATATGCTCCTAAAAGAGGTTATGATCTTAAAGAGCATTGTACCCCTCTCCTTCCTGTTGGTCAATCAAGCCCCTTCGACCCTCTGGTCCTCCTCAAGTATATAAGAAACCATTCATCCATGGTTGTTTTCCCATTTGACATTCTTTACATATTGGATTATAGGGCTTCACAATCTTAGGTATATCTCTAACTACCTTAGTTGAACTGATCTTTACAATGCAATCAAAATTCACATGACATAGCCTCTTATGCCATAGCCAACTCTCATCAATTTGTGCAATCAAACATGTCTTCTCACCAGAATTCAAATGAAATATATTACCTTTTGTTTGTCTACCGGTTGCAATCTCCAAACCAGATATGTTAATGATTTTGCATTTTCCATCCTTGAACTGTAATTGAAATCCCTTATCTACCAATTATCCTACACTCAAAAGATTATGCCTTAAACCTTCAACATAATAAACATTATCAGTATTGTGCTTACCATCCAATGATATACTTTATTTTCCTTTGATCATACATGCTTTGTCATCTCCAAATCTAACCAGACCACCATCAAGTTCTTGCAAAGATAGAAACTTCCCTTTATCTTCAGTCATATGATGTGAACAACCACTGTCAATTACCCATTCATCCTTATCTTCAATTTTAGCAACAAGTGCCTTTTCTTTAGGTACATTCTCTTCCAGTGTCAGAACATCTTCCTTGATAGCTAGGAACACCCATTCCTTCCCATTGTCAGAACCACTAGTAGAGTTTTCCATCGGTTCATCATCAGAATCAGTAACACCTTCCTCATCCGCTATGTAGCATGATTTATCTCTATTTTCCTATATGTATACTTGTTTTGATATCTAGGGTTAGGCTTAAATGATCTTCTCACTCTTTCTTCAAATCTTGAATTCCTTTTAGGATATCTAGATGCAAAATGAACAATATTATTACATGCAAAACATTTCAAAGGTAATTTTCCTTCATACTTACTTCCTACCAGTCCTTTAGGTACTCTTCTAGCAAATAGTGCTTCAAGTTGCTCAAACTCATCATCTTCTCTCTTCATATCATCCAATTCCTTTGCATATAAAGCTTTCCAGTCTTGCTTATTGGTTGATGAAGAAAATGCATGAAAAGCAGGTTCAGAGTTCATAGCTCTAGAAGGTCCAAATTCTTCAAGATCAAAAGCAAATAATTTCCCAACCAATGTATCTCTATTGACAAAAGTATTAGCCATTTTTCTCAATTCATTAATTGTAGTAGCCTTCATCTTGTAAGCCAGTGGTAGGGCTCACAGAACTTTAGAAACAATTTCATCTTCACTCAGAGTTCCACCACAATATTGAATTCCCATAACAATCTCATTTACCCTTTTCATTAATGTAGTAATACTTTCATCTTCTTTCATCTTCAGGTTTTCATATCTCACCCGGTAACCATCAAGTTTAGCAATCTTCATAGTAGGGTCACCTTCATTAAGAGTCTCCAACTTATCCCATATAGCCTTTCCAAATGATTTGTTAGTTAATCCCATTATTTGCCGATCAAAAAGTGCACACAAGAGGGCTTCTCTTGCTCTATAATCATTCTCAAGCTCCTTATCCAAGTTTGTCAGAGGAGGTTTGCCAGATGTCAGATTATGAGGTGTAATACCATTCTGTGTGATCTCCCAAATCTCCTTACCGAGACATCTCAGATGAGTCTCCATCTGAATCTTCCATACTGTGTAATTTGTTTCATCAAGCCTAGGAATATCTCTCTGAAAGATAGCTCCAATTGAACTAGATGAACTTGAACTATTAGTCCCCATATGATCCTCCTCAAGCAGTTAAGCTTTTTGTAGAGAGGACCATATCTCTGATACCAATTTTTAGACAGTTCAAATAACCGGAAGACAACTAAAAGGGGGGGGTGAATTAGTTCTCACAGATTACAAAAATATTTAGCAATTAAAACTTTAATATTGAAACCCAAAACATTAATACCAAAATTCTTAAACCAAATACCAGAATAACAGATAAACCAATTAAGCATAAACAATAAACAGAGAATAAATACCATCCACATGACACCAAGATTTATACATGGAAAACCCAGTAAAGGGAAAAACTATAGTGGGAAGCCTACCCACAGTTAGATAATACTTCTATAATAAGTATATGAATTGCAATTTAGGGGTCTACACTTGCAGGAAGGCCAACAGCCTAGAGCGCATTGCTCATCACAAAAGGAGTCTCACTGACTACATAGAAATCCAGACTACAATCCAGAAGAATGAATGAACTGCAAAGATAACATCTCCTATGCCTGAGTATTGTTCTGGTTAAGTTCAATACCGAAGGACTAAATCCTCTTACATAAACCCAATTCGATCTCCAATGATCTACCAAATCCTCTATTTGAATGATATTACATTATTCACACATTACATATCCATATCCCATTCCATGATGATCTACAATGAGATCTTATATCATATATATACAAATCCTCGATCATAAACAATCAGGTCAGCCACTAGACATTAAACCAATTACATAATTATAAAACATGTCGGCCTTAGACCAAACAAATAATAGCCAACTCATAAGACATCTTGGGAACACATTGATAGGTCCAATCCACATGGTACATTAAGTTGGTCCATAACCTAGATAACACCGAGACCCAATATAGGTCCACACGCTAAAGAAATAATCCCAATCCATCAAGTCTCGAACATGATCACCATCAGCATCCTGAATCTTCACTAAAAGATGCACCAACACTACTTATGTATATCATCAAAGGTCTTCAACAAAGCTCTCGCAGTGAAACCCTCATCAAAACCACAAACCAAGCTTCCAAGCAAACATGATAGCATTCGATCATCAGATCAAAACCAACAAACTGAATATGAACATGATTAAGCCAATTATATAACCAAAACATATTGGAGCATACTAGATCATTCTGGATCCAAACCAACCAAAAACCACACAACCTACCGGGACTCGAAGAGAGCCAGTAAATCATCCAAAACAGCTAGTGTTGACATCAATGACAAAACATCAATGCAACACATAATCAATTCCTCTAAATGACCAATAGGTGTTTCATCAAACATTAAGGATTGAGTTTCACACATATATAAAATTCAAAAATAGACAAAAAAAATGTTAAAAATATATTTTCCCTAGGTATTGATATCCTCGTTTCAACACAAAAAGAAGCTAATTCAAATGCATATTAAAAAAGTTATACATTATGGAATTCACCTCTGTCCAAATTAAAATGTGAATTAAAAAATTATGAAAAAATATCCATTCACTAGATATTGGTTTGACAAATCTATATTTTAAAAATTAGGATTTCCTTCTTTCTATAAAAAAATGTTATACACTACAAAATAAATGTCACTTATGTAAAATGTTGATTACTATAAATATTAATTTATTAAAAGTTACATAAAAATATGATTGATTCATTTCTAAATATTTTTAAAAGCATATTTAGAATTTATATGAAAAATATCACAAATTAGTAATTTACTTCATCTTCAAATTCTTAGTGGTTTAGCTGCTATAAGTGTTACAAAGTAAAGATTTGGTGCAAAATCCTGATCATAGTGTCAAGTTTTGCCAAAAAGTGCAACCCAAAATTTTGGGATCACCTTGCTATTAGTGCATGTTTTCCTCTTTTTTTGTTGAGTGTTGCCTTGTTATGGGGAGGTTGTTAGGAATCCCACAGATACTGAGAGGGGGGGGTGAATCAGTATCTAACCGGTTATTAGAATTTCTCAACTTAAAACATGAAGAACATATTATAACAATGTACTGGTATACAAGAAATAATTTAATAAACAGAATTAAAAACATCCACATGAAAAGCACACCATGACACAAGGATTTAATGAGGAAACCCGGTGTGGGAAAAACCTTGGTGGGATTTGTGACCCACAATATCCACTTAGTGGACAATAAGAGAATATTACTTACAAAAGGGGGGTCTGCACATACAGGAAGGCCAATTGCCTAGAGCTCACTCCTCAATGGGAAGTCTCACTGACTTACAATATGGATTATACAAATCTAATATCTTGTACTGCTTTACAATAGCATCTATAATGCCTAATCTAGTACCAGTTTCTGCTCTGTTCTTTACATAAAACCTTTAACCTATATTTCGCATAATAGGCCTGCCTAATATCTTCTTTTTCTTTGCTTCCATTACTTACAAAATGTCTACAATGATCTCTCTTATATATAAGAGTCATCTTACAACATACCAAGTCGGCTTACAAAGTTTTTATAATAATAAACAAAATATAATATAACAAAAATCATGTCGGCCTCTGTGCTGGTATACTTCCTTTCTCTATGTCGGTGCTGGTGGTCTGAGTGTTAGTGTAGAGTGTGATCTATTGATGCCAGTGAACTATCTTGTCGGTGTAATGCCTTGCCAGTGTAATTCCTTGTTGATGTAATGCCTTGCCAGTGCCATAGGATTGTAAGGTTGCCATGAATGACAAAACCTTCAATCACATACAATGTCTCATTGGAGTGTGCATATGCCAACAATCTCCCCCTTTGGCATTGATGGCAACACTCATGAGAAAATTAAAAAGTGTATCCAAAAATGTGAAGTCAAAAATGTTACCAAAAATGTGTGCTCCCCCTGAGCATATGATTCTTGTGATATTGAATTTTCTCATACCACTACTCCCCCTTTGGCATCAATGACAAAGGTTGTCAAGATGTTAGTAGAGTTTGTAGTTTCAACCTTGTAACTGGGTAGTTAGAATTTGAAATAGATCCGCCAAAATCAAGTTTATACTCTCCATAAACTTTTTACTGTCTCTTATTGTTGTCTTTGTTCTTTTAACTATACTGGTGAGGTGCTGCATATGCTCTGCTAGTGTTTTTGGTCCCTGTATTAGTGCCTCAGATATTTCCTTCCACAATGATGCTAGATAGTCTAATCTTGGACTTAGTTTTAATCTCAATTTCTTTGCCTTATTCACTATTCTCTCCTTTTCTCTTTCTAATTTAAGTAACTCTTCCTCAAAATTTGTTATCCTTTTCTCAAAAACTAATAATGTATCAGGTGAGTTAACAAAATTATCAGCAAGTTCATTGATTTCATCCTATACCTTGCTTATTTTCTTATCTATGTCTACTGTCAAAAAGTTTGTCTTGCAGGTGTCTTTGTATAGATTTTTGTATTCCTTTAATAAGTTGCACAGTTTCAGTAGAAGTGTGTCAAATTCCCTAGTACACTTCTTTATTTGATCTTCAAAGAATTTTTGCTTTTCAATTTCTACCCTATCTTTCAATGTATCTTCCTTTATTTTCTCAATGTTCTCAGTGATGTATTTACACAAAGTATCAAGTTGTCCTAAAGAATCTTTATTATCTATATTATAGTTAGGAGCAATTACCTTCAAAATTGGGATTGTGTCATCTATAGATTTATAAGCCTGTGAACTACAATATGTTATCCTTTTGATTGAATCCAAATGTACTTTAGTTACATTTGTTGGTTTGTGACCTGCTGAGGAGGAACCAACACTCTGAATTCCACCGGTGGAAGAACTAACCAAACTTGTTGTGACCTCTGGTAGGTCTGTTTGTGTTTGCACTTCTTTAAGCAATGGTTTATGTACTTCTCTAGTTGTTGGTTGCACTATCTCCTCATGAACCTATTCCTGTACCTGTTCTGGAGCCTGTTGTTGTTGTTGTTGCTCTTCTTGTTGCACTGTCTCAGTCTGTTGTTCTTTGTCATCTGTCGGTTTCTCTTGTGTTTTATCAGTTTTCTCAGCTACCAATGGCTCACTAGCCATTTCAGTCTTACTAGTTGTATCTTGTCTACCACAATGTTAATCTTTTGTGTATCAATATCTACTGTGTATAAGACTTCAGGATTAGGATTGACATCCTAAAAATCCATACTTTCAATTGTCGGTTGATCTTCTGTAGTTGTTGTTACCAGTGATGTAAAAGGAGGTGGGGGTAAGTTGTCTTTTACTTTGATACTTAGAGGTCCACCAACCTTTCCTTTTCCTTTGTCTCTTTCTTTTTGATATACCTTTATTGGTTTGGGGTTCCTGTATTCTTCCTTTTTTTCTTTTTCAACTAGGAATATATCCCATCCATTTTCTATTTCTTTAGTCGCCTCATTGACTCTTCCAACCATTAATGCAATGTGTCGGTGTGCAGTAGAGAATACTGACCAGTTGGCTTCATCAATTAAATCATCAATTTCTTTAGGTGATTTCAATGGGTACACAGCAAGTAGCTTATCTTGATTTTCTTGTCAAGTTCTATTACTGCTTGTCTCCTTGCTTCCAGTCTTTTGAACAATTCATCAGGTACTTCATCTACAACTTCCATCAAAAATTTCTTATACATGTCCATATGCAATATAACACTATTTTCTACTTGTTCTTTTTCATCTACAGTCGGAGTGTTATAAAATTTCTCTATATTCTTCAGTTTCCCTTCCTCTGTAATTTCATTCAATAGTATATCAAGAGGAGCCAAGTTTTGTTCTATTCTCTTCTTCTTCTTGGGTGTCAGTTTCTTCTTTGGTGTAGTCTTCTTAACCGAAGATCTCACTGCTTGTTGTTTATATCTTGTCCTCCTAGGTGAGGGTGTGGTTTCCGGTGAGGGATCTCTTTTCCTTACAACTCTTTTGAAAGCTGCAGGCATGTCACTCTCTGAAGAAGTGCCTATCGGTGATAGATGAGTCTCAAGCTGTAGAGTTCCTAGCTCATCCTCGGTGATACCGGTTTGCTTTAACACATCATCTTTAATAGCCTTTGCCTGTCTAGAGCCTCTTCTCACAACTGCCTCAACCTTTTTCACTCTCTTCTTAGATTGTATTTGTTTTTCTATAGTCTTAGCACTACCAAATACTTCTTCCTTTGGTTCGTTTGGTGCTTCCAGAAGTTCTTTAGCATAAGTCTCAATTATATGATCATCTGTCTCATAGCCCATCTCTGTTACCCAGATTGTTCTTGGGATGACTGCCTCCAACCAGATTTCGTCCTTTTTTATTACAAAAAATATTTCATCCTTATATTTGTCAACAATCTTTTATGATAATCTGATTCTCTTCTTCATTTTGGTCTTAAGTGCTTGAAAGTAATCATGGATATTGTTTTCCTTATCTTCTCCCATATTATTGAATAGTTTTGTTAGCTGTTTACCTACCAGTATATCAAATCCAAATTCTTTGTATCCTATATCGGGAACTTGTTTGGTTATATGTAGCATCAAACATACTAGTAGATTTCCAAACCTAAAAGTTCCTTTCTTATCCTTCTTAATCTTGCCTAGGTTGTCAATTAACTCATCCTTCAACCACTCACATATATCAATCTTTACATTATCTATGATCATGTCATAAGTACTCTTAATGCATAAAATTGAAACTAAATTGAGTCTATTTGCATGAGTTGCCTTATACCCTAATATCATGCTAATAAACCTTACATTGGTGTCAGTTACATCATTGACTCTTAAGGACCTTTTATCAGATGTAGCACTAGTTAGCTTAGTAACTAGGTCATTTGAGACCTTCTTGGTTTTATCTGGCCTTTTACCGGTGGTCGATAACCCCGTGACAGCTTTCACAGCTTCCTTGGTGATTTTGTGAATTGCGTCTAACCAGAAAAATTCACCATGTACCCTGCTTAAGACTATCCTAATCACATCCTTGGGAAATTCAGGAATGTAGAGGATTTCAGTAAATCCTAGGGTTTCAATGATTTTATGTTCCGGTTTCACATTTCTGAAATTATCACATATGGCAGATTTATACATAGTTTTGATCTCTTCATCTCCCAATTCCTCTATGTTGCAGTGAATGTAAATTTTGGGTCTTCAGCATAAACAACTCCTTTTGGTATTTGTGAGAAAGCACCTATATTGTCATCTTTCTTTGCTACTTCGGGAACTAGTTGAAATATGGGCCTAGGGCATTTTATGACCTCGACTACAGTAGGGTTTGCTATATATTCAAGTGCAGAGGTGGATGCCATGATGATAAATACCTTTTTTTGTCTTGGATGGATTGATTGCTTGAAGTGCTTTGCCTCTTTGCTTGAAATTCCTTAGCTCTGCAAATTTCGTGCTCTACGAATGTTTGAAATCATGGTGAAATGAAATGGAGCCAAAACCACAAATTTATAGTGTTATTTTACCATCTACCACATTTAATGCATGTTGGTTAAGTATTCGCTTAACATTGTCTGTCGGTAATGAAGTAATTTCCAACTTCTCATCTCTAATCGAGGGAATAATAGCACATGTGTCATTAGATTGCCAAATCCTCAATGAAACTTTCTTCAATTTGATGAAGAATTTCCTGTCGGTGGAGCATCACTCTATCCTGTCAGTGAAGCATCACTCTGTCCTGCTAGTGAAGCATTGATTGGTTCTACCGGTGGAGGAGTATTCCCAACAATTAGATCAGTTTTTCTAATCCATTGTTTTGAGAATTCTTGCTTAACCTCTTCAACTCTTTCTTTACCTTTCAAGCTAGAACTTTTGTTGTTTGCCGGTGATCCTTTACTTCTATAGAATTTTGCAATATGCCCAATCTTGTTACATGCATAACAAGTCACATTATTCTTCTGAATAGCTTTCACATAACCTATGCTGGTTTGTGTTCTGCATTGATTAGATAAATGTCCAAATCTTCCACAAACATAACATCTCACATTCATTTTGCAATTTTCAAAATTGTGACCAACTTTGTTGCATTTTGAACATTGACCGGTGGGTGTGTTGATATTCTCATAATTTCTAGATCTACATTCGTTTGCTCTATGGCCATACTTATTATAGTTAAAGCATTTTCCATTGAATTTATAAGCATTAGGTTGCCTTACCGGTTTGTTGTGATCCTGTGTGTTTGCAATACTGAAGCTTTCACCAACTTCAAAGCCAATTCCAGAAGTGTCACCTTTAGGTTTTTGATTCTTCAGCAAGTTAGCAAGTTCCTCTGAGCTTTTCTTGTATTTTTCTTTATGTTGATTTGCAGTTTCTAGTTCTCTTTCTAAGACTTCTTTCTATCTCATTAGTTCATTGGAGTCATTCTGAGTGTGCATCAGATTTGTCTTTAATAAATCATTTTCATAGCTAAGTCTTGTGTTCTCATTTGCTGCATCACTTAGTCTTCTGGTCAATTCTTCTTCATTCTTCTTCCTATCTTCAATCTCTTTACAAAATCTCATAGTCATATCCTGCATCTCATTCTTTGTAGTTATGTTCTCCAGTTTTAGCTTACTTAACATATCATTAAGTGATTCCTTTTCATCATTCTCATTTTACTTTTTTTCACAAAGTTCTCTTCTCTTATTTCTTGCAATAGTAAGATTCTCTTGAAGTTCCGGAATGATATCCTAAGCTGCCTTTAGACCATCTTCTAGTTTGATATTTTTCAATTTTTCTGTATCATAGTTTAAGAGAGCTCCTTCAAGTTGCTTCATCAGATTTTCCATATCTACCAGTGTCAAGATCTTCCTCAAGTTGTTAGGCTTTTGAAAATAGAGGACCAAGCTTTGATACCAATTGTTAGGAATCCCACATGTACTGAGAGGGGGGGTGAATCAGTATCTAACCAGTTATTAGAATTTCTCAACTTAAAATATGCAGAACATATTATAATAGTGTACCGGTATCCAAGAAATAATGTAATAAACAAAATTAAAAACATCCACATGAAAAGCACACCATGACACAAGGATTTAACGAGGAAACCCGATGTGGGAAAAACCTCAGAGGGATTTGTGACCCACAATATCCACTTACTAGCCAATAAGATAATATTACTTACAAAAGGGGGGCCTACACATGCAGGAAGAACAATTGCCTAGAGCTCACTGCTCAATGGGAAGTCTCACTAACTTACAATGTGGATTATACAAATCCAATATCTTGTACTGCTTTACAATAGCATCTATAATGCCTGATCTAGTACCGGTTTCTGCTCTGTTCTTTACATAAAACCTTTAACCTATATTTTGCATAATAGGTATGCCTAATATCTTCTTTTTCTTTGCTTCCATTACTTACAAAATATCTACAATGATCTCTCTTATATATAAGAGTCATCTTACAACTTGCCAAGTTGGCTTACAAAGTTTTTACAATAATAAACAAAATATAATATAACAAAAATATTGTCAGCCTCTATGCTGGTATGCTTCCTTTCTCTGTGCCGGTGTCGGTGGTCTGAGTGTCAATGTAGAGTGTGATCTGTTGATGCCGGTGAACTATCTTGTCGGTGTAATGCCTTGCCGGTGTAATGCCTTGCCGGTGCCATAGGATTGTAAGGTTGTCATCAATGACAAAACCTTCAATCACATACAATGTCTCATTGGAGTGTGCATATGCCAACAAAGGTGGCATGCCACCTTTGTGGGGGTGACCACATAGCGTGGCCTTCACCCATGCAAGGGAGAATTCTCTCCCACCTACATGGGGAGGGTGATCACGTAGTCTGGGCACACCTTCTATGTAGTGGGGGAGCCCCACTCTCTTTCTTTCTAGTGTGAAGTGGGAGGGGGGGGGAGTGCCAAGCCATGGCACCAACCTATGCTATATTATTCATGCCAAACCGTGTTCTATTTGCCAATCAAGCCTCACACCTAGGTCATGATGCTTAGCATCTAGCTTCAACTTTCACGCTAGACAATAAAATTATATGCCAAAGCCAAAATGGTGTAATATTATAATATTTTATTTATTCGTATTAATTTTAGAGTTTCCCTATGAATAATATATATTAATATATTATATTGTTATGTTTGAATAGATGCTCTGCTATATTAGGGTTTCTATCCTTAGTTTTATTAAGATATAATGTTTTGATCTTAGATTTAGATTTTAGGGTTTTTGCCTTACATATATAGGTAGTATTGCAATGTCTTTGATTGATTCAATGTTTTATTTCATCTTTTAGTTTTGGAGGCTTATTTTCAGTTTTTGAGTTTCTGCCTTATCATTAATTGTATTATGATGCTTTAAATGTTTCTTTTGAGCTTAGGGATACCTTTTGGTCTGATCCTTGATAATTTATAATGTTGTATGGTTCACATAAAATTTTAGGGTTCCTGTTTGAATCTGTGTTAAGTATCATGTTTTGGATCAAGTGTATACTAAGTTATAATGCTCAAGATTGCTTAAATTATATATTAGGAGTTGAATATTTTAGGGCTAGGATTTACTCTACCAAAAACCAATTTACTTATCTATATATAAAGTAATTTGTTGGAATGGCTTGAATCAATTTAATTAGAAATAATTTAATGTTTACAGATATTTGGTTTGATCTTGTTAATTATTCAATGTTGAGATAATTATCAAGTAACTGACGGCGTTATTGTCTATGTATATAATATTATTATTATTAATTTTAGTGTAATAAGCTTTTAATTAATGTGGAGTATTAAGAATTGAGTTTTAGTATAAGTATAGAGTCTTTATTAATTTAATTTCTTTATGTATGTACAATTAGATAGCAAGTGATATTAATGTTTTGAACTCTCTCATTATCAAGATTAATTTAGACCAGAACCTTAGCCAACAACATTAATTTAATATTCATTTAGTAGAGGTAGCCATTGATTGTGCATTATAGATATGTCATTACATTTAAGTTATTTTGTTCTATTGAATTAAGTTTGAGCTATAGAACTCCTTAGGGAATATAGATGATAAAGGTTTGATAAGTAGAAATATTTTTTTCTAAAACAAAAGATATTCTACATTCTAACTTTCACAAAGACTTTGGTTAAACATAATTATCTTATAATAGTCCTTATTATGGTCTTGAGATGCAACTATTTTTGCTAAGAGATTCCTCTTTGTCCATCACATGCGTAAAATTAATGTCAACTCATGACACTGTTTAAATGTACATATATTAGTGCAAGAGTGATCAAGCTAGTATTTTAATTTTAGTAAGTTCTCGGATATTATGTCTAGGATTATACTCTAAGAGAATATTTGATGTTTTTAAAGTGGCTCCTATTAATAGCAAAATATAGAGTTCAAGATTTATAATTTTATTATCATTAAATGACACTTAAAGGTTACCTTGAGTTTATTTACAATTGGTTTGTTTAGTTGAACATACTAGCATATAGATATGTAAAGATTGTGCTTTCACTTGCTTATACAAAATGGTACTGATCTATTATTTACCTGATATATTAATGGATGTTTACTTGTTGTGATGCCTTGTGTGACTCAACACTTTCTTGATTCAAGAAAAGATTAGTAATTATAATATTGTTTCTTCTTGATTATCTTATGGATGGTACCAAGCATGGAAGTCCTTGCAATATAAGTAACATTAGCATAATACCCTCGTCATCTTTATATCATTTAGCTTATGTTTCATCTCTCTTCTAATTCTATCCCTTAATCTTCTTTCTCTTCTCCCAAGCACGAGAATCCTCATAATCCACCCAATGAAAAATGTCATTTTCTTCTTCCTCTTTTCCATATTCAACTTCTCAAATTCTCAACACTTTTAGGTCATGTTGTAAACTAATTCATGATCAATGATCTATTTACACACTCTATTAAACTTACTCTGAAACTTCTCTATGTATCTCCTATTGCAACTTTATCATACACACACTCCACCATAGATCTTGGTGCAAGACTAGTTCACATTTGAGGCACTATTTGCATGCTTGGGAACACTAGTTTTCAAAAACTAACAATCTAGATCTTGGTTCAAGATTGAATCACATTCAACATTATGTTTGTATGCTCAAAAACACTAGTCACACAATCCATCCACAGATCCTAGTGCAAGAATTCCTCAAATTTGGTGCTCTATCAAGAAGCTTAAGAACATTGGTCATACACTCCACCCATAGATCCTAGTTTAAGACTAACTCACATTTAAAATTTTATTTGTATTCTCAAGAACACTAGTAACACACTATACGCACAATTCCTAGTGCAAGAATGCCTCACATTTGATGCTCTATCTGCATGCTTAGGAACATTGGTTACACACTCCACCCATAGACCCTAGTGCAAGACTAAATCGCATTCAATGCTCCTTCTAAATTCTCAAGAACAATAGCTATGATACCTTGATATAGGGGTCTCCCCTTACACACCCAACCAATTCTCTATTATACTTGATGAAGGTTTACTCCACCCAATATTAATACATAGGGTAATAAAGAAATTGCATAGAAATTTCAAGAATAGAAATGACTAACTTTTTATCACTCCAATACAATGAAACACAAATATTCAAAGATTACAATGCTTAGCCTCATTGGCTTTACCAATCCTATAAGCTAGAACTACTACTCAACTCTCAAATGAAGGATAATTCTTCTTAGCTTTTAATGAACACTCAACTTTGAATGATCCACTCAACTTTGGATGATCTACTCAACATTGGATGATTAAACAAGTACCCCAAACCCTAATTCATACTTCTCTTGTGCCTCTTTGAAATCCTATGCTTCCTCTTGATGAACAACACATGGCTATCAAAAAAAGAGATAGAGACAATATCCATGACTCTTCAACTTCCCTAGGAGAGTTCCTAATGTGATGTCTCTTAAATTATTCAAAATAGGTGCTTAAGGAGGTGTCTTTTCTCATTCTTATTTGCAATGACCAAGACATGTGTATGCATGACTCTTCCCCTTCCTCAAATTGATGCCAAGATGGAGAATTTATTCATTTTTTCTTATAATTAATGCTAAAATATGTTTACTCATAAAAACTTCAATTGTCATTTGACATAGATCACAAATATTAAATAATTTCAACCCGGGCTATATTTCATTGAACACTTTCTAAGGTACATGGAGACCTATTGTATCTTGCATTTCATTTTATTTCTCTTAACCTTAACATAATTAAATAAAAAAATTTTTTGGATGATGCAAGATTTCTCCTACACCTTGGACGTTCCTACATCAGATACCCTTTTCACTCCTTTACTAGGTGGTATCTAAACTTTGAGAAAACTTCAAACCTTGCATGTTGATTGATGATTGAATTTTTTGAAGGAAGTTGAACTTGTCCAGGGTTCTAAGGATTCTTGGAACCATTTGAATCTTTGACAAGTTGCTAAGGAGGTCAAAAATATTGATTGATAATAACTTAGCCATTTTTTCTCCTATTCCATCAAATTAAAACTAGGAATACCCACTATGGCCTCCAATAAGATGAAGTTCTCACTTGGCCAAAAAATGATATAACTTGTAAAAAATAAAACATATACTCCTACAAGAAAAATAAAAGAATAGAAAACCAAGAAATATTTTTGGTTGATGCAAGATTGCAACTAAACCTGAATGTTGTCACTTGGCCAAAAATTGAAATAATTTGTCAAAAATCGAACATATACTCCTATAAGAAAAATAAAAGAAAATAAGGAAATAGAAAACCAAGAAATATTTTTGGTTGATGCAAGATTGAAATTGAACCTAAATGTTGTCACTCAAGGCCAAAAATTGACATAATTTATCAAAAATCAAACATATACTCCTACAAGGAAAAATAAAAGAAAACAAGCAAGTAGAAACCAAAAAAATATCTTTGGTTGATTTGCAAGATTGCTAGTGAACCTGAATGTTGTTGCATCAATTCCATTATAAATAAACATATTTATAAATGACATAATTTTATGCAACGCTAAGTCCGTTTCAATATTTCCTATCTACTAATTAGCCATATTCCTATACACTCACCTCTCATCCTTTTCTATATGATTAAGCATCTGAATATGTACACATTATTTTCTTACTTCAATATACATATGCATACATACATGTTTCAATGAACACACTACCCATTGTGACTCAAATCCTATCTTTCTACAATCTTAGTTCATGGTATTGGGGATGTCCTCATAGTTGTGGATGTATCCTTTGCAAAATTAAATTTTTTAATTCAAATCTAACCAACTTTTACTAAAAAAATTCCTTTGAAGGGCTAAACAAATAGAAACTTAAAAAATTCATTACTATGCCCTTGTATAAAAAGTCCTTTAACTTATTCATTTTAAATATTAAAAAAGGTATTTCTATGTCCTTGTATTAAAAGGAATTCAATGCATTCATTTTGAACATCCAAATATTTGAAATCATTATTTGAGTGTCATTCAATTTAAATAGGTCATTTGGTGTAGTAAAGAAATCTAGTTTTGTGCAAACATTGTAGATGATAACTGCTATTTATAAATCAGACACATTTCTATTGGTTGACTTAGCGATATATGTCTCATTGTAACATAATAAAATCCTTACAAATATATTTAAAATTATCACTAGCCCATATATGTCAAGAAGCACAAAAGAAGTCAATACACATTGAAAAAATTGAAGAGTATAAGATTGTATAGTTCATAATACAAGTTTGTAGGTATAATATATATCTAAAGATGTGGACTTCTCTTTTGATGCGTAAAATTATCCTTGCATAATCGAGAAAGAATATTATAATTTTAAAATAAATATCCGACATAGATATTATGTTCTTAATCTTGAAATAATCACTTTTAAGACTACATTTTATTTTATTTTAATTGTATTCCCATTTAATTTTTGGTTGATGCAAGATTGCAAGTGAACCAACATGTTGTCACTTGGCCAAAAATTGACATAATTTGTCAAAAATCAAACATATACTCCTACAAGAAAAAACAAAAGACAATAAGCAAGTAGAAAACTAAGAAAAAAAATTGGTTGATGCAAGATTGCAAGTGAACATGAATTTTGTTGCATCAATTCCATAAGACATAAAAATATTTATAATGACATAATTTTATGCAATGTTGAGTCCCTTCAATGTTTCATGCCTATGAATTAGCCATATTCCTATACACTCACCTCTCATCCTTTTCTATATGATTAAGCATCCTCATATATTCACACCATTTTCTTACTTCACCGTGCATATGCACATAAGTATTTCAATGAACACACTACCCATTGCAATTCAACTCCTATCTTTCTACAATCCTAGTTCATGGTATTGAGGATGTCCTCATAGTTGTGGACTTATCCTTCACAAAATTAAAGTTTTAAATTTAAATTTAGCCAACTTTTACTAAAAACAATTCCTTTCAAGGGCTAACTAAATAGAAACTTAAAAAATTCATTACTATGCCCTTGTATAAAAATCTCATCAACTTACTCATTTTAAATATTAAGAAATGTATTTCTATGTCCTTGTATTAAAAGGAATTAAATGCATTCATTTTGAACATCCAAGAATTTGAAATCATTATTTGAGTGCAATTCAATTTAAACAGGTTATTTGGTGTCTATAGAAATCTAGTTTTACACAAACATTGTAGATGATACCTGCTATTTATTAATCACACACGTTTCTATTGGTTGACTTAGCAAAATATGTCTCCTTGTAACATAATAATATCCTTATAAATATATTTAAAATTATCACTAGCCCATATATGTCAAGAAGCACAAAAGAAGTCAAGACACATTGAAAAAATTGAAGAGTATAAGATTGTATATTTCATAATACAAGTTTGTAGGTATAAGATATATCTAAAATCATGGACTTATCTTGATGCTTGAATTTATCGTTGCATAACGGAAAAAAAATATTATAATTTTGAAATAAATATCCAACATAAATATTATGTTCTTAATCTTGAAATAATCACTTTTAATACCACATTTAATTTTTTTAAAATTGTATTCCCATTTAATTATTACAAATTCCACAATCCAAACTTAACAATCGTTTATATATTATATAGGTAAGACAGCCAAAACTAACGAAAGTTACTTTTTTCTCTAAAAAAATAGAATTGTAAATAGGTTGCATTATTTAAGTATTTAACTTCTATCATTTAGGCTTTGGCTACAGATAAATAAAAGAATTTGGGATGATATATAATACTCTGCAGAGAGCTTTATACTTACAGCTTTGATTAGATACAGCAAAATAATCAGAAGATTGTCAGAGGTATTATTAGATATGGCAAAATAATAAAAAGATCGTGGAAGACAGATAATATCACTCAGCTAGAGTTCAAACCAAACGTTCCATTGGGATAACTTGCAAGCAAAGTCACAGGCATGCCCATGATGCCATATATTTTAGCTCACAGCCCTCTAAACACATCGTATACTGAACATTCTTACACAATATTTGATACAATCAGGTATCAATAAGCCAGTCACAAGACTTGGATGCCCTAAATAATAAATTTCATTTTAACGTTTTGCTCACAAAGCTGTCACCCTAGTATGTTGGATCTTGATTCTTTTCTGTTTTTTAATTCAGAGAGCTAGCTATTGGTATACATCAGAGCTTATAATTTGTTGTAGTGGGTGAATTTACTGAGTTGCACAGGAAATGGAGAAGCAATTCGCTGGTATGATTTTATTTGTTTTAGCAGTGGCTCACACCTCTCTTTGTTTAGAGGAGAGATCTGATTTGCCAGCATTGGTAGACGGTCTTTCCTGGACGTTTTACAACGAGAGCTGCCCCAAACTGGAATCCATTGTTAAAGCAACACTTCAGTCCTTGCTTAAAGACGACACTACTAAGGCGCCTGCTTTGTTAAGACTGCTTTTTCACGACTGCTTTGTGCAGGTATCGTTACAATATTTGTTTTATGAATAACTGTCTTTATTATTATACATATTGTAAAATGGTGGGTAGAGATAAGTCGCATCCTTAGAGTTTTAAATTAGAAAAGGATTTCAAGTTAAAAAAAAAAAAGAAGATGATTCTGCAATCAGATCAAGAGCAGTAGTAGGAGAAAAAGGGTTCAAGTCATTTGATTTTTCCCATACATCAATGTGATCTGAAGGTCATGAGAAGTTTACAACTATCATTATCAGTATGAGATGCGGAATGTTATAAAAAGGTGGGTAGGGATAAGTCACATCTTTAGAGTCTAATGTTATAAAAAGGTGGGTAATAAGTCACATCTTTAGAGTCTAAATAGAAAAGAATTTCAAGATGTGGTGAATATTTCCTCTATGTTTTATTTATCAAGTTATGTTTTATTGCAAATTGTTGTTAAATATTGTTTTTCTACTAAGTTAGATGATTTTTAAAGCCTTTTATTTTAAAATTTTGGGTACAAATAAAAATATATATAGGATGTTCAATAATGATCTAAAATATGTTTGTGCAAGAAAGTTTTGGAAGAAAACAAGGAAAAACAACACAAAATTCTTTGAAAGAAAGTATTCCAAAGTGTGTGGGGATTCATTCATATAAATTTCATAGTTTAGGATTTGTGGAAATTTCGTTTGGGGAGGGTCGAGGGAATGATATGGATCATTCAAAGTTAGAAGCAAAATCTTAATCAAGAACTTAATTCCCAAAATCTTAATCAAGAACTTAATTCCCAATATAAATATGCAACCAGATCAAGAGCAGTAGTTGGAGAAGAAAGGTCGAGTCATTTGAACTTCCCCATACATCAATAAGATCTAAAGGTCATGGAGGATTTTACAACTATCATTATCAGTGTGAGATGCTGAATTTTATGAATAGATGATATAACAAAAACAAGGAGAGAGAATTTGATAAGAAGATGTAGATGTTAACCTATATAACAAATTCATTATAAATATCTGACAATCAATATAGATAATTTTTAAATTAATATTTTTAAAATATATATGCTATTGTTGGAGGGGTTGAGCTTAACTGATTAAAATGCTGGGCTTTCATCACGGAGACCTATGCTCAATTCTTCATAGCAACATCTATAGTGGAATTCTAAGTTGTGACTCTTAGTCTTTCATAATTGATTTTACTATGGAGGTGATTTCTAATTAAAAACGATTTTCTAAATAATAGACTTTTGATCTTCCATAAATGATTTCTAATATATTTATGCTATTAGCTTACTGTTGTTAATTTTGGAAGGGGTGCGATGGGTCTATCTTGCTAAATGGAACGGGCAGTGAGCTGGAAGACACCCCAAACTTGACAATAAGAAAGGAGGCATTGGAGATTATTCAGCTAATAAAAGATGCAGTTGAAGCCGATTGCCCTGAAGTTGTCTCCTGTGCGGACATCTTAGCATTAGCAGGCACTTACGCAGTTTACATGGTAACCACTTTGTGATTTCAATGTATTAAATAGTTTATAAGCATCATCTTTCAAATATACCAGCAGCCCAAATTGCAATTATTCTCCAGTCTCTTCATAGATAGTATTTAGTGCTTCCTTCCATGTTTTGTGTATTGCATAGATAATTTCAATGAAATATAATAGTTATTATTGCTACCAACAGGCAGGAGGGCCAGAATTTGCAGTACCACTTGGCAGGAGAGACAGTCTTACATTCGCTAATGAAAGTGTAACGGTGGACAATCTACCTGCCCCAACATCAAATGTGTCAGTGTTGATGTCTCTCTTTAGCGAAAAAGGATTCACTGATTTCGCTGATCTTGTGGCTCTCTCAGGTGAAGATTAAATTAGTATATCTTATCTTTATAAAAATCTATATAGAAAACATGGAGAGGATCTATGTTATAATAAAAACTTGAATTTGTCTTTTTCAGGGGGTCATACATTTGGTATCTCCCATTGCTCGTCCTTCATTGACAGACTTTACCCAACACAAGATTCCACTCTGAATGAAAGTTTTGCAGAGGAACTTTATCTCACGTGCCCCTCTTCAACGGCGGTCAACACCACTGATCTGGACATTCGCACTCCAAATGCATTCGACAACAAGTATTATGTCGATCTACAGAATAATGAAGGGCTCTTAACATCTGACCAGAATCTATATACCGATTCGCGCACTAAGCATCTGGTGAAACTATTTGCAAAGAATCAGAGCTCCTTTTATAAGAGATTTTTGTCTACCATGGTGAAGATGGTTCAGCTTGATGTGCTGACGGGAAGAGAAGGGGAGATTCGAAAGGTGTGCTCAGCAGTGAATCCTACATCGACTACAACTTACATTGTGCATGAACAGCGTCGATCTTCGTCAATATGATTGGGTATTCCCACTGAATAACACCAGCAAAACCTTTTAGAGATTTCTCTATTGTATTTATAATGATAATGATGTATAATCATCCCTCCACTATTTTAGACAATAATATATGAATGAATGAAGTACAGATTTAAGAATCTCGTCCGCCGTTCTTTGAGATCGACCAGATATAGGTATTATGATGAATAGAGTTCTTTGAGATCGACCAGATATAGGCATTATGATGAATGGATTTGATGTATTGCCCTGAGGATTTTGTTGCTGCGCGTAAATCGTAACGACGGCGCATGTTTGATGATTGCGTACTATCATTCCACTCTTTGCTCATCCCACAAAAGCACAAATTCCTCTATGGTACACAGCTCACAAATACAGTACTAGAATTTTTTTCTAGTTTTAATTATTATTTCCGATGCAATGGAGCAGAACTTGACAGCACTTTAGAAAAAGTTTATTTAGCGCGCCGTTTGCACGGGCATCGAGCTGTCGGGAGTCTGAACGAATGTCCCGTCCGACAGTGATTATTTTATTAGGAATCCTATTACAGTGTGCCATAGGCACGCTGGTAGGGAGGCATAATTGAATGGAATTTTCAAATTGTGAAGTATTTTGTTTGGTTTTTAGGAAAGTAGAGTTAATTAGATTATATTAATTACTGTATTTTAATTTTATAAAGGTAGATTTTTCTTTTGTTAATAGGTTTAATTGAATAGTTATAGGGATGGAGTTGTTTGGAAGGGTGGGTAAGTGAATATGGGTCATTTTTTATTCTATGTCCGGTATTAATTCACAATAAATCAAAATTATCCCTTAAAATAGTAGGGGTTCGATGGGAGAGATGAATTGAGTTGGGTCATTTTTGACCCCATGTTTCAGCGGCATGGCATCTGCTTATTATAATAAATCAAAATGATCCCTTAAAATAGTAGGGGCGAGATGGTTTCTTACCATCTCTTTCTTGATCAAAAGTCTTGCTCACACTATAGTAAAAGTGACATTTGCTGAAGAAGTCGATTACCGGCTCTTCATCGCCTCGGCCTATTTGAAGGGATCAAAATTCTAGCTTATATATATATAAAAGATTAAATTACTTGCATAAAACTAGCAATTCAACATGAATAACTATTCTATTAAACCTATTAACAAAAAAAATCTACCTTTATAAAATTAAAATAAAATATTTAATATAATCTAATTAACTCTACTTTCATGAAAACCAACCAAAATACTTCACAATTTAAAAATTCCATTCAATTATGCCTCCCTATCAGTGTGCCTATGACACACACACACACACACACACACACACACACACATATTGTTGGAATAGAAGGAATCCAAGAACACTGAGAGGGGGGTGAATCAGTGTTCTGCTGGTGATATAAGATTTTACCTTATTATAACATACACATATAAACGAGTAAATGAAGAAACATATAACATGAAGTAAATAAACCAACCACATGAATGAACACCATAACACATTGAATTTTATACATGGAAAACCTCAAAGAGGAAAAACTATGGTGGGATTTGTGACTCACAATATCAATTCACTAGCCATATGAAAGATATTACATAGCATGGGGGCTTGCACATGCAAGAAGGCACACTGTCTAGATCACACTGCTCAACACAAAAGAGTCTCACTGACTACAGGCTTCTGCTGAGATAAAACAATAATGGTGAACTCACAAAATGCATCTACAATGCCAAAAAGAGGTTATAGCTGTGTTCTGTACCAGTTCATAAACCCTAAACCCTTTTACCGGTAACTCCCTTACTCTAAGAAATCTTTACAAATTGTTTACTAACCATTGCATGATACTACTTCCTCATACAAATGATCTACATACATATCCTTTGCATCACTTTTCTTCTCCACATTCGTTGTAGTCATTGTCCTATATCAAAATGACCTAATAAATAGACTTATATACCCTTTACAAACAATATGCCTTATGTCGGCTTACAACACGTTATAAAAGATATTCAATGTCGGCTCTATACAATAATTACAAAATGACTTTACAAATAAAAGCTTTTCCCATATCCCAAACTGATGTCGACTTCACTGAAGTGTTGAATGCCGGTGTCGGTATCTGTCGGTATCTGCCGATGTATGCTTTCTACAGAATCCTATTGCCATCAATGACAACATATGAATCCAATGAGTATCAATTGCCAACAATCTCCCCCTTTGGCATTGATGGCAACACTCATGTGAAAAATGGATTCCCTGTCAGTTCAACTGAGCTGAAACATGCTCCCCCTGAGCTGATTGACCACTTTGATTAATATACTCTCTCTCTGATATCCTTCCCCTAGGATTAGATACATACTTTCCTTTTCATAGCTGAAACATGCTCCTCCTGAGCTAATTGACCACTTTGATTCATATACTCTCTATCTAATATCCTCCCCCTAGGATTATATACATACTTTCCTTTTCATTTCATTTTTCACATACATATACTCCCCCTTCAGCATCAATGCCAAAGACCGGTGAAAGAATTGAAATAATTGTTAGGAATCTGTATAAAAGAATGAATAATTACAGATTACTTATTGGAGCTTGACCAATTTCAAGATTTCCAGATAAGCTTTCTCTAGTAACTGTATATAAGTATCCCAGCCGGTTTTGAATGTTTCGGATATGGATACAAGTCCACTTAGTAAATGTGCAAGTGATTCTTTCTCAGTGACTTCTACTGGTGTGGGGTTCCCAAACATATCCATACATTCCCTCTTATGTACACCAAGTGAATCCAATCTTGGACTCACCAAACCTCTGAGACTTCTAGCTCTCTGAATGATCTTATCTCTTTCCTTTTCAAAAGCAAAAATTTGGTTCTCCAAAGTCAAAATTTGTCCATCAATAGATGTTGTAAGTGAATTTATTCCATCAAAAGAATTAGTAATATTAGCAATCTTTTCTTGTAACTCCTTTATCCTCTTATCTACATTTGTTGTAAGAATCTCTACATTACAACAGACCCTGAAAATGTTAATACATTGTTTCAAAGAATTTTCAGTAAGTATAAGTTTCTCTTCAATATTCCTCTTTTCTGTCTCAATGATTTGATCAAAAGTATCTTTCTTAGCCAAAGTAAATCTTTCAAGTGCTTGCCAGTCAGAAATCTACTATAATGATTGAAAGTTTTTAGAGATGTGATTTCTCAATGCCTTAAGCTTGCCGAAAGGGCTCGCTTCATTTTCAATCATACATTTCAGAATCAATCTATGCAAAATTGTTATTGACTGATCTATTATCCCCTTGTCTGTAGATCCCTCCTTAATTAGTTTTTGAGCAGCCATCATCATTCACTCTGTGGGACTCATCTTTGTGATGGATTTCTTCTCAACTTGAGAAGTGTCAATTACCAAAATTTTTGATGAGGAATCATCTGCCAGTTTGGTACTTGATGTTTATGCAGCTTTACTCTTATCAGTCTCCTTTTCCTTTTATTCCTTTCCCTTATCCTCTCTCGATGTATCCCTTTTCTCATCCTCTTTTGCACTAGTAGCTTCGCCACTTGGTGTAGTATCTGTCACTGCCGATGGATTATTATTTACAATATTATCTGTATCATGTACATTATCTATTTTACCTTGCTCGAACTGTACATATGTTGTCTCTGTTGGTTTAGCATGTACACTCTTATTAATTTTAGGTTGATCTGTCAGTGGAGTCTGTACACTCTTATCTGATTGAGAATTATTTACTGGTTCATTCAAAATTTGATCTGAGCTTCCCAAAATTTCTTTTCCTTTCGATCTATCTGGAATAGTGGGAGTTGTTGCCTTAGCAAATTCTTCTTGGGAAGTAAGGAAATCAAGATTCTTTTGAAAAAATTTAGCCCATCCTTCTCTGGTCTCATTTATTATTTCATTGACTCTACCCATCATTAAGCTTATTTGTCGATTTTGCTGTTAAAGATTGTTCTATTTGCAACTTCTATACATCTTTTCATTTCCTCATTATTTATAGAACCACAAATGCCTAAAAGTTCAACTTCTTTAATCTCTATGTCCCTCTTGATTGCATCTAATCTCCTTGCATCCAACTTATTATACAAAGATAAAGGAATTTCCCTCAAAATCTCTATCAAAGCCTTCTTATATATGTCTAAATATAACAAAATTGCTTCTTCCATTTCATTTTGCTCATTGTCATCTAAATGCTCATAAAAATTTGACACATTCTTCAAAATTTCATCTTTAGTTACCCCATCAATTAATTCTGCACAAGTCATATTACCAGATTCAATGCTTCATCTATATCACTCTTTTTCTTCTTGTTATCGGGTGTTGCATGGGCGGATGGAGCTGGCTTCCTCTTCTAGATAGGTTCCCTTGTCGGAGGTGTGGATGTTGTTGTCACCTTTCTTACTAGCTTCCTCCTAGGTTCCATCTACTTCTCTTCTACCGGAGGCTTGTCAACTTTCTTCCTTTGTACCCTTCTAAATGCAAGAGGTTGATTATCCTCTGTATCAGAGTCGGGAGATATGAAGGTTACTGGCCTCTTTATCTCTGGAGCACTTTTCACTTTAGTCATTGCCGGTTGATCTAGCGGTTTAGATCCAAAAACTAGTTCTGTATCTATCCCGTGAATTACATTTTGAACGAAAGCAGACATTTTGTTTGTTTTCTTTTCCCTCCTTTTCTTATTGAAACCAATTTAACTTCAAGTGCTTTCTCCACTGTAGTACCAAAGTATTTAGTCTTATCATCTAAAGAAGTTCAACATTTTTGCATATAGTTCTTGTTGGCATTATAACAGACAAGGAGAGATTGTTTGCATTTCAATAAGGATATTGAGAAGGTTGTTGATGATTATGGATATAACTGATTAAGGATGTTTACTATCTTAATATTATTATTTTGTCATTGATGTCAAGAAATTGATTTTCTAATTCAGTATGATGTTGCCATATCTTAAGAAGTATGATTTGTTGAGTATAAAGATGTCGGTAAAAGACACAGAAAGAATGTGATGAATAAGGGGAGGAATAAATTATTCAATGGGCAACTATTACTAAGTTAGACAATGATGAGATCATGATGTTTAGATTTGTTTTGATATCATACATATGTTATTGATTGTAAGGTTAATACTATACTATGTTACCGAGCAAAGAACTTAGTCAGTAAACCCTAAGGTTATTGCTATCGGTTAATGAAGGCAGAATGTCTACCGAGTGAAGTTTAGTATTTACCGAGTTGCAACCGAGTAGTAACATAATGCATTGAATGAATAAAAGGATTATTTAATGAAGGAAGCTGATGAGTTGGCTATGATTAAATGATTGGTATGCCATGCATGAAGTTGGTTAGAGAATCTATGGCAAAGGAAAATTGGCAGGAAGATCTACAGCTCAGATTGAACCGCAATACCCTAGCACAAATTCCAAGAAATGTATGCAAGTTCCAAGGCAAGGTAAAACATTTTCAGATCGAAGGATACATTGAACGTGGTCAAGTTTGAAGATCTGATGGCTATGATTGATCATGGGAAACGTGATCAAGGAGATTAAGTGGTTGGCGAATTGTTTATAAATAAGGAACTGTTGATAAACAATGTATGCAGGCAAGTGTATGCACAGGGATGCTACATATTGATTACCGAGCACTGAAGCTTGAAGACCTATTTGAATAACAGAGTATAGAGCCCAGCAGATGGACAAGATTAGTCCTATTGTATTGAGCAAATAAGAATCTGCTTTAGCATTTTAGATGTGAATTTGCAGATAGATTTTTATTACTATTATTTTGTGAAGTGACATAAAATCTCTTAACCGAGTGGACTTAACAGTCTTATTTGTAAAACCCTCTAGTAAGGTGACATTCTGATTGAGTGTTTGAAATCCTTTAACAAGGTCACTTCTAACAAGGTGAAGATCCTAACAGATCTGAGGGAAATCCCTTAACCGGGTCACATCTAGCAATGTGTTTGTAATCTTTAATAGGATTTGCTTTTAACCGAGCATACTCTAGAAGAGTATATTTCTTAGTGGGTCCAAAATCCCACAGTGGTTTTTCCCTATTTGGGTTTCCATGTTAAATCTGGTGTTATGAGTGCTATGATGTTTATATGCTTTTGAGTGTACATGTTTAGCAGTTTTGGATATATTACTGAAGTATATGTTACCGAGGTTGAATTTGTTGTTTTTATGGAAGATTAAGTTTGTATGATCCACCCCCCCCCTCTCATCTTATTAGCTTGGCATCTGTACTTAACATTAAGTATCAAAACTATCAATTGGTATCAGAGCTTTAAACTCCGAAAGAAAAAGTTTAAAGGTACTTGATGCAAAGATCCAAAAATGTATAAGAGGGATGCACCGAAGCTGAACAAGTCAAGTTTCTCTACATGGCAGAAAAGGATGAAGCTACACCTATCAGGAGTTGGAGAATATGTTGTATATTATCTGGAGAATGATTTCATTACACCGAGCACCTATCCATTGACAATGGAAGAGATAAAGGCAAAGCAAGAACATATTCAAGCAATGATTGAAATAACATCTGCATTGACTGACTCAGAGTTTAATGATCTAGAAGGCTGCAATGATGCAAAGGCAATGTGGGACAAGCTCATATCTGTGTATGGTGGAGATGAACATGTTCAAAGAGCAAAAGTGGATAGTCTAAGAGGACAGCTTGAATCTATGAGGATGAATGAAGGTGAGAACATAACCTAGTACAGTACAAGACTAAAGGAGATTGTCAATCAAATCAAAGGAGTAGGTGGAACTATTGAAGAAAAGGATATAACAAGTAAATTGTTAAGAACCCTTCTACTAGCTTATGCAATCCGAGTCTCTGCAATCAATGAATTAAGGTCTGTATGCAATATGCCAGTTTCTTTAGATGCTACTATTGGTAAGCTACATGCATTTGAGTTAAGTAACTTTGATAATAGTGGGTCATCGGTAAATAAAGTTGAGTTTGCATTTAGTTCTTTTCATATTGGTGAATCTGATGATTACAATGATAGAATGAGTAAGTACACTAAAGGGGATCACAGTGGAGCAAGTGAAAGATTTCGCAAGAACATGGAGGAAGTACACAAACTATATGAGGAAATCAAAAAGCAAGAAGAGTTTGAAGCACTATTAGCAAGAAGGTTACCGAGAGGCAAAGGTAAGTATAAAGGAAAACTACCTTTGAAATGTTTCAATTGTGACAAGATAGGACATATGGCTTCTAACTGTCCTGACAAAGAATCTACTAAAAAGAGAGATTACCGAGATGACAGATAGAAAGATAATCATTACAGAGGATACTGAGACTTTAGAAGAAGAGATAGAAAGTCATGCTTAATAGCCGATGAGGAATCCAATGATGATAAGTCAAATGAAACTGATACAAAGGAAGTAGTTTACATGGCTATCAAAGATGGATCAGATGAAGAAAGGTATGAAGAAAAAGCCCTAATATCTCACATAGATACTAATGATTCTTGGACCATAGATAGTGGATGCTCACATCACATGACAGGTGATAAACACAAGTTTGTTATGTTAGAAGACTATGATGGAGGCTATGTAAGTTTTGGTAATGATGCACCATGTCCGATAAAAGTTAAAGGATCTATAACACTTCTTGACAATGCAAGATGCAATGATGTTTATTGGGTTGAAGGTTTGAAATACAATTTGTTGAGTGTAGCACAGCTAAACAATACAGGATACTAAATAGAATTTCAGAAAGGAATTGTCAAAGTTCATGACAAGCATGGAAAGTTAGCTACTACCAAGACACAAACAAAAGGTAACACATTTCACCTTGACTCAACTCGGAATAAATGTCTATATGCAAAGATAGATGATACCTGGTTATGGCATAAAAGGTTTAATAAGGATATTGAGAATGTTGTTGATGATTATGGATATAACTGATTAAGGATTTTTACTGTCTTAATATTATTATTTTGTCATTGATGTCAAGAAATTGATTTTCTAATTCAGTATGATGTTGCCATATCTTAAGAAGTATGATTTGTTGAGTATAAAGATGTCGATAAAAGAAATAGAAAGAATGTGATGAATAAGGGGAGGAATAAGTTATTCAATAGGCAACTATTACCGAGTAAGACAATGATGAGATCATGATGTTTAGACTTTTTTGATATCATACATATGTTATTGATTGTAAGGTTAATACTATACTATGTTACCAAGCAAAGAATCTAGTCGGTAAACCCTAAGGAACCTAGTTGGTAAACCCTAAGGTTATCGCTATCAGTTAATGAAGGCAGAATGTCTACCGAGTGAAGTTTAGTATTTATCGAGTTGCAACCAAGTAGTAACATAATGCATTGAATGAATAAAAGCATTATTTAATGAAGGAAGCTGATGAGCTAGCTATGATTAAATGATTGGTATGTCGTGCATGAAGTTTGTTAAAGAATCTATGGCAAAGGAAAATTGGCAGGAAGATCTACAGCTCAGATTGAACTGCAATACCCTAGCACAAGCTCCAAGAAATGTATGGAAGTTCCAAGGCAGGGTAAAAAAATTTCAGATCAAAGGATACATTGAACCTGGTCAAGTTTGAAGATTTGATGGCTATGATTGATCATGGGAAACATGATCAAGGAGATTAAGTGGTTGGCGAATTGTTTATAAATAAGGAACTATTGATAAACAATGTATGCGGGCAAGTGTATGCACAGGGATGCTACATAGTGTTTACCGAGCATTGAAGCTTGAAGACCTATTTGAATAATAGAGTATAGAGCCCAGAAGATGGACAAGATTAGTCCTCTTATATTGAGAAAATAAGAATCTGCTTTAGCATTTTAGATGTGAAGTTGCAGATAGATTTGTATTACTGTTATTTTGTGAAGTGACAAAAAATCTCTTAACCGAGTGGACTTAACAGTCTTATTTGTAAAACCCTCTAGCAAGGTGACATTCTGATTGAGTGTTTGAAATCCTTTAACAAGGTCACTTCTAACAAGGTGAAGATCCTAATAGATCTGAGGGAAATCCCTTAACCAGGTCACATCTAGCAATGTGTTTGTAATCTTTAATAGGATTTCCTTTTAACCGAGCATACTCTAGAAGAGTGTATTTCTTAGTGGGTCCAAAATCCCACAGTGGTTTTTCCGTATTTGGGTTTCCACGTTAAATCTAGTGTTATGAGTGTTATGATGTTTATATGCTTTTGAGTGTGCATGTTTAGCAGTTTTGGATATATTATTGAAGTATATGTTACCAAGGTTGAATATGTTGTTTTTATGGAAGATTAAGTTTGTATGATTCACCCCCCCTCTCATCTTATTAGCTTAGCATCTGTACATAGCATTAAGTATCAGAACTATCAGTTCCAAAATGTAGTCATCAATTTCATAGCCCAATTCAGTGACCCATATTGTTCTAGGTTCCACCGGTTCCATGAGAGTCTCATTTGTTTTCACCATGAAGCAGATTTTAGTGGAGTATTTCTCCACAATGTGTTTGGAGAATCTCTCCCTCGGTCTCATATTCTTTTGGAAATATTTAAAGAAACCCCATAACTTCCCATCCCTATTGTTTCCAAGACATGTGATTGCATCTTTAATCTTCCTACCTACTGGAATGTCATGAGCCCATCATTTCTTTCCTAAACCCAGTAGCTCATTCATGAAATATAGAATCAAACAGACAATAAGGTTACCATACCAGAATGTCCCTTTCTTAACACCTTTGATTTTTCCAAGATTTATCATCAATTCACTTCTTAACCATTTACACAAATCATATTTTCCATCATTCTTTATCATTTGATATGCAACATGGATACAGGAACTGGCAACATAGTTTAAGCGAGTTGATTGTGTTACCTTGTAATCGATGATCATGCTGGAAAATTTTACATCTGAGTCCTTAATGGTGCTTATCCTCATCGACCTTCCATCATGGGCTGTGCCGGTGAGCTTTTCCACCTCAGTGTTGGAGATCTTCTTTCTGGGTTCCTGCCCGACTTTGGGTAATCTGGTGATCGCCTGAATTGCTTCTTTGGTGATCATATGAGGTCGGTCCAACTAGATGAATTAATTATGAACCCTTTTCAGAACATATCTAGCCATTTCGTCCTCGAATTCTAGTATATACAAAATTTTGGTTAACCCTAGGTCTTTGATGATTTGGAATTTTGACTTGATTGTTTCAGAGCTATCCAGTATCATAGATTGATACATTCCATTAATTTCCTAAGTGCCTAATTCCTCCAAAATGTAGTGAATATAAGCTCTGACATCTTCCACATATACTATGCCATCGGGAACCCTCGAAAATGAGCCAGTAGAGTCTTCCTTCATTGCTATTTGAGGAACCTCTTTGAAAACATGTCTAAGCCTATCCTTAACCTCAACTAAAGTGGGATTTGCAATGAAAGTAGGAGCAGAGGATGACATAGATGCCATTTCAAAAAAATACCTGGATAACAATTGTTGGTTGAAAGATCTTGATGACTTCTCATAAAACTGTTGGAAATCCCTTTAGAATGCCTTTGCTCACTTTTGATCGCCAAAGATTTGTCTTTTCTTCGCTTTGGTTTGCTCGAGTGCTGGGTGAGTGAAAATGAGTCTATTTTCCCTTTTTATCAGTGAGTAAACCCTAATTCTTCATTATCATAAATGGTTAGCGGTGTGCCCTACCGGATGCTAGTTCCTCAGTTTTATGTTAGATAAACCTCCATCAATGATCAATACCTCTCCAGATCTCTTTCCAGATCTCTTTCCAGGGAATATGAAATATTTGCAATGAATTTTCCCACCCCTAAGGCGTCTACCTCAGTTACCAGTTGAATTTCCTATCAGTGTAGGAATGCTCTGTTCTACCGGTGGAGTTACTGGTGCAATTAATGGTGTAGTTGCATCTCCACTTGGTTCTTCGAACTTTCTAACCCATCTCTTGGTGTGATCTTGATGTAATTCATCTACCTTTTGCTTTCCTTTCTCATTTTATTTGTCATTGCTAATCAGTTTAGTCTTTCTTCTACAATACTTAGCAATATGACCTATTTTGTTGCATGCATAACATGTAAAATTGTTCTTTTGAATTGCTTTTCCATATCCAGTGTCATTCCTTGATCTGCATTGGTTATCCAAATGTCCAAACTTTCCACATGAATGACACTTAACATTCATTTTGCAATCTTATGACTTATGACCATATTGCTTGCAATTTGTGCATTGATCGGGAATTGAATTGTAGTTTTTATTTGCTATATTTCTATATTGTTTAGCCATATGCCCAAATTTATTACAAACAAAGCATCTTCCATTGAATTTGTAAGCATTAGATTGCCTTACCAGTTTCCTCTGGTTTGATGAGTTCTGCATACCAGTTGTCTAATCTTTATTTGCAGTACCGGAGATTTTACCTTGTTCAAATCCAAGTCCTCTAGAATCTCCATTCTTCCTTTGTCTTTTCAATAGATCACCCAGTTGTGCAACACTAATCTTGAATTTTTCTTTATACTCACTTGCAGTAGTTAGATAATTTCTCAGAGTCATTATTTTTCTTTCAAGCTCTTGTTCATTATTCTGGGATTGTACCAAATCAGTTCTCAAGATATCATTCTCGTGAGCCAATCTACCACATTCTTCAAATTCATTCTTCAAAGATACAACAAGATTTTCTTCCTTCTTCTTTTTGTCCTCAATTTCTTTTGGCATCCTCATTGCCAGGTCTTGCATTTCATTCTTCATGAGCATGTTTTGTTGACTCAGCTTCTGACATTGTTCCTTAAGTGCATTTTTCTCTTCATCATACTGGTTTTGCAAAAGTTCCTTCCTTCTAGCTTGAGCAGATGACAACCTTTCTTGCAAAACAAAAATGAATTCATTAGCATAATTCAATTCATCTTGCAACTTTAAGTTCTTCAACCTTTCAACATCATAATCCTCAAGTTCCATCTCAACTTTCTTCTCCATAGCCATATTCAATGATTCTAATATAATGATCTTCCTCTGAGGCACCAAGTTCTGATACCAATTGTTGGAATAGAAGGAATCCAAGAACACTGAGAGGGGGGGGGGGGTGAACCAGTGTTTTGTCGGTGATATAATATTTTACCTTATTATAACATACACATATAAACTAGTAAATGAAGAAACATATAACATGAAGTAAATAAACCAGCCACATGAATGAACACCATAACACACTGAATTTAATACATGGAAAACCTCAAAGGGGAAAAACCATGGTGGGATTTGTGACCCATAATATCAATTCACTAGCCATATGAAAGATATTGCATAGCATGGGGGCTTGCACATGTAGGAAGACACACTGCATAGAGCACACTGCTCAACACAAAAGAGTCTCACTGACTACAGGCTTTTGCTAAGATAAAGAAATAATGGTGAACTCACAAAATGCATCTACAATGCCAAAAAGAGTTTCCATTATAGGGCAAGTGCAAGGTAATGAGTCACAAATTTGTGGAAGTCCACGTGTTGGAAAACGTGCTCTTATAAACGGGGGCCCGTTTGTGCTTCGGGCTCCCAAGCCGAAAGGTAACGGGGGTCCGAAGCAAAAAAAAGGGCCCCCGTTTCGTTCTGAAATGGGGGCCCACTTTTATACAAAACGGGGGCCCATTTTAGAACAAAACGGGGGCCCGTTTTAGAACAAAACGAGGGCCCGTTTCTAAAAACAGGCCCCCGTTTTGTTTAAAAGCGAGCCCCCGTTTCTAAATGGCATTTTTCCTTTTTTTTCCACAAGCCGCCCTTGTTTGAAAATGGGGGCCCGTTTTGTGGAAGTTGATTCCACAACCTGCCACTTGGCTCAGGATTAGGCCCGGGATAGGCCTGGGATGGCCACACCTGAGACATGGACCTGCAAATTCAAATCTCCATGAATGAAAGCACAAATATGAACTTCAGAAATAGTTTACGTGCCTCTAATCAGAGAATTTTTATACAAAATTAAAACCCATTTCAGATTATACTATCTAGATTCTAAATATATAAATTTATTTAAAAATTGATTATTTTAACTATTTTTCATTTAATTTATACTAAATTGGGTCCATAAATTTGAAATATTAACTAATTTTGTTAATTTAATAACTTTTTTATTTTAAAGAATTTTGGAAAAAAAATTATATGTCATCAATCTACACAAAATTCTTTTGTATTTAAAAAAAAAAAAAATCAAAAAATGTTAAGTTTACATCAAATTATGTGGGTCGTACACGTCAAATTTTTAAAAAGATAATTACGACCATTAAAAAATTAATTAAAAAAAAAATATTAGAAAAAAAAATATAAAAAAATATGCTCATCAATCTTCAGTGTGTTACAAACCATCTCCCAAAATGGTTTGAGAAAATAATTTTAATTGTGTCAAAAAGTGTGGGTCGTACACATGCATGGTATGATCCTGAAACAGGCATTTTTAAAACATAGTTTTTCAGAACTCCATTTAAAAAGTTATTTTTTATTATGTGGGTATTAAAATAAATTATATATTTGGAAAGTAAACTCAGAGGGATATCTTTTATATTACTGACTTTTTCCAAGATTCAATCTCTAAGTGTTTCAAAATTTAAGCTCAAATGAGACAAAATCTGAAAATCAGGGAAAACACTTCCACTTTTTGGCCAAAAAGTGGACTCATCTTCTTGCACTGACCCTATAGCTCTATTCTGTACTGGTTCATAAACCCTAAACCCTTTTACCGGCAACTCCCTTACTCTAAGAAATATTTACAAATTGTTTACTAACCATTGCATGATATTACTTTCGCATACAAATGATCTACATACATATCCTTCACATCACTTTTCTTGTCCACATTCGTTATATTCATTGTCCTCTATCAAAATGACCTAATAAACTGACTTATATACCCTTTACAAACAATATGCCTTATGTCAGCTTACAACACATTACAAAAGATATTCAATATCGGCTCTATACAATAATTACAAAACGATTTTACAAATAAAACCTTTTCCCGGATCCTAGATGGATGTCGGCTTCACTGAAGTGTTGAATGTCGGTGCTGGTACCAGTGTCGATATCTGTCGGTATCTATCGGTGTATTCTTTCTATAGAATCCTGTTGGCATCAATGACAATATATGAATCCAATGAGTGTCAATTGCCAACATATATAACATAAATATACATATATATGTATATATATATATATATATATGTATATATATACATATATATATATAAATATACATATATATATACATATATATGCATGTATGTATATATACACACACATACATACATACATACATATATATAGACACATATATACATACACACACACACACATACATACATATATATAGACACATATATACATACACACACACACACACACATACACAAACCATACCTAATTTTATAATATAATACCACACAGTTATGTATGATACAAAAAAATTAAAAATTAAAGTAGAATTAGCAAAGGGTCAATATCACCTTCTACCCTGCTGCTATTTTGGTCAAAATTTTGTCTTTAGAAAGGAAATTCTATCCTATTTCTAGTCTATTTGGAGGGTTTCATGACTTTTTGCAAGGTTTACAAATTTTCCTAACTAGTTTTTGGCCTAATCAATATTGGTTTATTCTATCTGTCTTCTTCAATGTTGGTTTTCCATTATGAATTTTGAGGTTTTCATCTTCATTGGTATATTATAGTTTCACTTCAATTTAAGCTCCATTCTTGTTCATTTTATCTTTGGACAACACTCCAAGCCATAGATCATGTTAGTCACACACTAAGTCAATAGATGAAACTAGTATTTGCATAGCTTTATCTTTTATCTATTAGAAAACAATAAGCTTGGATTAGCCTAAAGCATTAATTAACTTTGTATACCAACCCAAAATTAACACAATAATCAAAATTGAGCCAATATCATTAGAAATGTTCACATTAATCCCTTTTTTTTAACATCATTAATCAACATAAAGATGTTTTTATTGAACACAAAGTACCACTGAGAGGGGGGTGAATCAGTGGTTCCTAATCTTTTTGACCTTTCCAAGCAACTCCAAAATACCTGTTATTAGCTTTAGAACTAAACAATTAAATTGGGAAAGAACGAAGGAAAGCCAAAGAGATCAAACACACAAAAGTAACTCACAACACCAAATGTAAGAGGAAAACCCAATATGGGAGAAACCTCGGTGAGAAAAGTTGTTGGAGACTATTGCTCCAATCCAGCCTCATAGGTAAAATACTAGATTACAAAGATTTAGGGAACCAACCCAAGGAGCACCAACCCCTTCTATTTTAGGGTACCAACCCAAGGAGCACCAACCCCTGCACCAAGCTCCAACTTGGCGATGTATATTGAAATACAATTTAGATATAGTTAAGGCTTCTTCTTGCAAATGAATTTTGCAACTCTTGATCAAATATCTTATTGTCGGTTGACAATCTTTTCTCCTTCACTGAGACTCACACTACCAGTTGTGAGATTACTTCCTCTAATTCTTGGCCTCTATAATCACTCTTTCTTTCTCATAGTCCCACCACACACTATGTCACTCTTAGATGTTGCCTTTCTATACTACACCTTGTCGGTTTTGCTTAACTATTGAACTACAATTATACATGTACTCAATCACTGTCGATTAAACCCTCTCACCAGTTTTCTTTCTCACTTACTCTGCAACTTTCTTAGAATAAATTATAAGGCCAAAAATTATTCTCTGCACTTACACTCTCTTCTCCCTCTTTTTCTTCTCTACAGCATCAACTTTCTCTGTCTCTAGCTCATATATTTATCAGCATGGTTTCCCACCAAGAAGCAATTCAAATTCAGAGCAGTTAGGGTTTCCTTTTCCTGACACAATCTGCATGAGAAATGATGCAGTCTATCTTGGGTCGATCACCTGTACTCTAGGGATGCATCTGTACATATTTCCATTTCCCAATGCATACTTTCTAAAGATAGCAATCACGTATAAGATTTCCTACCTTGAAATTTGTTGACTCATAAAATGCTCAGATGTTTCCTTTTAGAGGTCTTCTTGCAATCGAATTTCCCTTGCATTGATCTAGGTGCCAACTACTCCTTGATCTTCCTCTATTATCCTTTCTTCCTCGATCCTAATCAGTCAGTTTCAATCCCATGATTTGTGGTTGCTTCATTAATATCGACTAGTTGTTTCAACAACCATGCTGATGGAGGCTTCATTGACCTCTGCATGTTTGCCACCTTAGCTCCAAATGGCATCACAATGGTCAATTTCTTAGCTCACTGACACATAGTTTATTTATACTTGATCATTCAACAAACTCATACCGAGACATCCCTTTACCGGTGAGACCTTCTTCTTTTGCTAATAGCTAGTGCACACTACACCGATAACACATCTTCACCTCTGGTGGTTTGTGATAACTTTAACATTCTGCCTCTTCATCAAAAATAGGCAGCCAACCTCCAAACTGGTGTATTTCTCTACCGGTTGTCTGCTCACTCTCATGATAATTGCCATCATACCGGTCACTCCTTGTTTCTTACTAGTGACCTTACCAAACCAGTTGACATCAATGACAACTTAATGCCAAAATGTCAATAGTCTCCCCCTTCAGCATTGATGTCAATTTATCGCAAGACACTTCATACCAGTACATTTCTCCCCCTTTGACACAATGACAAAGGGTATTGTACACTCCCCCTTTGATCCATACCAAGCTGCCCCTTTGACCTCTATCAACTCCCCCTAAGACACATAAATCCTTTCTAGGTACATGACACAACTCCCAACTTGTGTCGGAGATACTCAAAAGTTCTTACCGGTAATGGTTTGGTGAAAATGTCTGCTACTTGTTCTCCGTTAGGGACATAATCCATCCTCACCTCCTATCCTTCAACCTTCTCAATGGGAAAATGATACTTGATAGCAATGTGCTTTGTTCTGGAATGCATCATTGGATTCTTTTCTATGTTGATTGCACTCGAATTGTCACACTGGATGAGAATAGGATCAGTGATGTCCACCTGTATGTCCTTGAGGGCCTGCTTCATCCAAAACACCTAAGAGCAACATGTAGAAGCAACAATGTATTCAGCTTCACCACTAGATAGAGAGACCGAGTCCTACTTCTTGCTATGCCATGAGACCAACCAGTCACCTAGAAAGAATGCACCACCACTTGTTCTCTTACGATCATCAATGCAACTTTCCCAATCAACATCAGTGTATGTTTCCAAGATAAAATATCCTTGTTTAGGATACCATAATCCATAACTGAGTGTCCCTTGTAGGTACCTAAAGATTCTACTTACAACATTCATATGTGATTACTTAGGTGCAGCTTGGAATTTGGCCACTAGGCATACTGCCTATACTATATCCAGTCTAGAAGAAGTTAAGTACAATAGACTTCCTATCATGGATCTATATAAAGTCTGATCCACCACTGGTGATTCACCATTCTTGCTCAATTTATTGCTGGTCACCATAGGAGTACTTACCGGTTTACAATCTTCCAGTTTGAATTTCTTCAACATCTCCTTTGCATACTTGATTTGTGAGATAAATATTCCCTTATCTTGATGTAATATCTGCAAACCAAGGAAGTATGTCAATTCACCAAGCATTGACATCTCAAATTCTGACTGCATCTGTTCAACAAATTCTTTGCAGAGGGTGTCCTTTTGGCCTCCAAAGATAATGTCATCTACATACACAACCACAATTATCATGTGGTTCCCATCTTTCTTTATGTATATATTGTTGTCAGCACTCCCCTTTTTGAATCCTTGCTCCTTTAGGTACTGATCTAATCTTGAATACCATGCTCTAGGAGCTTTCTTAAGGCCATACAAGGCCTTCTTCAACTGACACACAAATGTTTCATCATCATGCAGCAAAAACCCTTCTGGTTATTCCATGTATACTTCTTCCAAATTTCCATTTAGGAAGGTAGATTTTACATTGATTTGATACACTTTATAGCCCTTGTAGGCAGAGAAGGCTACAAACATTCTAATTGCTTCTAATCTAGCTACCAGTGCAAATGTTTCTTCAAAGTCAATCACTTCTACTTGAGAGTATCCTTTGCACACTAGTCTATCTTTGTGCCTAACAATCTTACCTTCTTCATTCATCTTATTCTGATAGACCCATTTTGTGCCAATGATGTTCTTATCTTCCGATCTAGTGACTAATTCCCAAGTCTTGTTCTTCTCAATCTGTTGCAGTTATTCTTCCATGGCATCCATCCATTCTTGTCTTTTGTTGGACTCATTGAATGTTTTAGGTTCAACTTTAGTCATGAGACAGAGGTTGACTTGTTCATCATTCCTAGCAAGTCTTCTTCTAGTCTGCACACCATCACTCTTATTTCCCATAATTTTCTCTTCCGAGTGATTCAGTTATACATACCCATTGGGAGCCTTCTTGGATGCTTCCTCTGGTTTAATGTCTGACTAAGCTTCATCATCTTCATCAACAGAATTATCATACTGGTTAGCCTATGGTTGACATCCTTTGTGCCTATCCTGATCAACTTTTACATGCACACCCTCAATGACTCTTCTTAGTCTTTTGTTGTGGCATTTTTAGGCCTTGCTGCTAGATGGGTAACCAAGGAAGATTCCTTCATCACTCCGGGAGTCAAAACTTCCTAGACCATCCATATCTTTCTTGATAAAGCACTTGCTTCCAAATACTTTGAAGTATTTGACTGATGGCTTCTGGTCATACCATAACTCATAAGGTGTCATTTTGTTGTTTTTCCTTAATTGAACTTGGTTCAAAGTATATGTAGCAATATGAACAAATTCCTTCCAATATGTGTCTAGCAGGCTGGCTTCATTTACATGATTTTGGCCATCTCCTTGACTATCTTGTTCTTCCTTTCTACCACACCATTTTGTTGTGGTGTCCTAAGAGCTAAGTATTTCCTTCTAATTCCATGTTTTTCACAATAATCTTCAAATTCATTTGATGTAAACTCTCCACCCTAGTTTGATCTTAGGAATTTTAACGTGCACCCACTTTCTTTCTCCACCATCTTCCTAAAGATCTTGAATCTTTCAAATGCTTGTGACTTATCTTTCAGGAAGGTGACCCATGTAATTCTTGAGTAGTCATCAATAAAGAGCATAAAGTATCTTTCTCCTGCAAGTTCTCTTGTCCTAGTTAGACAACACAAATCTGCATGCACAATTTCAAGTGGTCTTGAGGTATTGTACTCTTTTGTCCTGAAGCTCACCTTAGTTTGCTTACCTTTCACACATTCATCACAAAATGTGATTACCGGTTTGATGATGGGTGGAATATTCTTCACACACCCCTTTCTTCTTACTGCAACTAGGTTATCAAAGTTTATGTGGCCTAATCTTTCGTGCCATAGCCAACTTTCATCAACTTGTTCTAACATGCATTGGGACTCATAGCATTCCTTCAGATTATAAACATTGTCATTTGTTCTCTTTCCTTCTACCACAACTTGACCAGTACTGTCTTTCTTTATCTAGCAACCGGTTGAGTCAAAGGTGAATTTGTAAGCTTTGTCACATATCTAACTCACACTCAACAAATTGTGCTTTAGGCCTTCCACATAATATACATCATGTGCCTTCAATTTTCCATCAATACTTAGAGTGCCTTTTCCCTTTATTTTGATGGATGAGTTATCTCCAAACCTTACTGAACCACCATTCCAGTCTTCAAGTTTGATGAATTTCTTTTTGTCACTATTCATGTGGTTGGAGGAACCACTATCTACAACCCATAGATTTTTCCTTTCAGCATGTAAGGCAGTCTGCACTACGAGACTTGATTCTGCCTTTTCCTTTTCTTTCTCAACCCATACCGGTTTGGTTTCCTTCTTTTTGTCACCTGCTATATTGTGCTCAAGTTCAATTACCGGTTCTTGATCAAGATTTTTCTTCTTCTTCTTGATCTTCATATAAGGGAACATCATTAAAATTATTGTAGGGTACCGGTTTATTCTTCCTACATTCAAAACTCTTATGACCATATCCATTGCATTGATAATAGACAATATTCATATCTCAGAGTGCATTAAATGGATTTTTACTTTCATAACTCATAGAGGGATTATTTATTAATCTACAAGTAGCTATTTTATGCCCAAATTTGTTACACCGATAACAGTAACCATGAAAGTTTGAAACATACCAGTTAGGTTGCCTTGGTCCTGAATGAGACCACCTCATCGGGGGTCTTCCCTTCATGTTGTTGAATTTGGTGAATCCTTCATGGTCAACTCTTTCATTTCTCCTTGAATCTACATGTTGATACAAGAAGTGTGGCCTCCAGTTCATTGTTGTATATCGATTTGAGTGTTGATTTCCAACAGCATCTGCATATGTCTTTTTGTCGATATCCTTGCCTTCAATGAATGTCTTCTTTTCTTCACCTTCAAAAGAAGAGGTGAACTTTATTTCTTTGCCGGATTTATCTTTGTGGGTTGAAATCTGACCTTCTTCAAAGCTTAAGCCACTAGTGTCTTTGGATTGCTTTTGTTTGCTCAACATCTTGTCTAAGGCCTTGGTGATGCCTTCATATTTGCTCCTTATTTTTTTTTCTTCCTTACTTTCTTCAAGCTCCTTTCTAAGCTTCACTATTTCTTCTTCCAACTCTTGATGCTCCTTTTCATTCTTTGTCAGATCAGAGGTTGTAGCTTCACATATCCTCTTAGTTTCTTCCTGCTGTAATTTCAAGTCAGATATAACGTGTCTGGACTCATCTAGGGATTTCTTCAAGAGATCTTGTTCATCTACTATATCAAGCTTGACCTTTTTGATTTCTCTTCTTGTTTTACTCAGTTCCTCAAGAGCACAGATAAGTTCACCTTCCAAGTCCACTTTAGCTTCAATATCCTCATCTTCCTCATCTTCATCAACTAGTTCACCAAGTGCCATGAAGAGATTGACTTTTCTATCATTCTCATGGTAATCATCTTCTAATGCACTTTCTTCATCTGTTGTATCATCCTCAATAGTATATAGGTTGTTCTAATTTTGGTAGCCTCTCCTTCCTTTCCGGTAGTCGTTTCTTTCTCTATCTTTGCTAGTGGATTTTTTGAACTCTCTGGACTCATCTCCACCAATTTCTTTGTGGGGAAAATTTGCAACAAAGTGTCCGACCTTCCCACAATTGAAACATTTAAGTGGTAGCTTTCCTTTATACCAACTGTATCCTCTTTTGAGCTTCCTAACAAATTTTTCTACTTCTGCATCAGAATCTTCACTGGATTCTTTATGAGTAGCTACTTCTTTGCCCTTTTTGGTGATGTTGAATGCCACTTCTTTCCTTAAGGAAGTATCATCGGCTATTCTCATCTCATAAGCTTTTAGTGAGGCAAATAACTCATCCATTGTAAAAGTCTTCAGATCCTTGGCTTCTTCTATGGCAAACACCTTAGTATCATACTTGGGTGTGAGAGATCTAAGTACCTTCTTGACAAGAATCTCATCTACAATCTCTTCTCCAAGTCCTCTGATGGTGTTCACAGTTTCATCAAATCTATGATGATAGTCTGCAATCTTTTCATCATCTTTCATCTTGTTTCTTTCAAGTTGGCCCCTTAGTGTTTGCAGCTTGGCCTCTTTGACTTTTGAAACTCCTTCAAACAACCTTTACAATTTACCCCAAGTCTCCTTTGCTGAAACACAGTGCATGACTTTGAATAACTCATTATCAGACAACCCACTCAATATAGCATGTTTGGCCTTTGCATTGTTCTCATACTCCTTTTCGGCATCCAGATCAATGGGAGGAACACTAGGAATATCATACCCATTCTTGATAGACATCCACACATCAAAACCCAAGGAGGAAATATAGGTCTCCATTCTTCTACTCCAGAAGGCATAGTTGAATCCATCAAACATGGGGGATTTTGAGCAAGCAGACTCATTTCTTGCCATTGTGTTCAAAGTCTAGAATCTACCCAAGGTTTAAAGATAACCGGGAACCTAGGATCTGATACCAATTGTTGAACATAGAGTACCACTGAGAGGGGGGGTGAATCAGTAGTTCCTAATCTTTTTGACCTTTCTAAGCAACTTCATACTACTTGTTATGAGCTTTAGCACTAAACAATCAAACTAGGAAAGTAGGAAGGAAAGCCAAAGAGATCAAACACACAAAAGAAATTCACAACACTAGATGTACGAGGAAAACCCAATATGGGAAAAACCTCGATGAGAAAAGTTGTTGGAGACTACTGCTCCAATCCAACCTCACAGGTAAAACACTGGATTACAAATATTTAGGGCACCAACCCAAGGAGCACCAACCCCTTCTATTTTAGAGTACCAACCCAAGGAGCACCAACCCCTACACCAAGCTCCAGCTTGGCAATGTATATTGAAATACAATTTAGATAGGGTTAAGGCTTCTTGTTGCAAATGAATTTTGTAACTCTTGATCAAATATCTTACTTCTGGTTGACAGTCTTTTCTCCTTCACTGAATCTCACACTACCGGTTGTGAGATTACTTTCTCTAATTCTTGGCCTCTATTATCACTTTTTCTCTCTCACAGTCCCACCAAACACTATGTCACTCTTGGATGCTACCTTTCTCTACTACAACTTGTCGGTTTTGCTTAACTGTTGAACTATAGTTATACCTGTACTCAATCACTGTCGGTTAAACCCTCTCACTGGTTTGCTTTCTCACTTACTCTACAACATTCTTAGAATACATTCTAAGGCCAAAAATTCTTCCTTTCACTTACACTCTCTTCTCCCTCTTTTTCTTCTCTACAGGACCAACTTGCTCTATCTCAAGCTCATATATTTATCACCATGGTTTCCTGCCAAGAAGCAATTCAAATTCGGAGTAGTTAGGGTTTCCTTTTCCTGACACAATCTACACGAGATCTGATCTAGTCTTTCTTGGGTCGATCAACTATACTCCAGGGATGCATCTATACACATTTCCATTTCCCAATGCATACTTGCTAAAGATAGCAATCACGTACAAGATTTCCTACCTTGAAATTTGTCGACTCATAAATTGCTCAGTTGTTTCCTTTTAGAGGTCTTCTTGCAATAGGATTTCCTTTGCATTGATCCAAGCGCCAACTGCTCCCTGATCTTCCTTTGTTATCCTTTCTTCCTTGAGACGAATCAGTCAGTTTCAATCCTGTGGTTTGTGGTTGTTTCATTAATGTTGACCAGCTATTTCAACAACCATGTTGATGGAGGCTTCACCGACCTATGCATGTTTGCCACATCATCTTCACATGGAATCACAACGGTCAATCACATAGATCACTTACACATAGTTGATTCATACTTGATCATTCAAAAAACTCATACTGGTACATCCCTTTATCAGTGAGACCTTCTTCTTCAGCTAACCACCAGTGCACACTACACTAGTAACACATCTTCACCTCCAGTGGTTTGTGATAACTTTAACATTATACCTCTTCATAAAAAACAGGCAGCCAACCTCTAGACTGATGTATTTCTCTACCGGTTGTTACCCAACAAGTTAATATGCACACAATCTTCATCCCATTTTATACCTTATCGATAATCCTTCATTCTGTCTGCTCACTCTCATGAGAATTGCCATCATACCGGACACTCCTTCTTTCTTACCGGTGACCTTGCCAAACTAGTTGACATCAATGACAACTTAATGCCAAAATGCCAACACTTTTTCACCCTCTTAGGTAGGAGCCTTACCATTTTCACTTACACATTTATCTATAACTTGCATTCCCTCTATTATAGTCAATAGCGACATTATGATTATGTAGGGCATGCACTTGAGACATATAAATTCATATAAAAAATTTTATGTTTTATAATGACCTCTATCCCTCACACCTTGGATAGATCCTCTATGGCCTCCAATCCGTAAATGATCTTGGTTGTAAGTTAAGAACCCTTTAAAACTTTTAGTAAATCATGGTTTTAAATCAAAAAAATCATGAAATATTTAATAGAAAGGCTACAAATTATGACATGATGCAAGTGCTTTGTGAGAAAAATGGAGATGTGTTTGTTCTTGAGTTGAAAGAGTATTTAGGGAGAATGCTTTACAACTACTTCATGGTGACCTCTCCTCATCAATGACACACTTTACATGAAGACTACTTCTAAAATACATTTTTTGCTCACAAATCAAACTCGCATTATCAAGTTTAACAAACTAGTTTGTAATGGATTGCTAGTAAATTGCCGAGTTATATTTTATGCTATAGTTTCCAAGCAACCCACTATAGGTTTATTCATCATTTGACTATGACAATTCATTAAGTTCTCATAAGCAGGGACACTTTATTTTTTCTATAACATTCAAATGGAGAATCATATTTTAAAGTATTAATGGTTGATCTAGGAAGCTAGATCTAGCATGGACACTTTGGTGTTGAGATAATTTAAAACTTGTACTATTTTAATGCATTTTTTGGCTCCTAAAGTTACTATTGTAAACAAATTTTAATACGACATCACTTTAACCCAAGTAGACAAAATTTTGCACATTTTATTATGCATATCAAAATTTCATAGGTATTTCATTTTTACTTGTACTTTTTAGATTATGATTGACTTTTATAAGAAATTGTATGAAATTTTCATGTATTTTAAATGTTTGATTCAATGTCAAATCTCAAAACAACTTGTACTGTTACTTGCACATCCTTATAAGGTTCATATAATTTAGCATTGTTTTTTTATAAAGGCTCTCTAAGCAAGGGAGACAATGTAGGAATTTTACTTTTGAGTTTTCTAGTTTTTTAATCATATTAGAAATTAGATATGATTATTATGGAAGATAAATACAAAATTTAGATTCTTAAAAATCTTATGAAATAAGGAGATGGTGTAATAGAGTAAGTGCACAAAGATGAGTCCCACTTAAGGGCAAGTTCACGTGTTGGAAAATGCACTGCTAGAAACGAAGCCCCAATTTATTCAAAATGAGGTCTTGTTATGCCTCAAGACCATGAGGAAAAAAAAATAATGTGGCCCCATTACGAACGGGTCCAAGACCATAACAGGGCCCCATTATTTAAACATAATAGAGACCCATTTCTTAGAATCATATTTTCACAATTTCATTCTCCCTAATTTCATTTTTCTCTCAAAATTTGCAGTGCTAAAAGGAGAACCAGAATGGGGCCCTGTGTTTGAAACTAATTTTCTAGCTCCTGCTACCATCCCAAGTACACCATTTTTCACCTTCTGGACATTTAATACTTTACTTGTCTTTTGTATTTTGTTTTTTATATTGTTTAAGGTTTTCTTTTATAAATTAGGGTTTAGGGCTATGAACAAGCTAGTGATAACAAACTAGATTAGGGTTTAAGGTTTTGTTTTTTTTATAAATTAGGGTTTACGGTTATGAAAAAACTAAATAAATAACCTTATGTGCTTTCAGTCTTCCATCAATGCTTAATGTACCCTTTCCTTTTATCTTGATGGAGGAATTATCTCCAAACCTCACTGAATCACCATTCCAATCCTCTATTTTTGTGAATTTCTTCTTATCTCTAGTCATGTGATTGGAGCAGCCACTATCAACTACCCATAAATTTTTCCTTTTAGCATGTAGAGCAGTTTGGACAATCAAACTTGAGTCATCCTTATCTTTTTTCTTTTCTACCCATAATTGTTTTGATTCTTTCTTCCTCTCTGTTGTTGTTTTCTAATCTGAAATGACTTCAGGTTCAAAGGTTGTCATTTTCTTCTTTTGTTTAGCTACTCTAATTTTAGAATGATTTTCTATATGACCAAGGTTTTGACAATGATAACATTTGATATTTCTATTCAATGATGAGCTTGGGAAATTGCTATAGGACTAAAACATTTTTTTCCTACACTCATAACTTCTATGAACAATCCCATTACAATGATAGAAAATGATATTTGCATCTCTAAGAGCAACAAAATGATTTCTACTTTCATAACTAGGAGGGGACCTACACATAAGTTTACATTATGCAATTCTATGACCATATGTATTACATTTGTAGTAGTAGACATGGAATTTAGGTAGATACCAATCATTGTTGAAGTTATTCCTCATTTGTCTCCTTGGAGCAGCATAGTATCATCTTTTTGAGTTCTTCCTTCTTGTATCCTTGACCTTTATGAAGCCTCCATCATCCATCTTGGATTTTCCTTTAGGATCAACATGCTTGTTCTTTATAGTAGCAATATATGTCTTCTTCTTATTGGGCTTGCTGACTGTAAATATTTGTTTGACTTCACTATCACTTATGGAGATAAAGTGTATCTTCTTTCTAGATGAATCTTTACTGTTAGAACATTGTCCCTTTTCAAATCCAACTCCATTGATATCCTTGTTGTGCTTCTGCTTACTAAATGTATTATCCAATGCTTAAGTGTTGGCACCATACTTAATCCTCATGTTAAGTTCATTCTTATTCTTTTCCAACTCTTTCCTTAGATTTATAAGATCTTCTTCCAACTTTTGAAACTCCTTGTCCTTCTTTTCTAAATCTGATTTTGTTACTTCATACATCCTTTTTGCTTCTTCCAAAAGGAATCTCAAATTATAAATTGTTGTCATTGACTCATCAAGATATTTTTTTAGCCTATCTTTTTCTTCAACTGTTGCATACTTAAACTTCTTGAAATCTATTCTCACACTGATCAGCTCTTCTAGGGCACTTACAAGATCACCTTCTAGGTCTACTTCAGCTTAAACTTCTTTCTTTTCATCACTAGAAGCTTGATCATCATCTATTTCTCCTTGTGCCATAAATAGATTAACCTCTCTTTCATCTTCATTGCAATCCCCATCAGAGAAACTCTCTTCATCTGTAGCATCATCTTTGAAGGTATAGAGACTATTTTTCTTCCTAAATATCCTTCTCCTTGGCTTGTAGGTTTTATTCATTTAATCCTTACCAAAGGACTTCATACTTTGCTTCACATATTAGTCCTTTTTTCCATAAGGAAATTTAGATGCAAAGTGTCCAATCTTGCCACAATTAAAACACTTAAAGGGAAACTTACCTTTGTACTTTCCTAATCTCCTTTTAAGTTTTCTCACAAAGTTAGATACAACAGTATTAGAGTCTTCATCTTCTTCATGAGCAACATCTTATTTTCCTTTCTTGGTTGAGTTGAAGGTAAACTCTCTTTTTGAATTTTCAACACTTACTGTCATAATCTCATAAGCTGATACAAAACCAAACAATTCATCCATGGAGAAAGCTTTTAGATCTTTAGCTTCTTCAATAGAAGATACTTTTTCATCATACCTTGATGTTAATGATCTCAAAACCTTCTCAACAATAACTTCATCTGAGGCATCTTCTCCTAGTCCTCTTATACCACTCACAATTTCATCCACTCTTTGTAGATATTCAACTATCTTCTCTTCTTTTATTTTTAAATTTTCAAATTGAGCTCTTAGATTTTGTAGTTTGGCTTCTTTCACCTTGGTATCTCCTTCATATATTTTTTGTATATTATCTCATGTTTCTTTTCCTGATGTGTAATGCATAACTTTGATAAACTCTATATCAAACAGACCACTTAAGATTGCATTCTTAGCTTTGTCAATGTTTTCATATTCCCTTTTAGCATCAAGGTCAATTGGAGGAGTGGTAGAGACTGTATATCCATTTTTAACAAACATTCAAATATCAAACCCTAAAGAGGATAAAAAAGGTTTCCATTCTTCTACTCCAGAAGGCATAGATAGTGCCATCAAATGTAGGTACTTTAAAGGAGGATTCATTCCTAGCCATTATGTTCACAAGATGATATCTACCCAAGCTAGATGAAGCTTTATAATAAGGGAACCTTGCTCTAATACCAATTGAAGAACATAAGTAATCACTGAGAGGGAGTGTGAATCAGTGTTAGTTAAAAATCTAAACCTTTAAAACATATGTCAAAATTATAATAAGGAAGTAGATTAAATGCACACAAAAAAAAAAGATAGCCACATAACACAAATATATACGAGGAAAACCCAATGTGGGAAAAAAATTAGTGAGAATAACTATTGGAGTCTATTCTTCCAATCTAGCCTCACAATGAAAAACTAATTACAATAGATTTATAGGCACCAACCCAAAGGAGAACCAATCCTTGTGATTTATGAGTACCAACTCAACGGAGCACCAACCCTTATTCTGAGCACCAACTTAGATTACAAAATGATGAGAAACAATTACAGTTTAGGTACCATGTTACAAATGAGTTTTGTAACTCTCTATGATTCACAGTCAATCATACTCTACTATGACAACACTTTGAGCTTCTTCTGTTCTTAGTGTGTTTTCAATATTTCTAGATTTTTTCACACATTTGATGTTTCTATTTTTTTCATTACCAATTGTCCTCACATTACCTGAACAACAAAAAACAGGAAATGTATATATCATTCTTCTCTATTTGCACAATTCTAACTTACTAGCATCTGAGAGATCATATTTTTTAGATATATTGGATTCTTTGTACATAGATAGCTCTTACACAATAAAATGTTATCTAATTAGATCAGATTTCTGAAATTCTTTTTCTTTGTTCGATGGCCAACTACCCAATTTCTTGTCATATGCATATCCAACAAAAAAATAATGATTTTTATATTTCTTCAAGAAATCTACTTGCTGCAGAAGTGCAAGTCTCATCAATTTAATCATCATGTAGTTTTGGATTCATCACTGAGATTAGATTACAATATTTAGTAATCTTATCCAACTCTTTCCTTTCTCAATTAGCTCCACATCAAAGAATTTTTTCCCTCCAAATCTTCATTTCAAAATTCATTCATTTTGTCTCTCTAAGATCTGATATGTAGCAGGTTGAATTTTCTATCTTGGATCAAACATCTGCATTAAATGACTCTTCTCTGATTTTCTAAATGTTCTATGTGCTAGTTTTATCAAACTCTATCTGTAGAAAAGATTTGATTTTTCCTTTGTCGATCACCTCGAGCCCTTTAACCATCAACAATTGATTCATCACTAATGAAATATCTATCTTCTTGCATAGATTGGATCATCTGCACCTTCCTTCATAAATGAATTCTCCAGTCGGTTACTAGAACTTCTTAACACGAGTCGACAACCAACTACATAATCAAATTTTTGGTCAATCTGTGTGTATCTGCAAACTACATGTCTGCAAAAGTTGTCCTCTATAATATGATTTGTCTCTTAGTTTTCTCTGAAAGCACCATGTGTCCAACATAGTTGTCTAAGTCATCGGGTCAGTTGGAGTTGACTGCCCATGTGGACAAATTACCAATCGGGCTATAGATGTGGCATCAAAAACATCTTTGCGGTAAAAAACAACACTCATGGTTTTAACGTTGAGACTTGTTCTCTTGTCACAACGAAGCATAATTCCCATCACTATAGTTTTCCAAAGGTCTGCAATAGTCGATTTGGGTCATGGCGAAGTGCCATGTGTAGCGTCCTAAAATTGCGACACTTGCAATTTCGACTGTATTTCGGTCTTCATGATGGTGATGCAACACGCAACCTGAATGGAGACCCCGAAACCTGATTATGACACTGAAAACTGCATTTTTCAAGTACCCTGGCCTGAACCTCCTTGCACCCTGCTGTCCCAGGAGGTGGGACCAGAGCGCCCAGCGCCTTGGTCCCTCAGGACCAGGGCGCCCAGCGCCCTGGTCCCTGGGTCCTATTTTGGGCCCGGTCTCCTAAGGGGTCTCGGGTCTTTTTGTTTGCAATTTGGAAATTAACTTTCCTGGTCGGCCTAAGGTCAGGAAAATCAGTCTATCAGCCCTAATTGACAAGTATATAAACTACATTTGCCTCTCCCATTTGGGTAAGAAGGTCATATGATGAAAAAGGCGTGGAAACTATACTCAAGCATTCAAGCATTCAAGCATTCCTTCAAGCAATTGATCATTTCAAGTCTCCATTCAAGGCTAAGTGTTGCATTCAAGACAAGGATTCAACCATTGAAGAGGAGATCACATACTACTACAACATACAACATACAACATCTAAACCTTCGCACATAAGGATACAAACATCCTTAGAACAAGGTATTAGTACTTGCTTTACAGTCATTTACATTTACAGCTCTTGCTCATTTCTTGGTTAATTCCAAAACTGGGGTTTGACCTAAAGGCGAACCCCTAATCCCTAACCCCCCAATCGTCTTCGCTTTTCTGTGTGTAGGTTGCAGGTACGCGGCTGAGATTGAAGATCTGGAATCCTTGTGCAGAGACGAACAGATCCCCCTTCGTTTCGCAGATTTTTCGGAGGACCGTGGCGCCGGGCGCCATCGTCCCAACAACTTTTGCTCAAATTTGCAGGACAGCGCCGTATCAACATTTTACTACTAATTCCAGGTCCGCAGCTTCATACTGTATTCCTATCTCAGTTTATAAGTGAATCTTTGTCACTTTCTATGCATTCCTAGTTTAATTCTCCTATGCACATTCTTTACAAAAGAGGGTAGCCTTGCTGTCTTAACCCTTGAAACACATTTAGCATCCAATCTTGCATTGCGTGGGATTGGATCTTGTGGGTTTCAACCCCTCTTTTGAATGTAAAGTCTCTCCCCTAAGTGAAAACCATCGAATCCTAGCGAACCTCCCTTATCTCTCCTTGGAGTTGGAAGAGGGGAGAGCAACTAGTGTTCGATCGCGATTTTCCGCTTTACATTTTGGTGAACCCAACGTGAACATCCTTTTTGATTTTTCATGCTTAGATCTGAAAAAATTGATTACATTTCCATGTTTGATCTTTTGCAAAATTTTAGAGGTGATTGCATAAAAACCCTAAAATTTCTTTTTAGTAATTAAACTTGTGAAATATTTAATTGTTAATGCTTGTTTCAGATCTATCCTTCTATTACAAATTATCAATTCATATCTATGTTTTAATTTTGAAAATTAAGCGGTTAAGTGTCAAAACCCTAATTTTTGAAACCCTCTTGATTCAACCTTTGTCCGACAATTTCACTGATCAAAACATCTCCAAATCAGCTGTAACTTTGGATTCCGCAATAAAATCACAATATCTTTCATCCCTGAAAATTTGGAAAAAAGTTGCAAGGACCGTGGCGCCGAGCGCCATCATCCCCGACATTTTTTTCGAAATTTCGGGAGCAAGATCTTACTGTATTTTCCTGCTAAAATCCAGAATTTTGGCTGATTTTATCAATTTTAACACCTTCAAAATTACAGTCAAAGTTGGTCTTGTAATTGCTTGGATTAAGACTTTTAAACATTCAAAAATCATTGAAACTGAAATTTTGTGTCAAAATTGTGTTCTTACTGTCCTAAATCTGAAAAGTGTGTTTGCATTCATTAAAATTTTCAGTGCTTTATTCAAATTCTTGCATTTTGTGACTTTTGAAATTAAATGCTTAATTACAACAACTTTGATTTCCGCTTTCAAAATTGAATTTTGCGTGAAATTGAGTCAATTTTTAAATTTCAAAATTTGCATTGCTCTTGACATTCTCTCTAAAATCATAAAATTCAAAATTTCAGTTTCCCTCTCTTTTTAAATTCAAATTTTGCATTTTTCGACAATCTGGGTAGGGTTCAATTTTGAGATTGCAACTTTAATTTGGCCTATTTATAGATCGTAAAATCACTCAATTTTTTCAGATTAGCTTTAAAATCATCATACCTTTCATCCCTGCAAATTTTGAAAAAAGTTGCAAGGACCGTGTTGCACTCCGAGCGCCACAGTCCCGGACATTTTTTTCGAAATTTCGGGAGATTGTTGTGATTGCATTTAACAGCTTAAATCTGGAAGATTGGCTGATTTTACTGAAAATTGCTACATCTAAAATCAAAACTTTCTCTCTCTCTCTAGTGCATGAGTTTTACAACAATAAGCCCTACTTACACTATTCCCGTTAGACGAAGTCGTAGAATTAAGTCTTTCCGAGGTTTAACTACTGAGGAGATGGAACCTAATTTGAATAGCCTTTTTAACGAGGACATGGGTAATTCCTCTAATCCTCCTAATGATGAAGAAGCTCTCCATGAGGTTTCTGAAGAACAACTTTCAAAATTGGATAACCAATTTGACGATTTTCGACAATGGATGTCTCAAGAATACCCCGATAGTCAAGCTCTTCCTTTAATTGAGGGTCTAAAACGTATGCTTCAAAGTGATAAGAATGGAATTGATATTTTGCGTGGTATTGCACACATCGTGGACTCGAATGTGATGCCCATGAAGAGTTGTGCCGAAACTTTAGGTTATACACAACCTCCTACACAAGTCAATCATTCTATTCCTTTGATGACTTCTATTGCTAGCATACCTACCTTTACATCAAACATAATGGCTACTTCTACACAAGACATTCCCCCTGTGATCACTAGTCATGGGGGCAATCCTCCCTCTTCTTCAATTAACCCTATCCCTTCATTCAATCCGACTTCTTCATTCATTCCTTCAATGAGTGTTCCTATTACATCTCCGCAAATGAACATGACGCAAGGGGGCAATTCATTTAACCATTCCATTCCTCCTTGTAGTGTTCCTCCTGTCCAATCATCTCCTATGACTAATTATCATAGGGTCCCACCACCTTACTCTTTACCTTCTTTCAATAACATAACACCTTCATCTCAATCTAACACATCTAATATGAACTCTTCGACTGAAGCGACCATTAACAATCTTGCACAAACTGTCTCTTCTTTACAGCAACAAATTGCCTCTATGAATCAATCTAAGTTTAGTGTGCCCACATTTGATGTTGCGAGCCCACTTTCTCTTGACATTGTTCGAGCTATCCCTCCTAAACATGTCGAAATCCCGCATTTGGAACTTTATAATGGTAAAGGTGATCCTCTAACACATGTTAAGACCTTTCAAACAATTTGTACCGATTTTGCTTATGACCAAAGGTTGCTTGCAAAACTATTCATGAGAACATTAAGAGACAAAGCCATACAATGGTATTTCTCGTTGCCTTCCTATTCTATTACTTCTTTCGAACAACTTGCAAATGCTTTCATTCAACAATTTCAGAACAATATAAGTCCTAAAGTTACTTTGATTGATTTAATGCATTGTAAACAAGGTGTTAAAGAAAAAGTGACTGATTTCATTGGTAGATATAAGCATTTGTATGCTCAAATTTCTTTTCCAGTACCTGACAATGATATTCAAAGAATCTTTATTTCTAATTTGCAAAGAGATATTCGAGACAAACTTCTGTTTTCTGAGTTTACTTCTTTCCAACAGTTGTGTGCCACTCTTCACAATTATCAATTGACTGTGAGTCAAATGGAACAATCACATCCTATGGCTCCGAGTGATAAGGGTGATAGCAGTCAACAACCATTTGGGAAGTTTAAACCGAACAGAGATTCCATCAAATTCAATGAAAACATCATCAACAACAATGTGAATGCAGCATCAGGTGTGCCTCCTATTTCTAAATTTTTTAAGAAAGAAAGAAAGTATACTCCTTTGAATGAATCATTGCATAGTATTATGAATAAGTTATTGGAAAAAAATGTGCTTAGTCTTCCTCCTATAAGGCAAGTTGATCCTGCAAAGGTTACTTCACCTTATTTTGATAACAAAGCCTTTTGTCAATTTCATCGTCAGCCTAGGCATGATACTGAAAAATGTTTTTCTTTAAAGGGTAAAATTCAAGATTTGATTGATAATAATACTATCTCTGTTTCTGGAGTGAATGATAAAGGCAATACATCTGTAGCTCCTCCTAATCAAAATCTTCAGATTTTCACTGATCCATTACCTTCTCATACCTCTAATGCGATTGAGACTAATGATTCCTCTCTTTCATCTGATGGTCTTGTGTCTATGACTCCAAATGTGATTAACTTTGTAGAGCAGCAAGAAAACCCTAAAGAACCTTCCATCACATTTGATTCCAGTGAAACCATTAGGGCACCTGATGGTCCTTTATACATAGTTGCAAAAGTCAAGAATACACCTTGCCGTGGAGTGCTTATTGATCCTTCGTGCATGGTTAATGTTATTACTGAAGAATTTCTTTTTACTTTGCAATTGAATCAAGTGATTTATGACAAAACAGATGTGATTGTGAAACTATTTGATGCATTTTCTTCTCCCGCAATTGGTTCTATTACATTGCCTATTGAGGTCTATAACAAATCCCTTGATGTGAACTTTGCTATTATTCCATCTTCCGAACAATTTCGTGTGAAGCTTGGCTATCCTTGGCTATCTTCCATGAAAGCTATTGCTTCTCCTATTCATAAGTGTTTGAAATTTCCCCATAATGGTGAAGTTGTTACTGTCAATCATAGCCTCTTTAAACCGGCTGAAAGAACCTCTAGTGTTCCTCTTGATTACTTTTGGCCTAAACAATTCCAATCCCTTCCTCCGCGAAGTGATCATCTTTTCAAATCTTATCAAAAGTGGAAAACAGATATGATCCTATCTTTAAGTGAACCTAGAACACCTAAACTTGACATTCCTATCATTCTTGAGAAGGAAGTTCTTCCTTTGAAAGATAAAACTAATGTCTTTCCTCAAGAAGATTCCCAACCCATCCCTATGGATGTGACTATGTCTATATCTAATAAACTTCCTAAAAGTAGACCTATCCCTCCTTGTCATGATGGACTTGGTCTCCTTCCTAAACCAAATATTCCTCCCTTATATGGAGCAGTTCCTCCTCCTTCCTTTTATAGAGAGAAGAGACCTTCTTCTTCTCCTATTATTCAACCTAAGAGACCACAACCTAAACACCCAAGTGATAGGGATGAGAACATTCCTCCTCCTCAATCTTCTTCACTTCCTACTAAGACTAGACGAAATCATTCTGCACGTGAACACCGGCGAAAGCGTCGTCTTAGAGCTCAAACTTTGAAATCTCCAAAAACACCTTCAACAAGCATTATTCCATTTTCTCCTCAGCCGGACATTGAGCCTAAATATCCTAAACATAAGATGCATGATGGTCTTGATCCTGTGTGAGTTAAAGATCTTATTTTTATAAATCTTGATGATGATATAGATGAAAATGTTATTCATGATGAAAATGTTACTCTTGTTCATTCTGATAGTGAATATGAACTTGTTGATATTGATAACCATTTATCTACTGAATTTTCTAAAGCACTTATCCTAGCTCCTAGACAAGAACAACATGGCTCGGAACATGAACATAGCCCTTGTTTGGATCTTGTGATAGCTCCATCTGCTGTGTTGAATGTTCCTCCTCTAGCGTGTTCCCTGCCTTCCCGAAACATTGATCAGCAAGATCAGGGGGTAGATGACGTGCTAGACTAGTTACATTAGCATAGCAGATTCTCTCCCCCTCTCTTTTGTTACTTCTTCTATATGTTACTCTCATTCTTCTATTTGTTGTCCTTAGTGTTGTCTACTTGAGGACGATGCAAAGCATTGAGATCTCTCGATCTCTCTCATGTTGACTGAAAAGACACATGTGTTCCCTTCTTCTAGGTGACCTTCCTTGATTGGGGAATGAAGAACAATTATGCATACATACATATGATATATATACATGAATTATCATACAGCATACTGACCCCGAGGAAAGCGAAGTCACCTCGTGCTTTGTGTTTTGTGTCTATTATCCTTGGGTTTATCTCACACTTGGGGGCTAAATCTTTGTGATAACGTGCTCCTTTCCCTTCTTATGTGTATCACTACGTTAAAACAATCACCCCCGTTGAGGCGTGTGCGATTGCTTTAATGTAGGGGGGCATACATCCCGTTCATATCTTTTCAAGATACTTGAAAATTTCTTGACAAATTTAGCTTTGCCTTGAAAATTTTTGATATCTTTCTTGCATGACTCATAGTGAGGGAACCTTACTACTGACAGTCATGGTTTTCCCTCGTGATCTTCCCTTTTACTTTGTCAATCCAAGTCGTAAGATCCTTAGTCCACTGGGGGCTTGGTGTATCTTGCCTCCTTGATGTGGTGAAAGTCTTTCAATATTGTTTCCTTGTACTTTACCGGAAGTATGAGCATACATACTCCCGCTAAAGTGGGGGCTAAATGTAGCATCCTAAAATTGCGACACTTGCAATTTCGACTGCATTTTGGTCTTCACGATGGCGACGCAACACGCAACTTGAATGGAGACCCCGAAACCTGATTTTGACACTGAAAACTGCATTTTTCAAGTACCCTGGCCTGAACCTCCTTGCACCCTGCTGTCCCGAGAGGTGGGACCAGAGCGCCCAGCGCCCTGGTCCCCAGGACCATGGCGCCCAGCGCCCTGGTCCCTGGGTCCTATTTTGGGCCCGGTCTCCTAAGGGGTCTCGGGTCTTTTTGTTCGCAATTTGGAAATTAACTTTCCTGGTCGGCCTAAGGTCGGGAAAATCAGTCTATCAGCCCTAATTGACAAGTATATAAACTACATTTGCCTCTCCCATTTGGGTAAGAAGGTCATATGATGAAAAAGGCATGGAAACTATACTCAAGCATTCAAGCATTCAAGCATTCCTTCAAGCAATTGATCATTTCAAGTCTCCATTCAAGGCTAAGTGTTGCATTCAAGACAAGGATTCAACCATTGAAGAGGAGATCACATACTACTACAACATACAACATACAAAATCTAAACCTTCGCACATAAGGATACAAACATCCTTAGAACAAGGTATTAGTACTTGCTTTACAGTCATTTACATTTACAGCTCTTGCTCATTTCTTGGTTAATTCCAAAACCGGGGTTTGACCTAAAGGCAAACCCCTAATCCCTAACCCCCCAATCGTCTTCGCTTTTCTGTGTGTAGGTTGCAGGTACGCGGCTGAGATTGAAGATCTGGAATCCTTGTGCAGAGACGAATAGATCCCCCTTCGTTTCGCGGATTTTTCGGAGGACCGTGGCGCCGGGGGCCATCGTCCTGACAACTTTTGCTCAAATTTGTAGGACAGCGCTGTATCGACATTTTACTGCTAATTCTAGGTCCGCAGCTTCATACTATATTCCTATCTCAGTTTATAAGCGAATCTTTGTCACTTTCTATGCATTCCTAGTTTAATTCTCCTATGCACATTCTTTACAAAAGAGGGTAGCCTTGCTGTCTTAACCCTTGAAACACATTTAGCATCCAATCTTGCATTGCGTGGGATTGGATCTTGTGGGTTTCAACCCCTCTTTTGAATGTAAAGTCTCTCCCCTAAGTGAAAACCATCGAATCCTAGCGAACCTCCCTTCTCTCTCCTTGGAGTTGGAAGAGGGGAGAGCAACTAGTGTTCGATCGCGATTTTTCGCTTTACACCATGTTACATCAAAAAATAAAGTGATATCAACCAAATGCTTCTCCTGTCATATCAACATATCTCCCATGGGCCTGCAAAGGGAAAACAATGTCTTTACGAATTGAGAGGTCATGCCAAAAAGAGAAAGGTGTTGGCAAGACACCCTTGCAGTTACACCGATAGGCAGAATCATATCTCTCAAACAACGATCTTCTCACACCAAAAGAAGGTATTTTGGTGTAATCCAAAGGGGTAGCCAGAATGAAAAAATGATCTTGTCGAAAAGGAAAGTTATGCTAAAAAGACATTTGGGTAAGTGCATTAAGATGGTGAACAAAAACGGGGTATAAGTGGCAACTTTTTTTTTTTCTGTAAACAGGTAAACTTGAACTTCAAAGAGATATTTGAAGGTCATGCACTAAAAACTTGGAGTTGAGAAAAGAATAAGAATTGTATTGCTCTGAATCTAGTTTCTAAAATATTAAACTTTTTTATTTTTGATAAGATTAAGAGGGTCAAACCTTTCACGCACGAAAAACTGTTCCTGATTTTTTCAGAAAAATATAACATAGCTGTTTTCATGTGCTGCAAAAAATTTATAGTTAGATTTACTAGTTTGCAAAACCCTTTGGTAGGATGATATGTAAGAGTGAGATATAGAAGTTGTGTATTTTTTTGCAATTTTTCATTGAGTATTTTTTTTAATGACTTTTTGAAGTGACCAAATCCTGAAAATTTGGTACCTGTTCGTGCGTCGGGCATAACTTGCATCGAAATAATCAAAAATGAAAATTTCTTTTTTTAAAAGTGTATAGAATCTAGTGTAGAACAATAATATGTAATTTATTTTTAATTTGGTCAAGTATATAAAAATTTATTAAAAAAATGGTAGACATATGTTTGTGACGACTGTCAAGGCACTGGTAAAGAAAATTAAAGTTTACTATTCTAATGGTCCAAAAATAGAAAAAATTATATGGTCAAAAAACTAAGAAGACATGTGAGATTATGGTGGTAATTTTAGAGATACCCACTTTATCATTTGTAAAACTGATGATGAGAAAGTCGAGAAATCATGTTGGAAGATGAAAAAACGTGTAAAGGGACAAAAATGTGGGGAAAATGGGCTTGCAAGCCTTAGGGTCATTTTCCAAACCTCTTACCAAGCCAAAACCCACATAGGTTTTGAAAAACAAAACATACTATTCATAGTTCTACAAAACCCGTACGGGTTATGTAGAACTAAAACCATTATTTTGTGTTTCGCAAAACCCATACGGGTTATGAAGATATAATAATGTATGCTTGTAAACTTAGCATTTACTACACATATGTACAGGCATACATATATAATATGTGTTTATGTATGTATATATGCATAGACTAGTACATTCAGGTCAAAATTTTGATGACAAATCGTCAGAATTCTGACACAATTTCGTCGCACTACCGACAAAAAAAGTCATCGAAAACTTTGTCGAAAGTTCTCACTATCCTTTTGGTTGTCGCAATTCCAACATCACCTCCAACCTTTCCGATGGCCACCATGGATGCTCATACCGGTAAAGAATACCGTCACGATCTCGGCCTATCGTCGGAATTCTGACTCCAAAGGATAAAATTCTAACAGAGGAGTGTCATCAGATGCACAACATCCTCGTCGGAACTCTCCTAGAGGCCATCGTATACGATGGCCTCCAGGAGAGTTCCGACGTGATGGCCTCTAGGAGAGTTCCGACGAGGAGGCCGTCATATACGACGGCCTCTAGGAGAGTTCCGATGAGGATGCTATGCATCCGACGACACTCCTCTGTCAAAATTTTATCCTTTGGAGTCGGAATTCTGACAATAGGCCGATTTTTCAAAAAAAAAAAATTTATAGAAAAAGATTGACATTGGTATCTCTCTTCTATTTCTCTTTTCTATCCCTCACTACTATCTCTCTTCTCTCTCCCCTCTCTAGGTCTCTTTCTCCATCCCTCTCTTCTTCTCTTCCTCTCTACTTCTCTTTCTCTACCCTCTCCAGGTTATCATCTCTTCCTCTCACCCTCTCTCTCTCTCACCTCTATAGGTCTCACCTTCCATTCCTCCATCATTACCCATGTTGTCAAGTTGCAAGATATTTCCCAAAGTACTTGGTTGCCAGGGTTGATTTGCTTAAGTGTTGGAGTCGGAGTTAGATGAGACCTGCATGATTAAGCTGTATTAAGTGATCAAGATCTCAATTGTAAACATGACTAGGTTCTAGGGTTTTAGGGTATAGCATAGGTCAAGATTGAGGTATGGTGGTCAAGAATTACCTTCCAATGACATAAGACATCCAAATGATGAAGAATGAAGGTGACGAACTCATAGACGTTTGTAGGAGATAGTTTGACTAAGTTAAAATTTTGTTTAAGTCATGGTCATGATACTAGCTTGCTCATCAAGAGCAATTTGTGTGAATGAACCCTAGAAATGTGCCCATGCTAGAGAAGCAAGAATTCCAATAAAACCTAAGGCAATGCTAGTAAGGGGTCAAAATTAAAGAATTAGGGCACAAAAAACAAAATTTGGCTAAGTCGAGATGTTGCTCAAGGATGACCTAAATCATGGAGTGTAAATCAATCATGAAACATGAGAATGGATAGGTCTTAACCCAAGAAACGTAAGTCCCCCTTGTGATTCCAGTAGATATCACATCACAATCATTAAGTCTATCTGCAATATAAAGTCAAGACCTGACTATTGGAATCTTGGAGTCATCCCATTTGATCACGTAGTTTAGCACTTGGGAGGATTTTGTTCAAGAGAGGATAGAATACTTAGTATTTTATTTTGTGTTGCTTAGTGCATAAAAAACACATCAACATAAACCATTGAAAGGTTTGGTTAAAGCCTTCGAATCACAATCTCTACGAGAAGCTATCAAGAGTGCCCAAAATTTGGAAACTTTAGTATCCAAGAACATAATTCATAAGGCACCACGTTTAGAGCAACCAAAGAAGCCTATCAATGTAATATTTTATTTACCTTGGATATGTTTTATCCTAAGTGTGATATTCCACTATTAAACAGCTTAACTAGGTAATATTTTTACTTAGGTAGAATAAGATAATGAGTTGCACATTCTCCTTCTTTGATTGAGATTCTACTTTTTCCTTGTCACAAATTTGGAAACTTGGATAAGCAATTTCTTTTTTTGGTTTTCTACCTCTTCATGATCCTCATGGATTTGGAATCTTGGAAGCTATATATTGTAGGTTTTCCCTCGATTAACATATCAAATGAAACTTTTGTGAGCTTTCATATCTTAACATACCAAGGGCTTAAGTTTAGGGACAATAGGGGGATGACGAAGGGGGCGAGGTGGGATACAAATATATATACAACTTAAAAAATTAATTATAAAAGGATGTGTATCGAATAAGTATAACAACTATAAATAAAACTTTGCCACACTATGTAAATTTTACAATAAACATTAAAAATATGTCAATTATTGCATTGAAATTTGAACATTAACAATGGTGGTAGAGTTTTGGAACGTTGGGAACAAACTAAGAATAAGTATAAGAATTGCAGATGAAACTTTGGCATACTAAGTGTTTAAACTAGTCAACATAAAAAAAATGGAAACGATTGCATTAAAAATAAGAATGGTGGGTAGAGGTTTGGGGTCAATGGGTAGTGCCCCTTGTGGGGGGTTTGGGGCAAAGCCCCCATCAAGGTTAGGGGGCATTGCCAAACCTTTAATACGGATGACATTTTCACAATAATTTCACCATTTTTGTTTAGAATTGGAGTTTCTAATTGGGGGCCATAGGAGACTCATAGGCATCCTCAAGATGGCAAGAGACTCCTTGGAGTCCCTAGGACGTCCCTAAGTGGTGCGGCAAGGGGATGTTTCCCCTAAGTATTGCATCCTGAAAAAATAGGGATTTTGGAGGGGGGGAAGGGGTCCCCATGTTTCAATGGTTTCAAAAGATTCTAAGTTTTTTTTTATCTTGTCATAACAAAATATACTCCTCTTGCATCCTTGGATGATTTGAAAATTGAAAACAATTTGACAAGGAAAAACTAACTTCTAAAGTTTAGACTTATTTTTCTTTTTTTATCCAAGTCACTACAACATTTCAATGATCAAAGTAGCTTTTTTTTGGTGGTTTCGAAGCATCCAAAAGGCTTGAGAAATTCAATATTATCTTTCATTCCACCAAAATTGGAGATCAATAAGCATGCTCACAAACAAGGATTTGTTTGTAACTTAAGGCAATCGACTAGTTTCTGGGGCATTTTTAGGTCTAAAGAACCTACCATTGTGTCAAAAAGGCCCATAAGACCCCATTTTCATCTAAAACTTGTCTCTTTTGGTCGTAGAAGCATTTAAGGAAAAAAAAAATCACACAACCAATGATATGCCTATACCATACATATTTGAGTTAAAATAAAAATAAAAAATTGACAAGGTTTGGAGACCATTGAACAATTTGGGAGACTGCTAATACATACACTCAATTTATAAAGTCTCAATTTGATGTACTTAATCTTCGAGAGGCCTATACAAAAGCATTTTGTAATTGCGAACTAAGATAAATTTCCATTTTTGGTAGTTTTCATCATGGATTATGGTATTAAATTCTGACATTCTATTGTCAAGATAAATTCAGAGAACCATTTGTACTTGAAACAAGGGATAGTGAAAAATTACATTATGTAGGATCTCCTACCCTATCTCATTGAATTCATTCCTACACCAAGTGACTATGAACAAAAGCGTAGGTATTTAACAACAATGACATGGTCCATGGACTAGTGATCCTCCTCTTGATACTCCATCTACAAATGAGAACATCTCTTATACATGTTGCTACTTCAGAATTAAAAGTTGCTTCTTCTAGAACTTTCCATGATTCTTTGCAATAGGATTATATGTCTTCTAGATTCACCCCACTAGGACACATTCTTGTCAAGCATCTTTACTTTTTTGAAAAGTAGACCACATTTCAGATCTAGATGACACCATAATGACTTTGATTTCCTCTTGCAAGATATTCCTCCATCATGTATTGCTTCATCGAAGTTCAAATTTGCTTCTTCAAGGGCTCTCAATGATTCTCTATATAGGATTCTTTGTGTCTATGAGATTCACTTCATTGGGAGGCCTACTTAAACATTTCACATCTGTTTGTGGACTCTCACCTTTCAAATATTGATGAAACAATTGAGAATATTTGTCTTCTCATTGATGACAATGCCCATCGAGTTACATCGTCTCCCATTGTAAATTCACTTGTTCTATCCCCACCATATCATGCAACATGACACATTCTATTTCACATTAATTAAAGTCTCACACTTCAATGATTGTAGTCCCTAAATCTTCTATGGAACAATCACAACTTAACATCAACATCAAGACACATGAGTCACTTCAAAAACCATACATCTAAATTCCTTTCTACATTCCTTTTGAATGGGAATTCAACAATTTGACAACTCAAGATTTCCATATTGTGAAAGGAAGGTGCATCATTTGTTGCAAATGAACCTACTACAACATTCACCATTCAACATTTTGCATTGCTTTTCTCTCTTCTTTGTGGAGGAACCAACTTTAGGGTATGGGGTGGGTCTATATTATCCTTCACATATGTCACTTGGGATGGAGTTTTGTCCTATGGATTTTCTAGTCTCTACTTCGAGAGGGTAAACTCTCTTTATAATTTGGGGTTATTTCATATTTTACATGGATACCTAACCATGTGACCCATTTCTTCTTACCTCAATTGCACTTAAGGGGGTGTGCCAATGTACCATTTTATTCACCAAGTGGATATGTTTTTTCGTAAGTATGATATTGCATTTGTTTGTTTAGTTTACTTAAGTAATTTCTTTTAACTTGAGATAATGACTTGCACAGTCTCCTTCTTTCATAGGATTTTTTTTTTTCCTTATCCTCAAAAATTTGGAAACTTGGATAAACAATTCCTTGTCTTTTGGTTTTCTATCTCATCCTCATCTTCATCCTCATGGATTAAAAATCTTGGATATCGAGTGAAGATATTGTGAACTTTTTCATTTTCTCTCTTATGAAATCAACTATGTTATGCTATTTTGATTTTATTATCATTTATATTTAACAATTTTAAAAATGTTATCACTTACATTAATTTCTAGGTTAATATTTATTTTGTAGATTCTAATAGAATTAAATACCATACCCAAACAATATCTAGTATGAACTAGTTAGTTACAGGCTAGGTTCCAAGCGTACTTGGTAACACAATTTTTGAGCTTGTGTTTGTTTATGATTTAACGATTGATGCATCTAGCTTTGCTACACATCTACTTTGAGTACAATGAGAGGGTGATTTTGTCTAAGCCAAGAGACCCTGCTATCTAATATCACCCAAGAAAGATACTGATATTTTACCTTGGAAATATAAGCCTTTTGTAATTATAATTCAATGAATTGTGATAATAACTTAAAATGAAGTGAATTAAAATTTGATTGAGTTCCCCATTGTATTTTAACAAATCACCTGGGAAGATGTTCATTCCTAACAATTTCCAATTCTCTTTCCAAAAGGATGAAAAAGAAGAGAAAGGAACTAATTAATGTTGGGACAAAATTTAGAAGACCTATGTTTTGTGTCTGAAAGCTACTAGCCTAGAGAGCATGGAAACAATCTGAAGTCATGGGAGAGAGTTTCAGTTCTATCTCCATAAATTATGTCCAGTACTCTTGTATTGAATTTTTAAATCCTTCTAAGTTTAAATGTTCATGAGGAAACTCTAAAATTTTAATAAAACACATAAATGAAAACCAATTTTGTTTTCGTCGGAATACTTTTGAAAATCACATCACCTCAGTAATTGAACTGTAACAATAAGATTGCATACAAAGTGTAGGTTTGCTATGAAACATGTTAAAAGGGTTAAACTGTTTCAATTAATACAAACACTGGAACTATTAAACAACAATAGATTGTTGGTAATCAATATTTTGGACTATACCCACATTTTACACCTTTTCATATAGTTACAAAGAACATAGAAAACATGTATGTGGAACTATAGATTCCAACATATGTAAAAATACAATAGTCTAAATAAGAATGGGAAGCATGTGGAGAATGATTAAGACATGCATAAATAAAAGGAAAACAAAAATCTCTCAATGTGTATCACAAACAAATCAAGGAAAAAAGCTTTTAGGCAGGGGACCAATATGATCATAAAAATTTCAAAACTTCCAAAGTATAGAGCATTTGAGATTTTACAGAGAATGCGCCAATTCAGCTTTATTCATGATGAGGCATATTCACAACTTTTGCAGTCGCACCATGGTGTTGTTCATGTTGGCTCTGTTGGACCCTGCAATTAAGATTCAATATACGTACATTATTCAATAAAATTAACTGTGCAACATAATGAAATATTGAAAAGTGTGTTATCTTATTGAGCTTTGCTTTGTTTCAAGAATAGTTTAATATTCTCTACTTAACAGAGCCAACCACGTGAAGGTGGAAGCTCATTTGGCCCCTCCCCCCCCCCCTAACATCACTCTAAATTCCCCGTTAACATCTAACATTCATTCATTCTTTCATTCATTCTATCATCCATTATTAAAATATAACATTCATTCATTATCACATAACGTTCATTAACACATAAAATTCATTAACTTTCATTAACATGCAACATTCATCAATAATCATCAACACATATCATTCATGAACATTCATTAGCACATAATTACATTCATTAACACATAAAAATCAGTCATTATCAAATAAGTCTAAGTGGAGCATCATCTTCTTCATCATTTCCCCCATCTTCGGATGTTCTGCCCTCTTCTCATGCTCTTGATGTATGCCTAGTCCTATACAAAGGACGAGGATGCTGAACCAAAGGGGGGTCCACTGCAATAACAAAGAATTGGGTTAAATTCAAAACATTTTTTTATTATTGTTACAAGTATTTCATTAATTTAAAGAACACAACCATTACACTTTTTCCTAATGGGGCCACATCATTTTGTCTAGCCTCAACCTCGACATGCTGAACACCCTCTAGATCCTCTGGAGTTGAAATATGAAATGTTACATTAATCAATACACCAATTGCAATTAAATTTGTTTAAAGGAATAATAGTGGTCCTCTTTACCTAATTGGGTAACATCACGTTCCTGATGTTGTCTACCCGGATCATGCTCCACTTGGTCACCACCGACTACATGCTCTAAAATATTAACAATAAAGGTTACATTAATTACTACACTAATTTTCAATTTAAGATGTTTAATTGTATTAATAATTACATAAAAATATTTGAATAGCAAATGAATACCCCCACTACTAGGATGCACATCCGGACCTTCATGTACAGGTTTTGTTCCACGATTATCATGTTGCATTCCAATGTCACGCGTAGTGTTATCATTGCTTGCTTATTTAAAAAAAATATAGTCACTTTATGTTGAAACTTAACATCAAATAGATTATTGGTTAAGTATTCAATTTGAAGTAATTTTCATTTAGCTTATTTACCATTGTGACAGATGCATCAGAATCTCATGTTTGCCCACTCAATTCTAGTAGTCGTTCAGCCATGGCTATATAGCCTTGCTGGTAGCCAATTCTCTTGTCATCTTCTATGGGTGCTCTATTGAACTCAGAGCCCTGCATTTTTGCTTAGTATTGTGAATTTTGCTTGTATTGTTTGATAAAAAAAAAATTGTTTACAATTTATAAATATTTTGATGTGATACTTAATTTACTAATTCTTACAATTCGTGTGACAAGTTTCATATAACCACCAGAGCCGAGTTTGTGTTGCCCATGCTTTTCTTGTCTTGCCTTGGTTGCCTTTGACGTGTCACTCAATCTATGAAAAGTTTGAAATATGTTAGATTATATAAATATAATGAATAATTAGTACATATTCACATTCTTAATAGTATCACATACCTTCTTCTGGCGTCTGGTGGTGTATTTCCTTTTTTCCTTTCAATTCTCTCCTTTGCATCCAAAATCAGGTCCTTCCACTCCCTCTCTAGAATCATGGGGGGACGCTCATACTTTACGTTCTTCTCTAAATGTGTCCTGTGTTGGTCCCTCACATACTTTAGATATGTGCTAGCTTTTTCCAGGAGCTTAGTCTTGTCAAATGTGTCATTTCCAAACAACCCTACCATATGGTTTGTGAGTTCATCTTTTAACTTTTTTTCTTGGTCATTCCACCTTTAAAGCAAAAACAAACCTGTTAGATTTAGAAAAAAACTGAAGCTACCTTTGATATAGTTCAAGAAATGGATAAAAGGAAAACTATTCTAGCAATGATATGAAATCAAAATAGTGGATAAGGGTTAGTTCACATATGATGTTCCACCTTTTACGTACGGTGGGCCCAAATATCTACAATGTAATGTCATTAAGATTTTTATAAAAAATATCATTTCCTGCAAAAAAAAACATGGGATCATTAGTCCAAAATGAGTGATCAGTAAGTAAATTACAATTAGACTATATATAATAATAATTTTAAAGTACATGGAACCTTTTGTATCTTCAAGGGAATCAATTCTTCGTCGCTCACCACCAATGTGGCCTGCAACGTTCCCATACTAGCAATATGGGAAGATCCAGGAAATGATGGTATGTTATCACCAGTAGTCGCCTCTGGCGCATCCTCATGTGCATCTCCTGCCACAGTAAATGAATCCACTATGAAATGCCTCCAAGAAAGAACACTTCAAGGGTAATAAACACATAACAAAAAAGAGAGAAAAAGAGGGATCTACCACCAGTGGGTGGGTCAACACGAGCCGGTGCAACAGACAATGTCTGCATGCTACGTGTTGCTGATATTGTAGTTGGTAATACAGTTGGGGTCGACCTCGGACCCATATCAGCACCTGAAGAGTAATACATTAAATATATAAAACATTAAAAAAGCAAGTTCACAAGTCCAAAGGAGTGGTTTTAATATATATAACATGGTCATCACCTGAACTACCCACAATACCCTGATCATCGCCACCAGGATGATGAGGCCTTATAAATTTCTGTAAAAACAACACATACATATTTTAGTTAATGACATAAAAGAGAAAAAAATATAAACCATTATTGAACTTTTGTTATGATTAAAGCTTTCATTACTGCTTACTTGCAAGTTTTCCACTATCCGCAACAATAGTTGCACCCTCTCTGTTATCTCATCAGTCTGAGGGCTTATGGTTGCCAAATCAACAATCTCTTGGCTAATTTTTCTAATATTCTTTTGTACCAATTGTATAGGGTTTGCACTAAGTGCGATTTCATCAGTGCATAACACTGTCGAGCACCCCACATCCCTATGGAGGTGTTGAGGTACTGCAGGTTCCTTTCCCTTATCCCGAACATCTGTCTGTGACAAGAATATAATTAACACTATCGAAATTACTTCAAAACACTCAAGAAAAGATCATAATGTAATAGTTTTCTTCTATCTAATTTGTATAGTTACAATGAGGTTTACTTGCTCCGTAGAAGTGTCGGGACCTACACCCCTATCTGTGCTATGTGGTGGATCCATGTGGCCCTATGAAAAAGAAAAAATATAAAAACGTTAGCGAAATGAAACTAATAGACTTAGCAAAAAAACTTAATAATACAATGGTTTATTGGATTCATTAATTGGAAGTTGGCTTAAATGGTATATATATAGTACGTACCACCCCCATGATAGTAACTTTGTTTGTATCTATGCGATTCAAAATTGTAATCGATTAGCAGCTCTTCCCCTGCACTTATTGATTTTATCGCACATACAAACACACAATTTCCCTCACGTGCCTCAAATATTCAATTGGGTTTCTTATTAGTTGACCTAGGTCATGTACTATTTATAAAACCTGCAATACTCACAAAGTTGGTTCCCACTTTTTGGTACATCCTGATTTTTGCTGAAATCATAATTTTTTTAGAAAATATAATGATTTTAGCTTTAAGAGGTCCCATTTGAAGTAATTAATTATATATATTTAGATCAAAGGCTCTTAAATCAAAATTTCTTGGATAGAACCTCTCTACTTCTAAATCATACTTGCAATGGAGTCTCCTTTGCATCTATCAAATGCTGATAAAAAACTAATTTTACATTAGTTTTTGGGGGGTCAAATGAATTCATTTAGAAGTTTAAAAAAAAAAAGTATTTATTCCTTATTATAAGCTTTCCAAATAGTATAATTTATATTATATTTAATTTCATTAATATATTTATATTTTATTTATTATGAATGTAGGTTTTTCACCGAACATGAACTTCTTTGTTTAATGCATTGGGAAAAATAGTAAACTAATTCAAAAAAATCTGAAAAATATCTATGCACTAGGTATTGATGTCTTCCTTCTAACAAAAAAAATAAAATTGAATTTTGATATATAGAGAACAAGTTATGTGTTCAAACATACACCTATATCTAAATTATAATTAGTCGGACTTCAAAACTTAATTAAATGAAAAATATTCAACATATCACTATCAAACCAACTGCATGCCCTGTGTATTGATGTTACAAACCAAAATTCAAAAGAATTAAGTTTAATCATTTATACAAAAAAAAATTATGAGTTTCGGGATGCACATTACTCTTAAAAATTGTTGTTTGTTGTAAAAAACTACTTTTTGAGGGAGATGGAAAAATCAATAAAATATTATTCAAAAAAATTGAAAAAAAATATTTTTAGAATCTACAAACAAGATCTAACAAATCACTAGTTTACATCATCTTCAAATTCTTAACGGTTTAAAAATTATAGGTGTTGGAAAGTGAAGTTTTTTGTCAAAATGTTCATCTAAGTGTCAAAGTTGGTCAAAAAGTGGGAACCAATATTGTGAGTTCACCCACTTTTGGCCTTCCATCAATGTATATAGCCACTCGTTTACTTTGATCATTATCTTTTTGTTGTATATAATTGGCTGACAGTGCATACCTATGCATACCTTTTTTATATCGAACAATCTACATCCAATCATTATAATTGTAACAAGGTCCAACAAACTCCATCAATTCAGCAACTTTGTTGTAACAGACCATTATACTGTCCATGGAAAATAGGCCCAAACCATGTAATGATGAAGGTGCTATGCGATATATCCTCTCATTAACACAAAAATCAGTGTTTATTGGAGGAAGTTCCTTGGGTACACATTGTTTTAGTAGATGTTTGTACCTCAAGGGCACCTCAATGTCGCCTTTGGTCTCATCATCATAAGATCATGACCCCCCTTGAGCAAGAAAAAATTCCATGTGTTTATTGAATTTTCTTCTAATCTTTTGACCTCTAGTTGATCTCCCTATTTGAGATCTAGTACATGTCTCACTTTCCTCTTCTATTCTTGCATTTCCCTCACTCGAGGAAGACACATCTGACAAATACCTATTTGGTGATACCTGTGCACCATTAAATGAGAGAGTTAGTTGGTAATGAGAAAGATATTTTGCAAATAAGGGTAATATTGATGAAGAAGTCGGCCATAAAGTTGATGTTGAGATTAAAATTTGAGTAAGTCCAACTGGGGCCTCAAGTGTTGATAGCTGTATTAGATTTGCTACTAATGTTGAGGTTTGAAAAACTGAGGAAGTTTGTTTTTCTTGTAATTTTTTAAAAATATATTATTTCTATAAGGTGTATTGACTTATACCTGTCGATCCATGAGACTATGCAGGATCCTCATCAAAGGGGTTCAGGTTCTTGCACCAACAATTGAGCATCATAAGCATTACATTTGTAATTTAATAAACAATAAATACTGCAGTATCATAAGAATCATAAGCATCACATATGTATCATCATATATGTAAATGAGCATCATAAGAATGACATATGTTTCATCATAAACGTGTAATCCATCACATACGTATCATAAATCACCATCCATCATATAGCTAATAAGTAGTCCACATTCCATAAATAAACACAAAGCTCAAAAAATGTCACATGTATCATCATAAGCATGTAATCCATCACATATGTATTTTAAATCACCATCTATCACATAGCTAAAGGTGCATCATGAAATAATTAAGTAATGGCATTAGAATTCAAAACATACGAATTATTTATGTAACCATATAAGTCAAATCAATTTCTATCAAGATATCAATATTAAATAGATAATATAATAATCGCATCTCATACATTTCATTCATGTCATTGATCTTCTTCTTCATCAAACTCATCATCATGACCATCATCATCATCATCATCATCATTAGCATCATCATCATCATCATCATCATCCTCATCGTCGTCATCGTTGTCGTCGTCGTCATTGTGTTCGTCATTGTCATCGTCATCACCATCACCATCACCATCACCATTACCATCACCATCACCATCACCATCACCATCACCATCACCATCACCATCACCAATAGCATCATCATCATCATCAGCTTCTTCTTCATGTACATTTCCATCAGGAACATCATCGACTAACTATCGATCGTGATCATCATCTATATCATCTTCTACTTCTTCGGTATCTTCTTCTTCCATCACATTATACATTATCGGCCTTCCTCTTGGATCATGTCTAACAACAAATGACCAACCTAGTTTATGTGGAATCTCCGAGTAAAATACCTGCTCACATTGACTTGGAAGAACATAGGGCTCATCCCCAACTCGTTCAAACGACCTTATATTAACCATTGTAAATCCATTATTATGTTTAATAACAGCTCTATCAAGATCATTTTTATTCAGTCGTAGCCTATACCATTTGACAACGAATAGAACTGATTTGAAGGAATTAAAGTCACACTCAAGTACATCATCCAAAATGCCATAGTATCGATTTTGAGACTCTTGAGGATGTATGTCATTTCTAGATGAAATATTGGTCACCTCAAAGACTGCAGTTATCCCAAAAATCACAAGTTTTCTTCGTGTCATCCAACTGTTTGATGTGAAATTTATGACCATTGCAGCACATAGCCTTGTCGTGTTTGACCTACAATGTGTCTAAAATATTAAAATTATTTCATCATGAGTTGATAAACATATGGGTGATTAATAAAATTATACGTACCTATTGATCTCTTAAACCATATGCTAAATCAATTTCCCTTTGTGTAACATTGGAATCTCCATTATAATGAGCTTCTTTAACCAATGAAGCGACACCATCCCATGTTAATGTGTGACCAGAATGTTGACATCGTTCAATCCACACCATCATCCAATCAAGATTGTTTGCAATATACAAATGTAGCGCATCCCACTCCCGACCAACTATACAAATAATTAATAGACCACTTACAACTGGTTTATTTAGAAGATGAAGAATTAATTTACTACAATAACATCTTATAATTACCTCTCACTTTCTTCAATCTACCTTTCCCCATCAAGTGCTCCCCTTCGAATTTATTAATGGGGTTGGGATCCCAAATGCGATCTACGTGGATTTTTGCTGCAAACTTAGGAAGATATTCAATAATGTACACCATAGTTTGGTATACCATATATCCCTCCACCATAGAACCCTTAGGATGTTCTCTTTGTCAAACCAAAGCCTTCGAAAATTTCAAGTGCCTCTCGACCATCCACATTGACCTAGTGTGTACAGGTCCACACAATTTGATCTCCTCAACTTGGTGTATGAGGTAGTGTTCTTGTGCATTGAAAAAAGTTGAAGGTAGACACTTTTGCATTTCACACATTAGATGAGGGATTTTTCTCTTCCAATATTTTATATCTTCCTTGTGGATTTCTTTAGATGACAACCACCTAAAAGAGATTGAAGACGCAAAAATATATAAAAGAGAATTTACAAAATAATATACAATATATTGCATAACAAGTAAAATAAATGGCAAATATAATATCTATACAACAAATTGAACAAACATCACTACTTACCTCATGTATTTTCCAAGATCATATATGACTTTCTTGATATTATTATCAAAGTGGTCTTGGAGAGATAGAGGTAGAATGTACTGCAACAATTATAAAATGATCTTTTCATTGTTTTCTAACATAATACAATGAAAAGTACATGCGCAGTATACAAATATATAGTAAATACACAAGAACACGAATTACCTTAATGAAGGTATGCCAATCATGCATTTTCATCCCTGGCCCAAATTCACTCTTCTTTGATATGAGATTGTTTATGTTCACAGCAAATCCTATGGGAAATTGAATTTTTCGTATGACTTCATTTATAGAATTGCTTTGCTGCTCCGTTAATAACCAAGGAAGGGCACTTATATTAATCTGATCTCCATTGCTATTTGATTGAATGACATTTTTCATTGCATGATTGGATTCCACTATGTCACTACAAATTTTGACAATTTTTTCTTTGTCACGCCTTCCATCCAATATTTTCCATAATGTCTCTATTATATTCTTTCCAATATGCATTGTATCATACAAATACACAATTTGTAGTTGCTCGTAGTAAGGAAACCTACTGAATTGTCTGGGATAACTTTTTAGTCCCTTTGGAAGGTGGTCATCCATGCCTTGACAACCTTCAGTGTCATCAATTACATCATCAGTAAACAAAACACGATAGAAAAATTCAAATTCCAAACATAAACCATTAGATGGAATGACATTACCTTGACGATTAATTCTATTATATTCCAACTTCCATAAGTGAGGAGTCATTCTTCGTGGCTTTGATGTAGTCTCTTCTTTCCCATTGAAGATGTTTTTTAGTATTCCGGTACTTATGATTTTTGTGAAGGAAGTGCCTATACTCATCAAACACCTTCTTTCCTAAACTTTTTGAATGATGGGATTTCATCTTTGGACCACAAACTGGACATGCAAATTTTCCCTTTGTTTGAAGACCTACAAGATAATGTATAATTCTATTAAATCTATTAATTTTTATAATTATAATTATCATGCACAACTTGAACACTATAACATACCACAAAAATGTGTTAGCCCTAGGGCATCATGTATTGTCCATACAAGCATTGCATGGAATTGAAATTGTCTTTGTCCTATTGGTCTAGAGATGTCATACATGGTCACACCATTCCATGACTCCAGCAACTCATCGATAAGAGGCTGAATATATACATTCATATCTTTAACTTGGTACTTGCCTAGTGGAATGAACAAAAACATTACATAATTATTATGACCATTTTACTACAATATTTATAATTAAATGTAGATGACTATTAAATGATAAAATACCTAGAACAATCATTGCCAACATTATGTGCTCCCTCTTTATTGACATCCATAGAGGAATATTATTGTTGATAACAAAAATAGGCCACACCGAGTAAACAGATCTCAACTCTCCAAATGGATTGACACTATCCGCTACTAATGAAAGCCTGAGATTATGAGGTTCTTCTTTAAAGTGTGGCCACTTTTCCTCTATGTCCATAAATATTGAACCATGCACAGGCATTCGAATAATGTCATCTCGACTTCTATTGCGTGCATGGTAATCCATAAATTGTGCCAAGCTAGTGCACCTGAATAGTCGTTGCATACATGGAATAATGGGAATATAACGAAGAACCTTGTGAGGCACCTTTTTTGTTATTTGATCTGTTTGATATCTACTGATATGACATTCAAGGCATTCTGTTCCAAATTCATGTTGTTTATGATATATAATATGATCATTGGGACAAGCATCTATTGTTTGATACTCCATTCCAATATATTTCATAATGGAAGATAATTCTCAGTATGAGTGAGGTAGAATATTTGATGGTGGTAAGAAAAACTCACCTATCAATCTACAGCAAAAAAAAAAAGTTTGAGGTGTTAATATAAAGAATATTAATGGTACATGATTCACCATTTATTAACTGTAATGACATGTATGACACACCTTAACATACGTGAGATTGTTATGTCGGATGAACCATTCATAACCTTCAAGTTCACCAACAACAATATAGTAGAGAGAAGAGTTGTTTGGGAGCCTTTGTAAAGGGGCTCATATGCCTTCTCAAGAAGAGGTAAATCATGAACATCAAGGTCATCCTGATCATCATGATCAGCTATGCCAGTACTAAATGTGTCATGGATCAATGTATTTGTACCATCATCTTAAATTGTGTTTTCTGGTGCATGATCGTCATCTTCCATGGGATCATTATCTTCAGCTTCAATATTCACACCTCAATGTTCCTCCACTTCAAAAACCATATTCTTCGGGTTGTGTTGGTCCATATCATGTGCCTTGGGGTGCTCGACCTATATAAAAATGATCAACATAAATAAACCATGATCATGATCTCATTATCAAGTGATTTCTTATGTATATAAATTGTTAAAATGATATAATGAACAACTTAGCAGTGGATGATAATCATGTCCCCCTTCAATGTGACCATGCTGCCTATAATGCTTCTCAATTGTTTTGATTAGAAGTCTTCTAGTCTTTAAGCCCTTACAAATTTTGTAGGGACAATAACATTTCCCATCACCTTTTCTTTTCAAGTTAGACCATAATCTAGCAATTGTCTCCTTATTTTGTTCTTCACTGATATTATTTGACATGGTCTTTCTTCACAAGCAAAAAAATTAGGCTATGGAAACTCTAGTGCATGAAAAGATTCACAAAAATTGCAAATCGAACCAAAACCATTTAACTCTTCTTTTTCATCTTAAAACATTGAACTTAATAAAGAACGGATTTAATGTAGCTGATTGTGTGAATTTCTGAGCATTGTGTCTACAAATTCTTACTAAAAGTTTGCCTGTCGCAGACTTTCTGAGAGACATTTTTTAGTATTCTAAGCCTTGGTTCTTATATTTTCACTAGTGATAAGTTGGAAACTTTATGGCAGACCTGTAGCGAATCGATCTAATTTTGACAAGTTATACACCAAGCAAACAGGCATCTAGAACTAGCATTGTTTGCAAGTCACCCCTACCCTATGCCATGGGTATATGACTACCTAGAACTCCAGTTTAAGCATCAATCCTGGAAATGATCGGTATATGACTACCCAAAACTCTAGTTTAAGCATTAAGTTACATCATTATTGACCTTACTTTGGGATGCTATGTATGAGATTGGAACATTTTGTAAGGTGTGATCAATGTGCTATCATAAATGCAAAGCCAGAACCATTTTAATGAGATCATGATCCCACTAATACTATTTTGACTTGTTAATTTTGCACCCACAAAAATGATAGAACCAAATATAATATGCCATTAATGCCCATATACCGACAATGCTCAAGATGAGCCACTTAGAGGTAGAGTTTAACCACTTTCCATATTGGTAGATTATCTCTAACCTCATTTTCCCTATAGGTAACTAATTAGGTTCATTTTAGAGTCTTATTTCCAAATATGTACCTCTATGTTATCTTTTTGCTTTATTATTTGCCTGTTTATGCTTAATCTTGTCAATTTTGCATAATTTTACTTAGTTCTTGCATCTTCAATGAAATTATATCTAATCATATCCAATCACATCAAAATGGAACAATTAATCATATTACTGGTCTCTCCTAGAGGAATTAAATTGAACCAAATTGACTATTCCCCAATAAAATGTTTTGAAATGGTGATTATATAAGTTTGTAGTTTACTTTCCTAGACTAGGACCCCATTTTGTCAACATTTCACTATGAAAGCATAAATATTTTTTCTTGAAGAGAACATCTTACAGATTATGCTTCAATGTATAACACATTTTCATAATCAATCATTCGACTTCACATGAATAAAAGAATTTACATATTCTAAATCATGATCTGATGATGTGAACAACTCATATGTAGCTATATGGAATGCAAAGCATTTATTTTAACATACACTTATTCATCCACATTGCAGGGATAACAATACAAGGCTCACATATTGGTCTAAGAGGATGCCATGGTCTCACAAAGTAACCAAGAATCATATGAAATGATGGTCTTGAATCTACACACAACTAGGGAGGATCCATATGATTATGTATGACTTCCCCCTTTTTTGTTTAATGGGATTAGCCTCCAAGACATAGCCATCAATAATCACTAAGAATATACAAGTGGATCGTAGCTACCCATACAACAGACACTTACCCCTATCCTCAAATTTTCCCAATGTCTGATTCCTTATATACACTCATCCAAGGTTATCTACGTCAATCTTGGTGAGGAATCACATCACAACAAAGAAGTCAACATTTAAAAATAGCAAGAGTTTCACTAAACTACCAAAGATCATAAATATTGAAAGAAAGAAAAAATAGTACCAATAATAAGTCAAATAAATGTGTTCAATTCCAATAGCAAATCAAACATAGCCATAATAACTACACAATAGAGAAAACTCACAATAGTGATTAAACTAATTCAAATAAGATAAAATAAAATTGTTGGCCCATGTAACAAAGATGAGAGATCATCAATAATTGAAGGAAACTTCACAATCCTTAAAAGTGCACATTACATAACTATACGACTAGAAATTGTGCCTAAATAGAGTGAAGATTCATCATGACTCCAATAATAGTCCCTCATGTGTGCATTTGTGGCATGAACACAAAAAATCCCACATGGCATGGCCATGTACCTAATGGAGAAGACATGCCTAGGCTACATGCCCAAAAAACATGACTATAATAATAGTCCCTCATGCATGCATTTGTGGCCTGCACACTACAAATCCTAACATATCATGGCAATACACCTCATAGAGAAGACACACCTAGGGCCACATTGCACATAGCGACGTGCCTCACAAAGAAGACATGCATAGGGCACATGCCACATAGCAATGTGTCTTATGGAAAAATGTGCATGCATGTCACACATCAAAGCTATATGTATACATCATGAGGCACATTCATATGTTATCAAACACAACCTATTGTATCTAACATGAGTTCCTCTCTACATGTGTGCAAATATTCCAACACTAATCGCCACTAAGAAGGAATAATATAAAATGCATCTTCAAATATTTGTGTGTGTGTGTGTGGAATTGTGTCTTTGAACCCAAATCGCTACCATCAACAACATGTAACCATCACCTACACTATATCAAAACATAAGTATGGTGTGACATCATATCTATTTGCATAATGTCAAAACACATGCAAACATGAAAATCATCATAGCATGACAAAAATCAATCTCCACATGTTGGAACAAAGATATAAATAAGATAATAGGGTAAGAGGAAACCCGTACCAAGAACCACATACCAACTATCGGCAATGCCATCAAGATAAATGTAGGATAGGATACCACTATGAGCCATCCAATGGTCCATTCTATGAGGAGAACTAGGGGATACTATCTTTGAAAGGTGTGGTCAATAGAGATAATCCCTACTAATGCCACAATATGTCACCATAGCTTCTTGAGTTTTCCATTCTTCTACTTAACACCACATTTATTGAGTTCCTCAACAGTGAGGTTGGTTCTCAATAGGATGCACAAACATGTAAACACACAAGCATGGTTTCATCATACTTGTACAACAATACAAATTCATTTTTCTAGTTAATTACTTAGTGTAAAAATAACTCCATTACATAACATAGGGCAATAATCACCATAAGTTTTCAAATAAACTGCCCAAACATCAATTGGAGTTACCCTTTCTAAGGTACAAACATAATTTATTTATAACTTCAAAATTAAAATAATCACAATACATCAAAATAAGTTCAATAGTGCATGGAAATAGACAACATGATCCATAATTAAACCCATAAATTACCCTAATTGGATATGCTAATAAAATGGTGTCTCAAATAATAGAGATTATGTTGGACCTATAATAGAGATCTAGACTTTGTTTCATCATACACAAGAATGGATTCATCATACTTGTATCCAAATACACCATCCATAGATAGGTACTCAGTACCACAATCTCATGGGTACCCTTTTAGCTGAATTTACCCTATATTTAGGTGAATCTACCCTTGTATCATTCCTTGATCTAGTATGTCATTCCACCAATCAATAATTTTTCCATATTCTTGGGAGAATACACTATTCCTTAGGTGAATATGCCATATCCTTAAATGAATCCTCCTTGTCATCATCCTAACTCCACTTTTTGTTAAGTCTTATCCCTTCATCTTTAGGAAAATCCACCTATCCTTATGTGAATCTACTTTCTCTTAGGTGAATCTATTTCACATAAATCATTTATCTTATCCATCTTTCTTACGCAAATGGTGAATTTTTCCTATCCTTAGATGAATACACTCCCATTTAGGTGAATCTATCTAGTTTTAGTCTCCTTCCATTATTTTGTCCAAATTTGTATCCTCTAGTTTACATGAATCTACTTGTTCTTAGGAAAATCAACCCTATCATTCTAAGGAAAATTCACCTTGTCATCATCCTCAATCATCTACCTTTCAAGTGTATAGTCCATCCATCCTTGGGAGAATCTAACATATTATTGGGAAAACCCACTCCCTCTTAGGTGAATCCACCTTTTCCACCTTCTCATTAATCTATTATTTGTTCTAAGAAGGACACAAAAGTGGATAGAAAACAATAGAGGAGATAGTACTCAAACAAGTACTAAGGAATTGCATTAGTGACATGTCACAAATGTGAGTTATACATGTTCCAAATTGATTGATTCTCATGAAGGAACTAAGTTATCTACAATAAATAGCCACCCAAGAAACCCATTTGATTTAGGCAAACTATCTTCTTAGTAGTAGCTTAATTCTTGAGACACTTGATTTAGATATGATCTTGTAAATGGTGTTAAAAAGAGTAATTAGTCACCAACCAACCACAATCTTCATTTGTATATTTAAGAATTAGTTTGGTCAAACCTTGATTGTAACAAGCATAACCAAATCCTCCATGATAAAGTTAATAGCAAATATATTATTGCATAACCAAATCTTTGTGGTGGGTGTGTTCAACAAATATATTATTGTGTGAATTGCTTTTGTCCAAAATGTAGGAACTTGATCTACATATCCATGAAGGCATGATTAGGTCTCTATACAACACTGTTTTGTTGATGCATATATGTAGTGGTTAGTTGTTTTCTTTTAGTTGTGGATAAACCATTTTGAGTGAATTTCTCATTTACTTGAGCATTTTGCATTTAGAGAACAACTGGATGACCATTCAACAAGGGGTTTAAACTCTTTGAACTTCACAAATGCTTACGCTTTTCTTGTCAAGCAATGTACCCACATCTTAAAGACATCAAATTATGAAAGATGATAGTCCCAAATCTACAAATGATTGTCACAACATAGTGAATAAGGGAAATCCATATATACATTAATGAGTAGCCCTAGATCAATACAAAGGGAATTACAGTCATGTTTATCTGAATGAAATACAGTCATGTTTATCTCAATGCAACGTTTGCTAGCATCCTCCCTGCATGTGCCAAAATAGGAGCTTTCGAACAAGGTATGGACATCCATCAAAGCATAATCGAGAGAATACAGGTCGGTTCTTGTCCAACAAGATTCACGACGTAGGGCCCCCACTAATAAGAGAACCCATAGTGGGTATGGGAGGAAGTCGGGTCTTATGTGGTTCAATGCAATCCCCATTCCGTTTGTTTGAGTTACTTCATTAATGTCTTCCAAATTCTCGGAGCGGTTTTTTTTATCCAATAACAAAAATCGCAAAATGGGGTAGCATACACACGGCATGTGAACTGTATGATGGAATACCTCAAAGAGATGTCATTTCATGGAATTTTAAGATCGCGGGATATGCACAAAATGGATTAATTCGCAAAAAAAAACTAGTTGCCCTTGATTGCGAAAAAAATTTAGTTGCCCTTCATTGAAAAACAAAGAGTTCCTTTGATTGCAAAAAAAACCTTACCTTGCTTGTGCAGAGATCGCTCCGGCGGGGGGGGGGGGGCAGGGAGGCAAGACGGTCGCCGCTTGTGCTTTCAAAATGAAATTGCGTTGTGTTTTTTTTTTTTAATAAAATGCCTAAGGTCGTTGGAATTCCGACGAACACAGGCATTTTTAAAAAAACAAATCAATTTTTCACACAATGGTCCTTGTCCGTCGGAAACCTTTGTTGGAATTTGACCCCAAATGTATTAGTGATATGTATAGTTATATATACATATATTAATATAGATATATGTTTGCATACATGCATGTATCCCTTGTTTTTCTCTCTCTCTCTCTCGTCTTCCTTTCCCATCACCGTATCTGTCTATTCCGAGCCCTAATTATCCTCCTTGAGTTCTATCTCATCTCTCTCCCCCTCACACTTCTCTCTCTGTCAAGTCTCTCATCCTTTTCTCTTTCTTGTTCTCTCTCTATCTCATGTCTCTCACCCTATCCTCCTTCTCTTGCTCTCTCTCCCTATCCCACTCTCTCTCTCTCTCTCTCTCTCTCTCTCTCTCTCTCTCTCTCTCTCTCTCTCTCTCGCATTATCCTATCCTATTCTCACCCTCTCCCCCTTCTCTCTCTTTCTCTCCCCCTCCCTCTCCTTCTCCCCCCTCTCATTATCTTATCCTATTCTCTCTCTCCCCCTCCCCCTCTCTTGACCCTACTCTCTCTCTCTCTCTCTTCATCTTCACCCTCCCTCTCCCTCTCTCCCAATGTCATCTCTCTCCCCCTCTCTCTCCCTCCCCTCTCCTTATCCTATTCTCTCCCTCTCTTCCTATCTCTTATTCTCTCTCTTACCCCCCTCTCCACTACTCTCTCTCTCTCTCTCTCTCTCTCTCTCCCTCTACCAATCTCCCTCTCTCCTTTTCCCAATCCCCCTCTCACCCTCTTCTTTTCCCAATCTCCCTCTCTCTCCCTCCCTCTCCCCCTCTCCTTTTCCCAATCTCCCTCTCTCTACCTCTCCCCCTCTCCTTTTCCTAATCTCCCTCTCTCCCTCTCCCTCCACCCCCCTCTCCTTATCCTACTCTCTCTCTCGTCTCTCTCATCTCTCTCCCTCTCTCATCTCTTCTCTCTCTCTCTCTCTCTCCTCTCGCTTCTCCTTTTCCCAATCTCCCTCTCTCTCCCTCTCGCCCCTTTGCTTTTATGAATCTCCCTCTCTCTCTCTCCGTCTCCCCCTCATCCTTTGACCCAATCGACGCCTCTCTCTCCCTCGCTTATCCTATCCTCTCTCTCTCCTCTCCTCTCTCTTCATCCCCCTCTCCTATCCTATTCTCTCTCTCTCCTCTCTCTCTTCTCTCTCTCTCTCTCTCTCTCCTCTCTCTCTCCCCCTCTCCTTTCCCAATCCCCTCTCCCTCCATCCCCCCCTCTCCTCTCTATCTCTCTCTCTCTCCTCTCTCTCTCTCTCTCTCTCTCTCTCTCTCTCTCCCCCTCTCCCCCTGCTCCTCCCTCCTTTCTTCCCAATCTCCCTCTCTCCCTCTCCCCCCTCTCTCTTCCTCTCTCCCTCCATCCCCCATTTCCTTATCCTACTCTCTCTCTCTCTCTCTCCTCTCTCTCTCTCTCTCTCTCTCTCTCCCTCTCTTCCTATCCCCTTCTCTCTCTATCTCTTACTCTCTCTCCCTCTCCCCTCTCTCCTTTTTCCCAATCTCCCTCCCCTCCCCTTATCCTTATCCTATTATCTCTCTCTCTCTCTCTCTCTCTTCTCTCTCTCTCCTCATCTTCTCTCTCTCTCTCTCTCTCTCTCCTTCTCCTTTTCCAATCTCCCTCTCCTCTCCCTCTCCCCCTTTTGCTTTTTCTGAATCTCCTCTCTCTCTCTCTCACCTCTCCCCCTCTCCTTTTACCAATCACCCTCTCTCTACCCTCATCCTTATCCTATCTACTCTCTCTCTCTCTCTCTATCTCTCCCTCTCCCTTCATCCGCCTCTCCTTATCCTATTCTCTCTCTCTCTCTCTCTCTCTCTCTCTCTCTCTCTCTCTTCTCCCTTCTCTTTATTTTCCTATCTCTCCTCCCTCTCCCTCTCCCCCTCTCCTTTATACCAATCACCCTCTCTCTCCCTCTCCTTATCCTATACTCTCTCTCTCTCTCTCTCTCTCTCTCTCTCCTCTCCTTCATCCGCCCTCTTCCTTCCTATCTCTCTCTCTCTCTCATCTCTCTCACTCTCTCTCTTCTCTCTCTCTCTCTCCTCTCTCTCTCTCTCTCACTCTCTCTCTCTCTCTCTCTCCTCCCTTCTCTTATTTCCTATCTCTCTCCCCTCTCCCTCTCCCCCCTCTCCTTTTACCAATCACCCTCTCTCTCCCTCTCCTTATCTATTCTCTCTCTCTCTCTCTCTCTCTCCTCTCTTCTCCTCTCTCTCTCTCTCTCTCCCTTCTCTTTATTTTCCTATCTCTCTCTCCCTCTCTTCCTATCCCTTCTCTATAGTCTCTAACTCTCTCTCCCTCCCCCTCTCATTATTTTATCCTTCTCTCTCTCTCTATCATATTCTCCCCCATCTTTGCCCTCCCTCTCCCTCTCTCCCAATCTCCTATCTCTCTCTCCCTCTCCTCTCCTTATCCTATTCTCTCCCTCTCTTTTACCCCCTACTCTCTCTCCCTCTCCCCCTCTCCTTTTCCCAATCTCTCTCTCTCTCTCTCTCTCTCTCTCTCTCTCTCTCTCTTTCTCTCTCTCCTCTCTCTCCTCTCTCTCTCTCTCTCCCCCTCCCCCTCTCCTTTTCCCAATCTCCCTATCTCTCCCTCTCCTTTTCCCTAATCTCTCTCTCTCTCTCTCTCTCTCTCTCTCTCATCTCTCTCTCTCTCTCTCTCTCTCCATATATCTTCCTATCCCTTCTCTCTCTATCTCTAACTCTCTCTTCCTCTCCCTCTCTTAATCCTACTCTCTCTCTCTCTCACCACTTACTATTTGCTTTCGTAGTTCTATATAACCTATACGGGTTATGCAAAACTAAGACAAAAACTTATAGTTTTTCATAACCCACGGGTTTCTAAAAAGTATAATGTTCCCTCAAAACCCGTAGGGGTTTTGAGGAACTTTTGATTTTTTATTATAAAATATAATGTTCCACAAAACCAGTACAGGTTGTGTGGAACTTTTGATGTTTTATTATAAATATAATGTTCCTCAAAACCAGTATGGGTTTTGAGGAACTTTTGATTTTTTATTATAAAATATAATGTTCCTCAAAACCCATACGGGTTTTGAGGAACTTTTGATTTTTATTATAAAATATAATGTTCCTCAAAACCCGTATGAGTTTTGAGGAACTTATTGTTTTTTTAATTGTTTTTGGAACCAAGCCTAGCACATTTTTGAATTTCTAGAACATGCACGAGTTATGAATTTTTTTTATTTTTTTTGCAGGTGGCCACTTTTCTGTTCACCATCTTGGTGCACTTACCCATTTTCTGCCACACAACCACTGGCCCCACACAAATATGCCACCATCAGGTAGAGCCAATCGCACAGTCGCCAACTGGACATCTGTAGACACTCGAACAACATGGGCCTGACTATTGAGGATTGGAGACTAGACAAAACTAGATGGTCTGGATTAATGTGTAATTGCACAACTAGATGATCGTGCAAAAATAAGCTAACCACACAGCTTCACATGAAGGTATTTTGACCAAACTCGAGCAATGTCACGCCGAACCAAAACCCATATCGACCAAACTAGACATCTATCATACCGAAAAGGGACTCTAGATCAGCATAGCACATAAAGGTCGATAAGAAAGGAAAATGATCTTTGCCAAAATGCCATGTCTCATCAAAAGGTTGTTGCCATATGAAATTTCAACAGTTTTCAATATGCAACCTTCATGAACCAAAGACAATGGATCAAACACACTAAGAGACACATTTTCAGTATCATGCTAAGCCTAAGACATGAGAGTTCAACCCTTTTGCACATCATGTGTAATCCATTATTTTGCACAACTTCAACCCATAATGTCTGCATTTCATCCGCCACCCACCCTAGTTGACATCAATGACAACAATGCCAACACATGGATGACATTACCATTTTGTGTAGTAGTAGACATAATAGAATATGTGTGTCTAACAATATTGGTAATTGTTTTAGGCATGGGCCTTGACATCTAAACTTGGTTTGGAGGAGCAATATGTCCAAGTACTTATGTCCAACTTTCCATCATCATAGTGTTTTCATCCACTATGTGAGCTATATTGTGTAGAACATACACACCATGCACATCAAACCTTGTATCATCTTCCTTATATTCTCAATCAAGGGAACTGCCTCTTCAATTGAGTATTCTCTACTCACAAATTATTGAAGACCTTTGATATCTTGTCAAACTTTATCAAATTTTTGTTAGACAATTGTACTGAAGGGTCAACCTCATCATGAGAAGCATGAGGGGAATGATATTCAGGTATGTTAGCCAAGATGTAAGTTGGATTGTCGGTATTTTCTTCTCCTAAGCTCCTTGGGTGGAATAGATTTACATGCAACTGAAACTCAACACCATTACTAGTTAAAGCATGCAAAGATATGAGTATATAACTTATTCTCATAGGAATCTTAAATTAAAAACTATGAGTTATGAAATTAATAAACAAATATAAGCTCCAAAAAAACACAGAGTCTCCCAGAAAGAAATAAAGGAAGTAGAGACAAAAATAAGGAAATTTTTTTATTCTTTCAATACCTTGATTTATCTCACAAGATTTATTGCAAATGTAAAATGAAATAAAAATGTTGCAAATAATTAACCAATTAATTAAGTGATATACAAAGATAGCTAGATGATGTAATTGATTAGCCAATTTATTAAACTATGTGAAATAGTACAATTGTGATCAATTAACCATCCAGTTAAGAAATATAAAAGACCAATATTGTGATTAATTAATGAATGCCAAAAAAATAGAAATAAATTTCATAAAAAAATGCATTTAAATATTTTTTTTTATGAAAATAAATTTAGTATAAACATCCAAATGAAAAATAATATAGTCCCAAAATGAGTCAAAATAAGATCCTATCATAGAAATGTAAAACAAGGTCTCAAATTTTAATATATCATTATCATTTTGAAATCATAAGCTAGGTTAAAATGTACTCCTAATATGAGAGTTGAACACTAAGTGGTTTATGACTTCCTTTTTTATTGACTTGCATAATTAGATTTTAGATTGTGCAATGCACATAAATAATCTAGGTTAAATTATAGGAAATTGATAAATTTCACTATAAACGGTAAAATACAAAATTAGAAATCAATGTAGTAGAAGAGATCTAGAAATTACCTACAAGGAGGAGCCTATAGCTAGAATCTAGAGTATATAATATATTGGACTGGGGAGTAGGGTACCCTAGTCTAAGGGTGTCTTTGTCAACAAAATGTTTGAGATTCTTGTTTAGAAGCTCTTATAGATTCGTCACTTCAAAAATCAACCAAAAAGTGTAAGACATGGGAGAAGGTTCCTTATTCTAGGGGTTTTTTCCTATTCAAAGTCTAGGAGTGTCTATTGTTGTCTTCTCTATGCTCTTGTATCCCTATCTACTATGGGATCCAAATCTGCACACAAAAAAAAGAGGGAAAAATATTGTGTTGTATAGAGCCTTACATAAGTGAAACTCCATGTTTGTGTTTCCACCTCCACTATAGCGATGATTGATGAAAAGAGATATTGTCTTAAAAACGGATAGAGGTTGAAACCTTGATAAAAATTCTTGAAATCATAAATGTTACCTTTGAAATGATATCCTTTTCTTGAAAAATCATGCAAATATTTATGTTGCTTGATTGATGTTAATGAATGCCTTCATCATTGAGGAACACATGATTGATCATGATTAATGAAAATTTAATGTGTAAATACTTGATTATATACTTGTGCTTAATTTCCTTGAAGATGTTAGATTGAAAGCTTAATTATTGATAGATAGGAAATTAAAAAGATAGATGTTTGAAAATGAGAGAAGGAGTTTTATTTATATGCTATTTACACCCTTTTGGATCTATTTTTTGGTTAAGGTGCACATTGAGGAGCACTTTCCCACTACTTACAAAGTCAACCATTGCAACCTCAAATTTGGGGTCAATTTTTCTGGACAGAGGTTTTGGGAACCCTAATCCACTAGGATAGGGTTGTTGGGCACCCTACTCCACCAAGATAGGGATGTTAGGAACCTAGGTCCTAACAACTTAGGTTTAAATAAAGCTTTTTGAGTAAGGATTACACTAAGCTTCCAAAAACACTCCGAAAACTAAGCATAATCAGGCATAAATCTTGAACATTAGGCACAAATACCAAAGTGAGTCTAAAGTGAGTGTGAAGTTATATAATTTACTATACTATACTATCCTACAGACTCTCATCCCATAACACATAGACTTATCATGTTTTGAGAAATATAATGGGAAAAGTGATCCTAGTACTCATGTGGTGGTGCTTACTACTTTATGCAGTAATTTCATTCTTGAGGATGGTCTTCTTGTAAAATATTTTAATAGATAATTGGAAGGAACAACTTTGGGATATTTTTCATCACCTAACAATTTAATTAATAATTTTGCACATTTGGCTAATTTACTTTTACAATATTTGCAAAACATTATTAGGCCACAAGCAATATTAACTTATTTGGTACATGGTAAACAAGGTGTGTAAAAGAAAGTGATCAATACTATTGTTAGATATCAAACTTTGTATTTGCAAATTTCTTAAATTCTCTTTTTGATACTAATGTTCAAAGAGTTTTTATTGGTAATTTACATCCAAAAAATAGAGATAAGATTAGTTCATGAAAATTCCATCATTCACACACTTGTGCACAACACTTCATGATCAACTTTTGGTTAGTCAATATGATGATTACTCATCTATGACTCTAGTAAAACCCTTGAAGAGGCTCTTCAAACTTAACTAACATTTAAGAAAAGAAAATAGGATACTCAACTAAATACAATAAGATCATAAAAATATTAAAGGAAAAGAGTGAATATTCATATATAGTACAACAATGTGCTTCTTACGAGACAATATATGTGAATCACAATAGGATACTCAACTAACTAAAATTGTGTGTTGTTAACCACATAAATGAGAGGAGGAAGAATGGCCAGTGAAGATAAAGGTGTCATAACTGGGACGGCAAGTGCAAATGCCTGATAGGTGGAAGTGAAGGTAGGTTCATCTTATTAATGGAAAGAACTAAAGAAACATTGAATAAGGGCTGACAATTGAGCCATCTTCTAGTTATGAAGAAAAAAAGGGGGAAAAATAGATTTTATTATATTAAGCATTTTGTCAAATAGTATGCATGTTTTATGGTTTTGATTTTGTATACATGACTATTACAATAGATATAACTATAACATTGGATAAATTCATGTAACCTTTACTTATTAAATATGCATTTGTGTTTTAAATGTGATATTGAAGTGGTAATAGATGTATCTCATGTTTAAAATTTGGTTAATAATACTAGACTTTCAGGTAATAAGAAAGACAATTGCTAGAATATGTAAAAGTAGTTATAGAAAAATAATAGGAAGATATTAATTATAGTTTAACATATTTTAAATACGAACAAGTAGGGTATCATTATTAGTCTTCACTCTTATGAAATTTTATAGCTAGTAGAGGGATGGGTCATATGAGCCCAACCATAAAAAAAATTATATATTCACCCAATCCATCATTAGACCCTAAATCAACCAAATAAATAATTGATAGTGTAGGTTCCATCAAATGCATAGAATCTTAATAGTTGGTAAATAGACCAAGTGCACATGTTGTACAATATTGACATGATGCCAACATATAATACGAACATATAAACACATGAACACATATTACATTTGGCAAATACTTTTTCACTATCACTTGCTAAGTCTCACTAGTGAAAAACTCTATCAAGGTTGAAGCTTCTAGGTGACCAAGTTGAAGGAGTTATAACTCATTGCAAGTTTATATTTTTTTCATCATATCATATTTTTATATTTATACATTATACAACACTTACATTTTTACCCACAAGCAACAACCATATGGTTCATCCTTCATTTACATTTAATTAACTCAATATATAAAATTATAGTGTTTTCAAAAGTTTTAAATTTATTTAGTATTATAAGTTTTATTATATTTATTTTATAAGAAATACTTATATAATAAGTTTATTGAGGATTAATCTACATAGCATTTAAGTTTTATTAAGGTTATGGGTTTTTCTACTAGATCAATGTTTAGGGTTCAAGAATCAAGTTTACGCTTGAATGTAGAAATTGTACTTAATTACCAAATCTATAAAATCCAACTAATGCAACATATGTCATGAATGCACATGGACCTCACAATTAGTAAATTAAAAATGAATATAATGCATGCCAAATGACATCAGCTAAGATAATCAACCTAAAACTTATGTAAACCTCTAATGTAAATAGTTACATCAAAATGCTTCTTAATCAAGTTCATGACATCACTTTCCATCTATGTAAGTAGAAGTGGTTAAGTTTATGGCAATCTTTTTCAAACACAATAATTTGAAGCAATTGAGTTTCCTTAAATGTGTTCCTAGTTAGTAAGTATCCATTACCACATACTTTAAGCATCATCATAATTTTTTTGTCAAAAAGAAATGTTATCGAATGCAAGATCCGCAACGCTGGCTTAAAGAACACTCTAAGCTTTGATTTACTTGAGTGGATAATTTGACATCACACTAGCTTCTTCAATAAGATCCACCTATCAATACAATTTTAATAAACCACATAAATCAATGTTTAGATTATGTTGTTTAAATTAAAATGGACTCACATGAAACAACAACGGTTTTGAGAAAAGAACATCTTCTTAGAATGCTCATTTTTCCACATGATTATTAAAATGGGGTATTCAATTTTCTGTTACTACAGATATTGGGCACACCAAAACCAAATATAGGGGCCCGATTTGTTCATTTCCAAGAAAAAAATGCAGATTTGTTGGAGAATCACGACTATTACTACTGCATGCTAGATGGCCCACGACGTTTGGCATAAAGATAAATTGTTGTTTTATAAAAGGAATTCAAAGTGGAGGAGAATCTTGAAATTCAGAGCTGCCAACAACTACCGACGCATCACCACGGGGATTTAGGGTTTTTTTATTCCTTAATTTGTTAATAAGGACTGGACCCCTCCGGAAATAAAAAATATTTTTTGAAGATCAACATTTGAAGTGCTGTCTATATATGCGAGGCTCACAAGGTATTTATGGAATTTTTGGACGGTAGTAAAGATTGAAGTAGCATGGACAACCACAAATATCATCTTCAAACTTTCATGTTTGTAACCTAAAATGATTCTAGTTTATAGAGAATATACATGGTAGCAAAGTAAACATGTATTTTATTTAAATATTGTGTTTTTAATATTTAAATATTCAACAAAGTTTTGGTATTTTCGTCTTTATTAAAAAGTGGTAAATAGTTGTTTCATTTCTATTGACTAAAATCTATCTTTAACAATTGAATTATTTGATTGTAGGCACTTAAATATTTCTCTTGTATATTCTTATCTTAGTTGACCAAATAATTACGACATCTCATCAAATCTCCTTCACCATGTCTCCCTACTTAAGTAAACATTCTTAATTAGTCTTTTTTCCTTCTCACGTAAATTTAGAATTTTATTATTATTTACACCTATTTTTCCACCTCACACATATGTTGCTAAAATAATTGAATAATATTATTATCGAATTACACATATATTATCTATTCTAATAATAAAGGACACTTAAGTACACTTGTCTCCCACATCCCTCATTGTTACAATTAGTTACTAATTTTGATAAGGGCATCGCCACTCTTCATATTCCAATAACCTTGATCATAACTCTCCATTATTTTTCATTTGTAGGGAAGTCCTTTCATTCATCCTTCACCATTTGCCTCTTCATCACATCTCTAGTATTGTTGCATCTCCCAAAAATTTATAAATTAAGGCACACTTTCATCCATTATATTTGAGCTAACTATATACTATCAAAATAGTATTCTTTTGACCAAAAGAATTCAAATTCCAGCTAATTACCTACAACAAAACAAATTCAAAATGAAAATTTATGTTAATATTCTTAAATTAAAAGTTTTGTTGGTTTTTTTTTAAAATACATTTTGTATATTGGTACCTATAAATCATTCTTTACATTTTGGAAATCAAGTTGGATTGGTTTTGTCGATGAGATCGAGGCCACATTTCTTTAAGGGCCATTAAGTGGTAAGAGCCTAGACAACTTGCGAGGGTGCATAAATAAGATTTCATTGTTTTTCACAAGCAAGGTATTCATTTCTCTACATATTAACAAGCATCTGATTCCCCAATAAGCCAATAATATCTTTTATTGAGGAATTTATTGACAAGGACTATATCATTCATAAGAGTACTACAAATGACATTATGAATTTCTTGAAATAGTATATTAGCCTCCTCTAAATTGAGGCATCTAAGAAATCACCATCATAGCTTCTATAATAGACTGTAATACCAAGAAGGGGTGTAATGTGAGGTGCATTGAATAAGGAGTTTGCATTTGGATGATGAAATGTTTGGAGGAATGGCTTATTTTTTGAGATATATGGATATTTGTAATTGTACCAAGAGTTCTCAAGACCAAGAATATCACATGTTATGTTAGAGTCTAGGAGATCATAAGTAGTAGAAGGATTTGTTCTACAAAATGGAAGTACTCATGAGCTTCATCAAACATATCCACAACAAATTCAATAGTGGCCATTGCATTGGCAACTTTGTTGTTGATATAGTAAAATTTCTCAAAAGATACCTTACAAATACCAATTAATACTACCCACTTGTTTTTAAAGGGTACAAGCTCGTTGTTGTTATAAATGGACCTAAATTACTAATCTATTTGACAACTAACTTTGAATCACTAAAGACCTATAATTATTAGATGTTTAACTATATCACTTGTTTGAGCTTAGATATTGATACCTTGTCTTCTATATGTTGTTTTTTGAAGGAATGACAATGTGGGATGATTTTGGGAAAAAATAATCGTAAAGGTGATAAAAATGATTCCAACAGCTGATCCATGTGTGACAAATGATCCATGATTATATAATTTCTATTATTTGGATTCCTCAATGTGAAGAATGGATTCACTTGAAAATTATATGGTGAAAGAATGATAATCCTAAATAAGAAGCTCTACTAATTGATATTATTTCACCCTGATTGAATTTCTATTGATATACTTAATATAATACTCACTAAGGAGAATATGACCCAAATTGCAATTCTACTTTTAAGGATTATCTTAGATAACAAGTATTTTAATGACTCAATTTCTATGATGAGTGATAGCATTGAAAATGTAATTTTAAATCTTTTACAGTAGAAAACCTACTAGAATGAACTATTTCTCCATAGATGATTAATTGAATTCATATTTAACTAAAATTTTATTGATGTAATAGATTGCATACTCTATTTCTTGATTGTTATAATAAGTTAAGAGGTCACCTAAGTCATGTTGTGTAATTGATATGTAGAGGAATATAGGATTATCTAGTGTAGGTACCACTAGTACCAAAGGATTAGTAAGAACCCTTTAAAATGTGTTGTCACCAAAGTTTGCACCCTTATTGAGCTATCAACCTAACAACCTTATGAAACATGCAAACAACCCCTACGTGTGGGATGTTTCTCAATAGGGTTTAATCTCTGGAGAAGGTTGGCTTCCTCTCAAATAGAGGTGTAGAGTATTAGACCAACATAACAAATAAAAGATCCTATTCCAACCCAGCCTAGAAATTTGTAGAGAAAGGGGAGAAAGAGATGCAGAATTTAAAAGGGGGGCGATGCACCAAGATAAGAACTTGTTTCTATCTTCCCATGATGTCACATAACACTACTAAAAGATCACCAAAGTATATACAGATCTCTATTTTCATTAGTCTCCTAAGAATAGATATGAAGGTTGGAACTTAGTGATATGATAAAAGGAATAAGAGAGATTCAAACACAACATCCATAAGAATATTTAACACAACATATAATATAAAAACAAAGAAAATAATGCATACAAATAAAGAGGTAAGATAATTCAAATAGTGTGCTTGAGTCATAGAAAATGTAAGGAAAATAAAAATTATTAATGTAGAGGCAATGCCTTTTACAATTACATAAAAGAGTCTTTGTTAAAGAAAAGAAGAAGAGAACCCTGAGGATATGTTATAAAGTTTCCTTTATAGATCAAGAATAGATGAGGTGAATAAACTTGAGTCAAACCCTTGTTGAGTTAGGGTTAGATATTGAAATGATTAAAAGGAAAATTAGTTCAAAGATCTGATCTTTGGCATGTACACTTCATATTTTGGAAGGAAAGATGGGCATAATAAATGTAACTATAGTTGGGAGGGAGAAGACCATGCACTCTAGGTGGCTCTAAGAACTTGAATGACATCCCTTATCTAAGGAAAAGATAATCTACAACCATAAAATAGCATGGTGTACCTTAGGATAGCTTTTTTAGAGTACAAAACAAGTAATGGTGTTGTTCTAAGTGTCTGGTCCAATTTAGAAAGTTTGCTAGGGTACCTCAACATTCAATTTAACCTCTCTACGAAGAGTCCACCTAGTAGCCATTGAAATTTGAAATGCAGGTCATGAGTTTTAATTTCATCCATTGATGTTTGGAACTGGCACATGAACAAATCTTGGTATGGCCTAGAGTCTCCATAATGAATCTTTAAAATGCACCACGATCTCCTTTCATCAACAATGTCTAGTGAAGTAGATTGGGACCCACCAAATAGGATTGTGGAGGAACGAAGGCAAGCACACAAGATATTGAGTGGTCAACAATATTATCCTCCCCATGGGCCCAATGATCATTAACTATCTACTAGAGAAACCATTGCATGGTGGCATAAGGCATCAAGACTTAATTGCCTCCTGAATGCTCATGACCACCAACTATTTAAGGGGGTACCCTTCAAGGGTGCATAGGGGAACAAAACTTGAAACATAAATGATCAAGTCGATGACACAAGGGGCTTCTCCACCCACTTGTGGGGGTTAAAACGTTAAGGGCTAAACCCTTGTAGGGATACATGGCATGAAAAACTTAACATAAAAATTATGATTTGTAAAAAGGATGATGTGCTAGGAATGGATCCAATCAACTTAATGATGAGAAGGGACTAGCATCATGACGTAACTAGTTGTGATTGAGATAACAAGTCAACATAAAAATAGAATGTAAGCCTGAATAAAATATTAAGGGTTTAGGGTTTAAAATGGTTTAACCCTGTAACTTATGACAAACCTAAAACCTTGAAGACAAATGCTATAGAGTCAAAGACTTGGAACAACTTAAACTTGACCTACCAAAGAGCCTCTATAACTAAGAATAACATTGTCAAATTTTGTAATTCTCAGAGAGAAGAGCCTATGCATGAGCATTTCTTGGAAAGAAAAGAACATCTAAGTAATATTTACAAGCTCACCAAACCCCCTCTAGAAGCAAGGTTTGAGATGAATTTCATTTAATAGAATTAGAAGAGCTTCACCATCAATCCTAGAAAGATGAAATTTTTTGTCTTCCTTGTAGCTGGTGATGACATATGTGTTGGACATTGCTGCTACTAGGATATGTTGTTACATCATTGATGTTAACATATTCCTACTTCGGTGCTTGCAGATTGGTTTATTGGGATCATGGTTTGATATTTCTAGTATCATTATATTCTTTTGTATTGGCTTTGGTGATCCAGAAAGCTTAATTGGTCATATTAGATGATCTAGTTTTGTAGTTTGTCTATCTGATCAGTGCTTTAAAGAGTTCAATATTTCCTCTAGTATATTTTGGGATATTGTTTGGGATGGTCTTGTGTATCTTCATTTCAGATGGTTCATGATTTAGTTCTCTACAAGTTATCTTTTCTTTGTGACAGTTGTTGTTTGTGTAATCTTGTTGTAAGTTAGTGAGACTTCCCTGAGGGTTGTAGCCTTATGGGTAATTATCTTTTGAGTAGTAATATCTAAGCAGTGTTCCTGAATGCATGTGAATTCACCATTGTAAAATTTTCACATACTACTGTAGAGTATCATCTTATTGTGGTTAGGTTCCCACTGTGGTTTTTCCTTTAACCGAGTTTTCCACATCAAAATCTTGGTGTTGTGTGATGTGTTATTTATCTGCTTATCTTTGGTGTTGTTGCAATTTATTAGAAATGTTTATGTGGTTAGGTTTTTAGATTCAATGAAAATTGATTTACCCACCCCTCTCAGTTTTCCTTTATTGTTGTTTCCAACAATTGGTATGAGAGCTGATCCTCCAGAAGAATCTTAACCGCTTGAGGAGATCCGAGATGGAAAGTAGAAGTGGAAGTGTTATCTATAAGGAGAGTCTGAGATTTGATGGTAGTAATTATTCTATATGGAAGAATCGGATGGAGGTGCACTTGAGATGTCTTGGTGAAGATTATTGGAAAATTACAAAGAATGTCTATTCTATTCCTAGAATGGACTAGTTACTATTGATGAGATCAAGGAAGCTGAAAATAACATTAGAGCGAAGGAAGCATTGTTGAGTGCCCTGACTGATTCAAAGATGACTAATGTAATGGGACTTCAAACCACACATGAGATCTGGGAGAAGCTTGAAAACCTGTATGAAGGAGATAAACAAGTCAAAGTTGCTAAGTTGTAGATTTTGAAAGGGAAGTATGGGATGTTGAGAAAGGGAGAAGATGAGAACATAAACACTTTTATGGCTAAGTTGAATGATCTTGTCCTAGGTATCAGATGTGCTGGTGGAATTCTTGGAGAGGATGAAATTGTTGCCAAGGTTCTGAGATATTTGCCTCCTTATAAACATAAGGTAGCTGCTATTGATGAGATCGAGAGTGTGACTGTAGTAACAAGAGATATGTTGGTTGGAAAGATGTTGGATTTGAGCTAAGTGAATTTGGTGAATCACATGGAAAGTTTGAGATAGCATTCAGAGCATCTGTATCCAGAAAGAAGAAATATGATCCTGAAGAATGCAAAATATCCAAATATGAAAGAGAGAGAAGGGAGATGGAAGATCAAGAAAGAGAATTGGAAGAACTTGAAGAATTGATTTCTTAGAGATTGCCTAAAGGAGATGGTAAGTATGATGGAAAATTGCCCTTGAAATGTTTCTCTTGCAATAAGGTAGGACATTTTGCTTCTAGGCTCCCAAAGAGAATGGCCAAGTATGATGGGCATGACACATTTGATAAGCATGATAGGAATGATAGATATGAGAAGCATGCAAAGTATGATAAGCCTTACAAGTCTAATTGGAAGTATAAGCATCAGAAGAACTGCTATTATGTTGTTGATGAAGGTGTTATAGATGAAGAATCAGAAGGAGATGAAATTGTGTTTCTTGCCATTAAAGAAGATGGATTGGTGCCTCTTGATTCCACTAGCTACAATATTGAGGAGAAAGCTTTGGCTACTAAAGTTGAGGAAAAAGATGAATGGGTTATTGACAACAATTGTTCACATCATATGACCGGTGATAAAAGAAAATTTATGAGTATGGAAAGGTATGATGGTGGAATAGTGAGATCTAGAGATGACAAAGCCTGTGTGATCCGTGGTAGATTTTCTATTTCCTTTGATGGTAAGAATAACATTGATGATGTCTTTCATGTTCAAGGTTTGAAGCATAACCTTTTGAGTGTTGCACAGATGGTTGACAAAGGCTATGATTTGCAATTCAAGAATGGTAAATGCAAGATCCTAAATGCCTCCAGTATAGAGATTGCATCCAAATCTAAGAGTGAAGGTAATATTTTTCATTTGAATTATTGTGAGAAAAGTTTCTTGATTTCTCAAATTGAGGAAAGTTGGTTGTGGCATAGGATAATGTGTAATGTTAATTTTGATTCAATGATTAAGATCAATTCTACACAAGCTGTTAGAGATCTGCCTAAAATTGTTAAGCCTACTAATCCAGTATGCAAGGAATGTCAATTGGGTAAGCAAACAAGGATTTTTTTCAAGAGAAAATAATATACATTTGATGGACTGCTAGATCTTGTGCACACTAACTTGTGTGGACCTACAAATGTTATAAGTGTGCAAGGTGATAGATATTTTATGTTGCTAATTGCTTATTTTTTGACGATGATGTAGGTTGTCTTTTTGAAGGAGAAATATGAAGCATTAGACAAGTTCAAGTTATTCAAAGCAAAGGTTGAGACTAAGTAAGGATTGTAGGTGAGATGTTTGAGATCTGATATGAGGAGGAGAATTATGTTCTAGTGAGTTTGATTCACTATGTGAGAAGCATGGGATTAGAAGACATTTATCTGCTCCTAGAACCCCTCAGTATAATGGAGTTGTTGAAATGAAGAATAGAATTGGTTTGGATGCTGCAAGGACTATGTTGATTGAAGGGAATGTTCCAAAGATCTAGTGGAGAGAAGCTGTTAGCACTTTTGTTTAAACATTCAACCGATTTCGTATAAAAGGTGATACCGATAAGACTCCTTATGAGCTATGGTTTGGTTATATTCCCACTCTAAGATATTTTAGAATTTATGGTAGCAAGTGTTATATCAAGAGAGATGAGGATATAGGAAAGTTTGATGCAAAAAGTGATGAAGGAATTTTCTTGGGATAATCAGCTAAGAGAAAAGCCTACCAATGCTACAATAAGAGATTGGGGAAGATAGTGGAGAGTGCAAGTGTGAAGGTTGATGAGAACCTTGGAAAAGAGATCAAAGCATGCGAATATGATGATGGTCAACATGTTTTTAGAACGTCTATTCAGACTGAAGAATTGAAGAAGACTGATTTGATAGAGACTGTTAATCTGGATGTTGCTACTGCCAATGGAGAGGTGCATGAACCTGAAAAATCAGAACAATCAGAAGACTCTCAGGTATGTAATATTGAATCATTCAAAAAATAAGATTATTGGTGATAAAAATAAAGGTGTAATGAATAGAAGAAGGCTAGCTGTTGAAGAGGTATGTTTGATTTCTAAATTTGAACCTAAAGATGTTGGTGAATCTTGTGAAGATGAAATTTGGATGAGAGCTATGGAAGAAGAATTAGATCAGATTGAAAAGAATAACACATGGGAGCTTGTGCCTAGACCTAAAGATAAGAATGTGATTGGTACTAAATGGGTATTCAGGAATAAATTGAATGAAGTTGGTGAAGTTGTCAGAAATAAAGCAAGATTGGTATGCAAAGGATATTCACATTAAGAAGGAATTGATTATGAGGAGACTTTCTCTTCCGTAGCCAAACTTGAAGCTATTAGACTGTTGCTTGCATATGCTTCTTATAAAGATTTCAAGGTATATTAGATGGATGTCAAATCTCCCTTTTTGAATGGTGATCTTGAGGAAGAAGTTTACATTGAGAAACCTAATGGATTTTCATTATCAGATGATGGAAACATGGTATGCAAATTTAAGAAAACTCTTTATGGATTTAAACAAGCCCCTAGAGCCTGGTATGCTAGATTGGAAAGGTACTTTATGAAATTGGGATTTAATAAAGGTATTGGTGATATTAATTTGTATTTTAAGATTGAGAATGATAACATCTTGATTTTTGAAATCTTTGTTGATGATATTATCTTTGGAGGAGATGATGACTTGAGCATAAATTTTACTAGTGATATGCAAAAAGAATTTGAGATGTCTATGATAGGTGAGATGAAATTTTTCTTAGGATTGCAGATTTCACAGACTAGAAAAGTTATCTTTATATCTCAAGCTAAATATGTGAAGGAATTGCTGAATAAGTTTTGGTTAGATGACTTCAAATGGCTGGAACTCCTATGGTGACTGGCTGCAAATTGTCTAAAAATGATGAATGTCTGAAAGCTAATCAATCTTTATACAGATCTATGGTTGGTACACTACTATGTCTTACTCAGACTAGGCCTAATATTATGCATGTTGTGTGCATGGCTGCTAGATATCAAGTTGATCCGAAAGAGATTCATTTCATTTTTGTTAAGAGAATATTTAGATACTTGAAGGGGACTGTGGATTATGGTTTGTGGTATCCGAAGAATGATGATTTCATGTTATGTGCTTACACTAATGTTGATTGGGCTGGTGATGTTGATGACTGGAAAAGCACCACTGGTGGAGCATTCTTTTTGGGGAAGAAATCAGTTTCTTCGGCTAGTAAGAAAAAAGATTCAATGTCCTTATCTATTGTTGAAGATGAGTACATTGCTACTGCTAGTAACTGCACTCAGGTAGTTTGGATGAAGCAAATGTTAAAGCATATCAGAGTTATCTATGATGAGCCTATTGTCATATGTTGTGATAATTCCAGTGTTATTAATATGTAAAAGAATCTAGTGCAACATTCAATGACTAAACATGTATCAATAAAATATCATTACTTGAGAGAAAAAGTTAGTGAAGAGGAATTGAAGTTGGAGTATATATCTACAAAGGAATAGATTGTTGATATTTTCACTGTCTTTGCCTCCAAATACATTTTTCTATTTGAGAGACAAGTTAGAGGTATCCACCCCTCCTGATAAGAACTAGATGTATTTAGTTGCATCAATCAAGTAGATTTCAGAGCCTTTTCTTTCTATCCGAGTTGATGAGTTGATGTTTCTACTCAACCAGAGTAGCCAGTGTGTTTTGGGTGATCAGTTGTGGGTTTATCCTAAGGGGGAGACTGTCCTTCTTAGAGGATGAGTTTTTGGGAGAGAAGCCTAATTTGTATTCTATCTTTGGTATTGCTATCAAAGGGGAAGAGAAGCATGTGAAAAACTATTTTATCTACTTGATCTAAGGGGGAGTTTGTTGCAGATGTTTTCTTTCTTTGCATTGATTTTTTTTCACATTCATATGTTACCATCAATTCCAAAAGGGGAGATTGTTGGACATTATTGCTGCTAGGATACGTTGTTGCTATTGATATCAACATATTCCTGCTTTGGTGCTTGCAGATTGGTTTATTGGGATCATGGTTTGAGTAGTTCAAGTATCATTATATTCTTCTGTATTGGCTTTGGTGATCCAAAAATCTTAATTGATCATATCAGATGATTCGGTTTTGTAGTTTGTTTATCTAATCAATGCTTTGCAAAGTTCAGTATTTCCTTTAGTATATTCTGGTGTGATCAGATCTTGAGCTGATATTTTGGGAGATTTTTTGGGATGATCTTGTGTATCTTCATTTTAGATGGTTCATGATTTGGTGCTCCGCAAGTTATCTTTTCTTCTTGACAGTTGTTGTTGTTTTTGTAATCTTGAGGTTCAGATGTTGATCGATGAAGATTTGATAGTGGTGTTGGTGCAGCTATTATTGATGTTCCTAACGTTATTGCTAGTGTTTCCTATGTATGTCCTATTTGTTTTGATGATCTGCATTGATCATTGTGTGAGCTCTTAGTGATTTTGTTGAACTGGTAATGCTCTTTGTGTTATGCAGTTTTGCTAGTGGTGTAGCATGTTGCGGTTGATCTCGGTATGATTACCGATGGTGATGAGAATTTGGATTTTTGAATTAGGTCCATGTTATGTCATGTATATCATTATATTGGTCCAATGGGTGATCTTTGTATTATGTGATGTAGTTTTGTAATTGTAAGTTGAGGGTTTAGCCAACCTTGTTGTCAAGGTTGATGAATTGTATAAATAGGTGATATTGTCATGTAACTTGGGTATCAAGGAGGTGTATGCATTATTAGAGAGTAGTGTATGTGCAAACAAGTGACTCATCCTAAGACATTATGATTGAGCAGAGATTTGTATTGAAGAGAATACATTTGTGCTTAACTGGAACCGTCATCAGGCATTTGGAGATCTATTATTCTTTCAGTTCATTCCTTCCGCATTGTAGTCCAAATCTTGTTGTAAGTTAGTGAGACTACCCTGATGGTTGTAGCCTTCTAGGTAATTAACTTTTTATCAGTGAGATCTAGGTAGTGTGTCTGAATGCATGTGCATTCCCCATTGTAATATTTTCATATATTACTCCAGAGTATCATCATATTGTGGGTAGGTTTGCATTGTGGTTTTTCCCCTAATCGGGTTTTCCACATCAAAATCTTGGTGTTGTGTGTTGTGATGTTTATCTTCTTATCTTTGTTGTTGTTGTAGTTTATCAAGTTTTTTTTTGTGGTTAAGTTTCTAGATCCAGTGAAAACTTATTCAACCTCCCCTCCTCTCAGTTTTCCTTCATTATTGTTGCCAACGAGATGGACCACTCCAAATAGCATCAAACTTGGAGAGTCACCTTTCTTTGGCCCTATCTACATCCCACTTGAGAACTAGATTTACCTCCTTGAATATCTTATTGGTGGCCTTTTTGTCAAAACACCTTTTGACCTACTCTTTATGAGCCTTAATTGTATGCATAACTTGATTTCTAGCTTCTCCTAACTCCTTTAGCTTAGCTAGTCTTATTGCCATAGCATCATTCTCCATCATTTATAGCTAATTTTCTAAATCAAGAGAGGGTAACTCAAGAGAAATTTTAATCCTTGCTTCTTTCCCATATACCAACATGAAAGAGGAGTTACCAATTTCTCTCTTGCATGTGATTCTATTAGCCGATAAGGATATGTTTCATTTTTTATGCCAAGACCTCTAATTGTCTTCTATTATTCTCTTGATTATACTAATAAGTTTCTTGTTGGAGGACTTAGCTAACCCATTACCTTGGGGGTAATAGTTTGATGATGTCTTTAGGTATATATTATGCTTAACTTCCCAAACATTTATTTGGGCTCTAACTAGAGCAATCATAATCTGGTGAGTCCTCAAAGAGAATAGACTAGATCATGCAGCAAGAGTAACACAATAGAAGAAACAATAAAACATTGAAAGATCACAAAATCAGATCATATTATTGTCTTAAAACCTCTAGTATCCAATTGGTTATCATCATACAGTCATCATAGAACATTCGGTAATTAGCGGGTTACATGCATACTAACATGCCAGATTTCAATCCATCCAAAACTCCTAGAGTCATCTGGATCTCTAATCATTAATCTAGACTCTCACACGCATCAAATACTTACAAATGATCACATAAAACCATATATATACCCTCTAGAACATATCTGGGTCGACCACAAAAGATTACATTTACCAAGATAGGAAAATAAAATATGTAAATAGGTCAGCCCCAAGAATGAAAGGAAATTATCCAGAAAAGAATCACCAAGAAGTGTGGATCAATGGGAAGGTCAACCAAGGACTTAAGAACATCTAGAAAGACCCAAAATAGATCCACATGTCAAGTAACCTCTCTAGAAAATGAGGAAATATCCAATCAGTAAACCCAAAACTACTCCAAAATCCAGAAACAGTCAAACCAATAGTAATATCTTATTGGAAAATAATCCAAATGAACTAACAATCTGGAATTAAGCACAAGATCTAGCTTGGAAACCTACAATATGATCTGCAACAAAAAGAAAGCAAGTACAGGAACATACTGGCAGGAACACACAAAACTACACACTGAATTGAACAAGATCTAAACAAAAAGAAATATTTTTGGTTGATGTAAGATTGCTCAAAGACTGGGGATGCTCCTGCATTAGACACCCTAGGTAGAAAGAGATGTTCTATGAGAGGCAACTCATGAATATTGAAAAGGATTCAAGATATAGATCCCATGCTCATTTATGATCCAAACATCTTCCTTGGCTCCTTCAGAACCTCACCTGAATTCTCTAACTCTTGGCCCTCTTTATTTCTCTTCCCTTGCTTCAGACCTGTACACTATCTCTACTTACTGCTCTCTTTCTATTGTAACTCTAACTTATTTCTGCCACAAGAATTTATCTTATTCACAATCACAAACATATTGCCATCCGGTTCCATCTATCTATGAGACTTATCTATCAAATCCTTCTGCAAATTCATGCCACTTTTTGACATAACCTCTGCAGCTAGTTTCTCAGTACTGCAACTTCTCTCAAGACTTAGATTCTTCACCTCCTTCTCTTTCTCCTTCAAAGAAGCTAATGTGAAATTATGCCCATCCTTCTCAATAGTGATTAGGTTTCTTATATATTCATAAATAGCTCCTTTACCAAATTGCCAAGGTCTTCCCAACAAGACATGACAAGCACTCATAGATACAACATCACACAAGACATCATCCCTAAAAGATCCAATATTAAAACTCACCAAACACTACTCCTTTACTTCTACCTTTTGATCATCTTGTAACCAACTTACCTTGTAAGGACAAGGGTGCTCAAGCCTCTAAAATCCAAGCTTCACTACCATCTCCTCAGATACCAAATTATCAGTACTTCCACTATCCACAATAACCTTGCAACACTTAACACCTAATTTGCACATAGTCTAGAAAAGACTCCTTCTTAGAGTAGGTCAGGTATCTTCACTGCTTTGCTCCATTGTGACTCTTCTGAACATAAGGAATTCTCCTTGCTCTGGTACATAGTCAGTTCTGATAACTTTAGCTTCTTGATCCTCATTTACCACACAACTTCTTGAGATTCCTTGCTTACCTTCATAAAATCTATGTTCGGTTTCTCCACACTTGAAACATTTGCCGAGAAATTCTCTATTGCTATTGCCACTGCCTCTCCTCTATGTTTTCTGATCCGGTTCTTTACTCCACTTAGGTTTTGATTCATCTTCCAAATTTTGCTTCTCTATATTACCACTCATATGTCCTTTGTATCTCTGCTTCCCTCTAGGGTTTTTTTTTGTCTTCTTCTCACCTTCTCCTCAACCTTCAAAGCATACTAGTAAGCTTCCTCAACTATGGAAATCCTCAGCATACTCATCTCATCCTAAATGTTAAATGCAAGTCCATTTATGTACCTCACCACCTTTTCTCTATCCATCTCTCTATGTCCAGATCTGATCATCATCTTGTAGAATTCCTTGGTATACTCTTTCACACTCATGTTTCTCTGCTTCAAGTTCTGCAACTTCTTGAACAATTCCAACTCATAGTCTCCTAGTATGAACTTGAAGCAGCCATAATTGGTAAGAACCCTAAAAAGAGCCAACCGACTTATGCAACAAGAGTGACACAATGAAAGCAGTAAGGAAACATAACAAATTAACATAAACAGATTAGATTACAACCTTAGAACTTCCAAAAATCATCCGACAATCTTCATATTATCATCAAAGAACATTCGATAGTTAACCAGTTACATGCAGGCTTCAAGCCAAATACAATCTAAATGGGACTCTAAGAATCAACCGGATCACAACATGCGAATCTCAATCATTATTCTCAGTTCTACTTTCTCTGTCCCTACAAATGATTACATACCATCATATTTATACCCACCGAAACATATTCAGGTGGGCCTCAAATGATTACATTCACCAATGTAGGAAAATGAAATGTGTAATTAGGTCGGCCCTAAGATTTAAGAAATCCTTCCAAAAAATAACAACCAAGTGATGCGATTCAGCAGGAAGGTCGGCCACATGCCAAAGAACATCAGACAAGACCTAAGATGGATCCACATGCCAAGAATCATGCCAATAATGAAGGAAAACCAACTGGTAAGCACAAGAACTATCCTGAGAACCCAGAAATAGCCAACCGGAAGCGATAACTGACTGGAGAAGAACCCAAATGAACTAGAAATCTGGAATCAACCATATGAAACCACTAGGAAACTACAAGCAAGATCTGCCATGAAGAACAAGAAACTATCGGTACATACCAGCAAGAACACAGAAAAATGCACAAGAAACTAAACAATAACAAAATTGAAAGGAAATATTTTTGGTTGATGCAAGATTGCTCATCGACTGGGGATGCTCCTGCATCAGACAACCTAGGTAGAAAAATATGTTCCATGAGAGGAAACTCATGAACATCTAAAAGGATTTGGAATGAAGATCCCATGCTCATTTCTGATCCAAACATCTTCTTTATTTGCCAACCTTTGTTTTAGCTCCTCTGGTGCCTCAAACAACTTCTCTAACCTGTGACCCTCTTTGTTTCTCTTTCTTTTCTTCTGATCAACACATTGTCTCTATTTATCCAACTCTGATTTGGTTCTACCACAAGAATTCATCTGGTTTGTCACCATCATCTCTCTGTTGACTGGTTCCATCTGTCCATCGGACTCATCTGTCAGATCCTTCTGCAAGCTCATGTCACCCTCTAGTATAATCTCTGTAGCTAGTTCTATCATATCTTTCTTCAAAACCTCTGGTATAACCTCTACAACTGGTTCCATCAATCCTTTCGGCATAACCCCTATCACCAGTTTCTCAGTAGTGCAACTTCTCTCAGGACTTAGTCTCTTCACCCCCTTCTCTTTCTCCTTCAAAGAAATTAATGTGAACTTTGGCCCATCCTTTTCAATAGTAACCAGGTTTCTTCTACAGTCATAAATAGCTCCTCTATCATAATGCCAAGGTTTTCCCAATAAGACATGACAAACGTTCATTGACACAATATCACATAAAACTTCATCTCTGAAAGGCCCAATATTGAAACACCAAACACTGCTCCTTTATCTCTATCTTCTGATCATCTTGTAAGCAACTTACCTCATAAGGACAAGGATTGTCAAGCCTCTTCAATCCAAGCTTCTCAATAATCTCCTCAGATACTAAATTATCAGATACTCTTCCTCTGAGTAGATCCAGTATCCTTTCTTCTGAACATAAGGGATTCTCCTTGCTCCGATGCACAGTCAAATCCAGTACCATCCGGTTCCTCACTTGCCACACAACTTCTTTCCATTACTTGCTTACATTCATTGGATCTATGTCCGGTTTCTCCACACTTGAAACATTTTCCAAGAAATTCTCTTCTAGTACTGCTGCTACCCTTCCTTTGTGTCTTTTGTTTTGGTTCTTTACTCCACTTAGGTTTTGACTCCTCTTCTTCAACCAGTTTCTTCATACTATCATTCATCTTCGATTTCTCCTTTCTCTTATTTGGTTGTCTTCTTCTCATCTTCTCCCCAGCCTTCAAAGCATACTGGTAATCTTCTTCAACTATTGAAACCTTCAACATAATCATCTCATCTTGAATGTTAAAAACAATTCCATTAATGTACCTCACCACCTTTTCTCTATCCATCTCTCTATGTCTAGATCTGATTACCACCTTGTATAATTCATTAGTATATTCCTTCATAGTCATGTTTCAAGTTCTGCAATTACTTGAACAACTCTAGTTCATAGTCTCCCAATATGAACTTGGCCTTCAACCTTGCAACCATCTGTCTCCACCAGGAGATCTTCAATTCATCATTCTCCACTCTATCTTTCTGCAACTCTTTCCACCACAAGGCAACATGCCCTTTCAACTTGGTTTGTGCAAACTAGACTCTCTGTAGGTCCTTGACATCCTCAAACTCAAAGTAGTCCTCCAACTCTCTGATCCAATCGATCAAATCCTTCAGGTTCAGTGTTCTAAAAAATTTAGAAACCTCAACTTTATGCACTTTACTTGCTTGTGCCACTACTCTTAGGAATCTTTCCTCTCTCTCATCTTTCGATCCTTCAACTTCCTCAAGCTCTTCACCTACTTCCTCATGCTCATCCTCAGAGTTGGGGTTTCTTTGCAAACAAGCCAAAGCATTCTAGATTTCATTCCTCACTTCATTCTTGAAGTCTTCCATCATCTTTTCTACCCTCTAAGGGTTTGTTCTCCTCGGCAGCATCTCTCTTTCCACATTGGCTAACTGCCTCAACTCGGTGATCTGACAATCAATTTCAATTGCCTCCCCTCAATGATATATTAAACACACACACAACCTAACTCCAATCAGTGATCTGTTCACCTCAAATAATGCCTCAATGTTCACAAACATTTCTTCCACAAGCTGGTCCATAACCAGCTCTGATACCAATTGATGCAACCATAACCGATAAGAACCCTCAAAAGAGTTAACTGGCTTATGCAGCAAGAGAGACACAATGAATGCAGTAAGAAAACATAATAAATTCACATATACAGATCAGATTACAGCCTTAGAACTTCCAAAATCATTCAACAATCTTCATATTATCATCAAAGAACATCTGGTGGTAAACCAGATACAATCCAACCAGGACTGTAAGAATCAATCGGATCACAACATACGAATCTCAATCCTTATTCTTAGTTCAAATTTCTCTACCCCTACAAATGATTACATAGCATCATATTTATACCCACAGGAACATATCAGGGTCAGCCTCAAAGGATTACATTCACCAATGCTGAAAAATGAAACATGTAATTAGGTCGGCCCTAAGATTTAAGAAATCCTTCCAAAAAATAACAACCAAGTGATGCGGTTCAGTAGGAAGGTTGGCCACATGCCAAAGAACATCAGACAAGACCCAAGATGGATCCACATGCTAAGAATCACACCAATAATGAAGGAAAACTAGCTGGTAAGCACAAGAACTGTCCCGAGAACCCAAAAACAGCCAACCAGAAGCAATAATTGACTGGACAAGAACCCAAATGAACTAGAAATTTGGAATCAACCATATGAAACTGCTAGGAAACTACAAACAAGATCTTCCATGAAGAACAAGCAACTACCAGTACATACCGGTTATAACACAGAAAACTGCACAAGGAACTAAACAATAACAAAACTGAAAGGAAATATTTTTGATTGATGCAAGATTGCTCATCGATCGGGGATGCTCCTGCATTAGAACTTGGCCTTCAATCTTGCAACCATTTGTCTCCACTGAGTGATCTTCATTTCATCATTCTCCACTCTGTCTCTCTACAATTCTTTCCATGATAAGACAACATTCCCTTTCAACTTAGTTTGTGCCAACTGGGCTCTCTATGGGTCCTTGACATCCTCAAACTCAAATTAATCCTCCAACTCTCTAATCCAATCAATCAGATCCTCTGGATTCAGCATCCCTGAAAATATTGAAACCTCCACTTTATGTATTTTACTTGCTTGTGCCACTCCTCTTAGAAATATTTCTTCTCTTTCATCTTCCAGTTCTTCAGCCTCTTCCGCCTCAAGCTCTTCTTCAGCTTCTTCATATTCATCCTCAAACTCTGTATTCATCCGCAAACTAGCCAATGCATTATGGATTTTGTTCCTCATATCATTCTTGAAATCCTCCATCATCTACTCTACCCTCTAGGGGTTCATCCTTCTAGGCAGCATTTCCTCCCTTGTCCCAGTGAACTACCTCAACTCAGCGATCTGATTGTTGGTTTCAATTGCCTCACACTCGACAATCTATTGAATACACTCGCAACCTACCTCCACTTGGTGATCTATTCACCCAAATAAATGCCTCAAGCTTCCCAATTATCTCTTCCACCAATCGGTTCACAACGAGCTCTGATACCACTTGGTGCAGCCATAATCTGGTGAGTTGTCAAAGAGAATAGGCCAAATCATGCAGCAAGAGTAACACAATGGAGGCAATAATAAAACATTGAAAGATCACAAAATCAGATCATGTTATTATCTTAGAACCTCTATTAACCAACCGGTTATCATCATACATTCATCATAGAACATCGGGTAATCAACCGGTTACATGCAAACTAACATGCCATATTTCAATCCATCTGGAACTCCTAGAGTCATCCAGATCTCTAATCATGAATCTAGAATCTCATACTCATCGGAAACTTACAAATGATCACATAAAACCATATATATACCCTCCCAAACATATCCGGGTTAGCCACAAAAGATTACATTTACCAAGACAGGAAAATGAAATGTGTAAATAGGTCAGCCCCAAGAATGAAAATAAATTCTCTGGAAAAAGAACCACCAAGAAGTGTAGATCAATAGGAAGGTCGGCCAAGGAATTAGGAACATCTAGCAAGACCCAAAATAGATCCACATGCCAAGAAACCACTCTAAAAAAGAAGAAATCTCCAACCTGTAAGCCCAAAACTACTCCAGAACCCAAAAACAGTCAAACCGGAAGCAATATCTTGCTAGAAAAGAATCCAAATGAACCGAGAATCTAGAATTAAGCACAAGAACTAGCCTGGAAACCAAAAATATGATCTATAATGAAAAAAAAGCAACTACTAGAACATATCGACAAGAACACACAAAACTGCACACTGAACTGAACAAGATCTTAAATAAAAAGAAATATATTTGGTTGATGCAAGATTGCTCAAAGATCGAGGATTCTCCTACATTACTAAAAAATTCCTTGGAATTATCCAATATGATGGTGGAGGGGACCCCAAACCTAGTCTCAATTCAATCAAGGAATTCCAACATTGAAGCCTTAGTGGCATACTTTAGTGCTACTACCTTTGTCCACCAAGTAAAGTATACTGTAGCTGCCAAGATCCACTTGTGACTCACACTAGAATGTGGGTTTATCATGCCAATGAAGTCTAAACCCCATTGTGTGAGTGGTTGTTCTGTCTAAATAGGATGAAGAGGAAGACAGCCTGGCCTTTTCTTTCCTGAGAAGAAAGCACATTTCTTGTGATTCTTCTCTCATTTGTGTAAGTTGTTAAATCAAATTGGCCCTCATTATCTTGATTGCATTGGTCTTTGTAGATAATATGCCATCGTAAAATTATTCTAGCAATCATCTAACTTGATCTTACTCTATGTATCTTAATTGGAACCCATTAGGATTTTTCTTTAAGAGTATGTCATGCACTAAGACATAATGAATGGAAAACAACCTAAAATATCTCCTTTTGGTTCTATATAGACCTTAAGAATATCTAACCTCCATCAAGAATGTTGTCATGTCATTCACCCAACTGATTTAACTCTCATTCTTGGTTGGTTGATCTTCTTGAAATACAAGGGTAGCTTATAAATGGGCCGCAAAAGATGAGACAAGTTGTTCACATGGGCCCTTGCCTCTTCCAAGCTTGGTGATTTTGATGTTGATGTCATATTCCATAAATTTTATTATCCATTCAAGCCTCTTCTCACTAATATCCTTTTTCAAAAGGAAATCCTTTACACTTGCATCTGGGACCAAGAGCTGGATCCTATTGTTAGATAGGATTTGTCTGAAATTCTTCAATATTCTAACAACAATGAGGACCTACTTCTCTACATAGCTATATTTAATTTCATAATCTTTTAATCCCTCATTGAACAAAGCAATGGGCTGCTCCATACTTTCATTGTTTATCTATTTCATAATAGAAAAGATAATTAGTTCTCCTCCAAAGATATAAAGGATTAAATCCTTTACATAATTAGGATTGATAAGAGTAGGATCCCAAGCAATTTCTTGCTTGATCTCTTCTAAACTAGCCTTACCCTCCTTGGTCCAACTAAAAGATAAATTATTCTTTAACATAGATGTGAGAGGTTTTACCATAGCAGCAAGATTGGGAATAAACCTCCTCACAAAGTTGATCCTACCAAGGAAACTCTATAATCCTTTCTAATTATGACTAGGGAGTGGAAGAGAAATAATGGCCTCTACTCACTCTAGATCAATTGCTAGGCCTTCCTTACATACAATGAGTCCCAACAATTTTCCTTGATCAGTAGACAATACACATTTGTTTGGGTTCAAGGAAACACCATATTCCCTACTTTTAATGAACACCTTCTTAAGTTGATCAAAATGATTAGTTGCATGCTTTGAATAAACAGTTGTATCCTTAATCTATATGAGAAAAAATTCTACAAATGCTCCTCTAAAATCTATTGTCATTTCCATCCAAATACTCCTCTAAAAGTTATAGAAATACTCATCTAAAATCTGATTATAGCCTAAATATCCATCCAAGAATGAAAATATTTTCAAACCACTTACTTTTGATAGAAGCTGCTCCACAAAAGTAAGGGGATAATGATCCTTAAGAGAGGCTCTGTGGAGGTCTCTAAAGTCTACACATAATCTAATTTCCTGATTCTTCTTCCTTACAGGGTCAAGATTGGCTACCTGTGAGGAGTGTTTGATAGGGAAAATGATATTATCCTCTATGAGTTTGGTTAACTCTTTTCTCATCAAGAGCTCTATTTGGGGATTTATTGGAATTTTTTTTGTCTAACATATTCTATAGTATGTTGGGTTGTTCTAGGATCAAACCCCTTTAAATCCTCATAGGTCTAAGCAATTGTATCATCATACTTTTCACAGAGTTTAACAATGATTTTTTGTTCAGCTGTGGAGAATATCTTTCACAAGCCATTGACCTACCATGGGCAATGGTGATTGACTTATAATCACCTTTATTTTTAGCTAGGTTCAAATTCTTGGTCTTTAGTTAGTCATTCAACTTGAATATGCTTTCTAAGGTAACTATACCTGTAGGCAATTAAAATGCATGTTCTCATCTCCATATTGGTCTTTCAACATACAATAATTTTTAGAAAAATAAATTCAAATCATTTTGTAAGAAATTGACAATTTTCTAATCACTCTCAAATACCTACCAATTTGCTTGATTGTCTAGGACAACATGCCTCACAACAAGCCTAATGTGGTGTTCCTTTTTGTTTAAAACATGTGTTATTATATAATATTGATAACCAACTACTACAACTCTATCAACATGTTTGTTCTAATTTGTAAGAATTCTTTGAATATTGAAAGCCTCAAATCCTTCAATCAAATCCTAAACTTTGTGTTTATATGATTTTATTAAGTTGTTCTTTGTTATTCTCTAAGATTTGATATGATTAAAAACTAACTCACTATCTCCATTGAAGACTTGTAAAGCTCTGATATTATTTTTTTGTGCTAATTGGAGACCTTGGATTAGGGCTTCATACTTAGCTACATTGTTAGTGCAACTAAAATGTATCCTAAAAGATAAATAATATTTCTCCTAATTAGGAGAAACAAGAATTACGCTAGCACCTACATCATTCTCAATTTTTGAACCATCAAATAACATGTTCCATAATCCATTTAGATCTTCTTGTGTTTAGGTGAGATTAGGAATAGGAATATTCTTCTCATGAATACAATAATTATCAAGCCCTGTATGCTTAGCATCACTCAATAGATCAAACTAAAAAGAAGTTAGGAACCTCCTCTAAAAGAGTAGCATGTTCATGAATAGTACAGTCCTTTACTTCTTCATGCAAGGTACAATTCATATTTATGGGGTTATGAATGTATGGATTAATGTGATTTTAGCAATAGGCTCTCCCTTAATGGTAACCTTGGTAACATACCTTGTTCTAAATAGGATGTTGGACCAATCTAAGGATAAGTACCCACCTATTTTGGTTGTGAAGTCTCTTGATAAGGAGATGGAAAATAAAGTAGGATGTTCTAAATATATAATGCAATTGTGAACTAAATTATCTCCTATAATTAAAGAGAGATAGAAAGGAGGTGGCTTACTAATTTTTCTTGAATCTTCTTCCTTCTTGGGTTTAAAGATGATATTTTGTTTATTGCTACTACATTATTTGGTTTATTGATGTCCTTCAAAGCCTCTTTAAAAAAATCCCTCTAAGATGGAATAGAAAGAGCCTCCCACATGATGACATTTAGGTTGACATTCTTAATTTGGTTTACTATATTAAAAGGAACACAAATTGACTTCAAAGACCCTTTAGTAACAACAAGGTCTAATTTTATTGTTGGAGCAACTTGAGGCTCCTATTGCTTCTTATTTCCCTAAACTATATTAGGGGAATTTCCCCATTAAAGGTGGTAAAAATTTAATTTCTAGGGACAACCATGTGAAATAATGTTCTAGGTTAACATGAGCTATGGGACCCTATATTTTGATGGCCTATTGAATGGAGTAGAATGGGATCTAAGAGATGAGGTGATTACAACTTCAACACTAGTAATTTACGATAATGAAATTCTACTTCTCCTCCTAGAATTTGAAAATTAAAGCTATGAATATTGAAAAATACCTCTAGAAGATACCCTTGTATAAATTATGGTTATGAAATTAGCATCAGGTCTAGAATGAGAACCAGATTTGTGAACAAGTCACCAAGTTCTTGAAGGAAGACTTGTTAAAAGATAAGATTCTAAGTGCAACACTAATTCCTTAGCATGAAATTTAAAAATATTTAGTTAGTAGCATCCAATCAGTAGGCCAATGAAATAATTTTGATGAAATCTATCTCACTGGGCATGGCAAAAACTTTTATCACAAAAAAATGCTCCCTTATTGAGCTATCGACTCAACAAGCTTGTGAACATGAGAACAACCCTAAAGTGTGGGACCTTGTTCAATAGGGTTGAATCTCCAGATAAGTTTAGCTTCCTCTCTAATCTTGGTGCAGAGGGTTAGAACAACCTAACACCTAAAAGGTGTTATTCCAACCTAACCTAGAAATTTCCAGAGAAAAGGGAGAAAGAAATGCAAAAAAATAAAGAGGAGTTCATGCACCAAGATAATAACTTGCTTCTTGTTGTCTATGATCCCATAAAGCACAAATGAAAGATCACCAAGGTATATGAAAATATCTATCCTTATCAATCTCTTAGGGACACGTATGAAGGTTAAAACTGAGTGATATGCTAAAAGGAATAAGAGGCGTTCACAAACAACATCCATAAGAACATTTAACACAACATACAATATATAAGTAGATAAAAGAATGCATCCAAAAAAAGAGGTAAGATAATTAACACAATTTATTTCAATCAAAGAAAAGGTAATAAGATAAAATTTATTAATATAGAGGTAAGGCCTTTCATAATTAAAGAAAAGATTCTCTATCAAACAAAAGAAGGAGAGAAGCCCATGTAGTCTAGGTGGTTCTAAGAACTAGAATAGAATCCTTTATTAAATAGAAAGGTCATCTATTATCTAAGACAACATGGTGTACCTTGGGATTGATTTTGTAGACATAAAAAGTAGTGATGGCATTGTTTTGAGTGTACCAACTTCCTAAACAATAGGACCCTATCATATTCAACTCGACAATGTCAAGATACATGTCACCAAATTGCACCTTTGAATTTTTTTCACAAAATCCTCTCTCCAAATGAGAACCCAAATGACATGTGGCACTCCAGTTATCTCTCCTCATGTTACATATAGAAATAACCTCCTATACGAGTTCTACAAAGTGATATGATAACTATTAAAGTTAGCACTTTGGGTCTAATGAAATATTTCCATCAAATATAATCTAAATATTAAATTTAAGGACTCAAAGATTGAGACACCTTAATCCCAACATTCTCCCACTTGTCGAAGAACTATCAAGAGTCATTCAAAACAATAAGATATAAACTACTAATATCTAATCGATGAAACACCATAAACACAACCATCCATAAAACCACGTGAACCCAAAAAATTATCTCATTCTCCAAATAGTACATCTCCAATAACATTCAAGATGTTCAAAATATCAGGCAACAACTCTTATCATAATCCAACATGATACCTATGGAAGAAAAGGAACAAGACAAGGTGTATGTGGACCTATCCAAAAAATATAAGCATCATATCCAAGAGATAATAAAGGTTATAGGATACTCACAACTCTTTTATGCTCATGAGGTATATAAAAGCATCAACAACTTCAAAAAATGTAACAAGAACAAAATCCTGAAGACAATAAATTCCTCCAAAAAGCAAGATCAAGAATCAACTATAATAACAACCATAACTAAATGTTACCATCTCATTTATAAACCCACATGACTAAAAATAATACCCATAGAAAATAACTCATCCAATAATTCATGCCTCAATGGTATCCAACATTAGTAAACTCATGCCATCTACATAACTAGCCCATAAAATGCAATCATTAGCTCCATGTGCCAAACATGTGAATGAAGAACATACACATCCAAGAACTCTCATTTAAGATCCTGAAAAGATCAAGGTATACCAAGTCTACCAATAGAAACAAAGAACCATGTAGTACCAAGGAACATCCACAAAGATATGCAAATCCTACAAATAACATTTCTAGAACAAATATCTCTCAACAAGTCTCCACAACTCTCCCAAGTTTTTCACACCCAATAAAGGAAAGAGATAAAAGAACCTCCATGTCATAACCCAAGAACCAAATGATAACACATGATTAAAATTAAGTGATCACCACAAATCCACACAAATATCACATCTAGAGTCATGTGAATAAAAAAATCTAGGAAGACAACCAAGAACAAAGAGAGAAATAGGTAAATTATAAGCATGTAGGATGTCCTTCTCTATACATGTCTAATTGAAACTCTATCAAGTATGATCTCCTTCACAACCCCAAGATAAAATCCTTAACATCACGCATTCTTTTAAAATTGAAAAGATCAAAGACAACATATGTATCATGTATCCAACATGGAGTAAGCATCTCAAATTAAGGAAGATCAAACTATATCCATTTTTCATATTAGGAAATTAGCTCAATTATTGGATATTGTTGGTCATTGTTGCTGAAAGGATATTTTGTTGTCATTGATGTCAACATATTCATGTGATTTGATCCAGCGATTGCTGATTGGGAAGATCTTATGAATCCGGTTTGCAGTGTTGTTTTGATGATCATTGTTTTGTAGAGTCTAGTATTTCCTCTGATATATTCCAGTGTGATCAAATCTTGTGCTGAGATTTTGAGATATTGTTTGGGATGGTCTTTTGTATCTTCACTTCATATGGTTTGTGATTTGGTTCTCCATAAGTTATCTTTCTTTATGATAGTTATTGATTAGTCGTATTCCTGAGTTTTAGATGTTGATCGATGAAGATTTGATAAGTGGTGTTGGTGTAGCTATTATTGATGATTCTAACGTGCTTCCTAGTGTATCCTAGTCATTTCCTATTTTTTCTAGTGATCTGCATTGATCATTGTGTGATTTTTTGATGGTTTCTATGAACCGATGATGATTTTTGTGTTATGCGATTTTTTTGGTGGTGTAGCATGTTACTATTGATCTTGGCGATATTTCTGGTGGAGTTGTGCATTTGAGAATTTGAAGTAGGTACATGTTATGTCATTTAAATCATTATATTGGTCTGGTGATCAGTCTTTGTATCATGTGATGTAATTTTGTAATTGAGGGTTTAGCCAATCTTGTTGTCAAGGTTGATGAATTGTATATATAGGTGATATATTTATGTAATTTGGGTGTCACTATTGTTTCTACATTATCAGAGAGTGGTGTATGTGTGAACAAGTGATTTATCCTTCGGTGTTGTGATTGTGTGGGGATTGGTGTTTCTGAGAAGACAATTATTCTTAACTAGAATCGTAATCATGCATTTGGAGATGTTATTCCTTCAGTTCACTTCTTCCGGATTCTAGTTTGAACCTTGTTATAAGTCAGTGAGACTTCTCTGAGGGTTGTAGCCTTTCGAGACATTATCTTTTGAGCAGTGAGCTCTAGGTAGTGTGCCTAAATGCATGTGCATTCCCCATTGTAATATTTCACCTACTATTGTAGAGTATCATATTACTACGGGTAGGTTCCCACCTTGTTTTTCTCTTAACTGGGCTTTCCACATCAAAATCTTGGTGTTGTGTTGTTAATTTGCTTATCTTTATTATTGCTGCAATTTATTAGATTTGTTTTTGTGATTAAGTTTATAGATCCGGTGAAGACTAATTCACCCCCTACCCCCTCTCAATCTTTCTCATCTTTGCTACTAATTATTAGTATCAGAGCTAGATCCTCTGGAAGAAGCTTAACCACTTAAGGAGATCCGTGATGGCAGCTCAAGGTGTTATCTTTATGAAGGATAATCCAAGATTTGATGGAAGTAACTATGCTATATGGAAGAACCAGATGGAAGTGCACTTGAAATGTCTCAGAGAGGATTACTAGAAGATTACAAAGAATTTCTATTTTGCTCCTTTGAATGGACCGACTACTCCTGATGAGATCAAGGGAGCTAAACATAATATTAGAGTGAAAGAAGCATTGCTTAGTGCCCTGACTAATTCTAAAATGACAAAAATAATGGGACTTCAAACCGCACATGAGATCTGGGAGAAGCTTGAGATCTTGTATGAAGGAGATAAACAAGTGAAAGCTGATAAGTTACAAAGTTTGAAAGGAAAGTATGAGATGTTGAAGATGGGAGATGATGAGAACATGCACTCTTTCATGGCTAAGGTGAATGACCTTGTCCTAGGTATCAGATGCGTTGGTGGAACCATTGAGGAAGATGAAATTGTTGCTAAGGTGTTGAGATCATTGCCTCCTTATAAACATATGGTTGCTGCTATTGACAAGATCTAGAGTGTGACTACAATGAAAAGAGATATGCTGGTTGGAAAGATTGTTGCATTTGAGTTGAGTGAATTTGGAAAATCAAATGGAAAGTCTAAGACACCATTTAGAGCATCAACATCTATATCCCGTAAGTAAAAGTATGATCTTGATGAATATAGAATATCTAGATATGAAAGAGAGAGAAGAGAGATGGAAGAGAAAGAAAAAGAGTTGGATTATCTTGAAGCATTGATTGCCCAAATATTTCCTAAATGAGCTGATAAGTATGATGGGAAAATGCCTTTGAAATATTTCTCTTGCAATAAGATAGAAAATTTTACTTCTAGATGCTCAAAGAGAATGACTAAATATGACAGGCATGATAAGTTTGATAAGCATGATAACAATGATAGATATGTGAAGCATGAGAAGTATGATAAGCCCTACAATCCTAACTGGAAGTATAGAAATATGAAGAATGATTATTATGTTGTGGATGAAGGTATTATAGATGAAGAATCAAAAGGAGATGAAGTTTTTTTTATTTCCGTTAAGGAAGATGGACCTATGCTTGTTGATTCCACAAGCTGCACTATTGAGGAGAAAGCATTAGTTTCTTAAGTTGAAGAGACAGATGAATGGGTGATTGAAAGTGGTTGTTCACATCATATGACTGGTCATAAAAGCAAATTTGTGAGTATGAAAAGGTATGATGGTGGAATAGTAAGATTTGGGGATGACAAAGCATGTGTGATCCATGGAAGAGGCTCTATTTCTTTTGATGGTAAGCATAACACTAATGATGTCTTGTATGTTGAAGGTTTAAAGAATAATCTTTTGAGTGTTGGACAAATGGTTGATAAAGGTTATGATCTACAATTCAAGAATGGAAAATGAAAGATCCTAAATGCCTCCAGTATATAGATTGCATTTGGAACTAAGACTGAAGGTAACATTTTTCATTTGAATGTTGGTGAGAAAAGTTGTTTGATTTCTCAAATTGATGAGAGTTGGTTGTAGCATAGGAGAATGTGTCATTTTAATTTTGATTCAATGATTAAGAATTGTTCTACACAAGCTGTTAGAGATCCGCCTAAGATTGTTAAGCCTGCTGATCTTGCATGTAAGGAATGTCAGTTGGGTAAGCAAACAAGGAAATTCTTTCAAGAGCAAGTAGTATACATTTGATGGATTGCTAGATCTTGTGCATACTTACCTATGTGGACCTACAAATGTTAGAAGTGTGCAGGGTGATAGATATTGTATGCTACTAATTGATGATTATTCTAGGATGACATGGTTTGTATTTTTAAAGGAGAAATTAGAAGAATTGGACAAATTCAATATATTCAAAGCTAAGGTGCAGATTGAGTTTGGTTTTAAGGTAAAGTGTCTAAGATCTTATAGAGGTCGAGAATTATGTTCCGGTGAATTCAATTCATTTTGTGAGAAGCATGGGATTAGAAGACAATTATTTGCTCCTAGAACCCCTCAGCAGAATGAATTTGTTGAAAGGAAGAACATAATTGTCTTGGAAGTTGCAAGGACTATGTTGATTAAAGGAAATGTTTTGAGCATCTACTAGAGAGAAGCTATTAGCACTAGTGTTTACACATTCAATAGAGTTCACATCAAAGGTGATACTGATAAGACCCCTTATGAGTTATGGTTTGGTTATGTTCCTACTGTGAGATATTTCAGATTATTTGGTAGAAAATGTTACATCAAAAGAGATGAGGATATAGGAGAGCTTGATGCTATAAGTGATGAAGGAATTTTCTTGGGATTTTCTAGAAAGAGAAAAGCTACCGGTGCTACAATAAGAGACTGAGAAAGATAGTGGAAAGTGAAAATGTGAAGGTGAATGAGAACCTTGGGAAAGAGATCAAAGCATGTGGTTATGATGATGGTCAACATGTTGTTTTATCCCCTTGTTCAGACTCGAGAGCCTAAGCAGAATGATCTGGTAGAGACAATTAATTTGGATATTGGTGTTGTCGGTGAAGAGGTGTAGGAAAATGATATTCAGAACAATCAGAAGGCTCCAAGGTATGTAAGATTGAACCATTCTGAAAATCATATTGTTGGTGATAAGAATAAAGGTATAATAACTAGAAGAAGGTTAGTTGTTGAAGAAGTGTGTCTAATTTCTAAAGTTGAACCTAAAGATGTTGTTGAAGCTTGTAAAGATGAAAATTGGATGAGAGCTATGGAAGGAGAATTAGATTAGATTGAAAATAATAACATATGGGAACTTGTGCCTAGACCTAAGGATACAAATATTATTGGTACTAAATGGGTATTCAGGAACAAATTGAATGAAGCTGGTGAAGTTGTCAGAAATAAAGCTAGACTGGTTTGCAAAGGATATTCATAGAAAGAAGGAATTGATTATGAGAAGAATTTTTCTCTAGTGGCTATACTTGAAGTTGTTAGACTATTGCTTTCATATGCTACTTATAAATATTTCAATGTATATCAAATGGATGTCAAATCTACCTTTTAAAATGGTGATATTGAGGAAGAAGTCTACATTGAGAAACTTGATGGATTTCATTATCAGATGATGGAGACATGGTATGTAAGATGAAGAAATCTCTTTATGGATTGAAGCAAACCCCTAGAGCCCAATATTCTAGACTAGACAAGTATTTGTTGAAATTAGGATTTAGTAAAGGTGTTGTCGATAGTAATTTGTACTTTAAGATAGAGAATGATAATATCTTGATAGTTGAAGTTTTTGTTGATGATATTATCTTTGGAGGTGATGACGACTTGAGCATGAAGTTTGACAACGATATGCAGAAATAAGTTTAGATGTCTATGATTGGTGAGATGAAATTTTTCTTAGGTTTGCATATTTCACAGACGAGAAAAGGTATATCTATATCTCAAACTAAGTATGTGAAGGAATTGCTGAAGAAGTTTGGGTTAGATGACTCCAAACCAGTTGTAACTCCTATGGTGACTGCTTGTAAATTGTCTAAGAGTGATGAATCTCTTAAAGATAATCAGAGTTTGTATAGATCTATGGTTGGTGGATTGCTATATCTTACTCAGACTAGACCAAACATTATGCATGTTGTGTACATGGCTACTAGATATCAAGCTGATCTGAAAGAGAGTTATGTCACTACTTTTAAGAGGATATTCAGATGCCTAAAAGGGACTATGGATTATGGTATGTGGTATCCAAGGAATAATGATTTCATGCTACGTGCCTACACTGATGCAGATTGGGCTAGTGATGTTGATGACCGGATGAGAACTAATGGTGGAACATTATTTTTGGGAAAGAAATTGGTTTTATGGGCTAGTAAGAAACAAGATTCAATTTCCTTGTCTACTGTTGAAACCGAGTACATTGTTGTTGCTAGTAATTGCACTCAAGTAGTTTGGATGAAGAAAATGTTGAAGGATATCAGATTTATTTATGATGAGCCTACTATCATATACTATGATAATTCAAGTGCTATTAAAATGTCAAAGAATCCATTGGAACATTCAAAGACCAAGCAAATTTCAATCAAATATCATTCCTTGAGAGAGCAAGTCAGTGAAGAGAAGGTGAAGTTGGAGTATGTATCTACAAAGGAAAAAATATCTGATAATTTCACTAAGCCTTTGTCTACAGATACATTTGTCTATTTGAGAGACAAGTTAGGGGTTTCTACCTCTCCTAATGATAACTAGATGAATTGAGTTGCATCAATTTGGTGGACTGTAGAGTCATATCCTTTTTTCTAGATTGGTGAGTTGGTGTTGCTCCTCTAGTGGAGTAGTTTGTGTTTTAGGGGGAGAGATTCTTGAGATTCGTGTTTTTGTGTTGGGAGAAAGGTTTTGGTTTTATTTTTTGAGATATTTGGTATTGTTGTCAAAGGGGGAGAGAGATCATGTGAAAAACTTCTTTATCTATCTTGATGTTAGGGGGAGTTTGGTGGAGATATCTTCTTTCTTTGCATTGACTTTTTTTCACATTCATATGTTGCCATCAATGTCAAATGGGGGAGATTGTTGGATATTGTTGGCCATTGATATTAATAAGATATATTGTTTTCATTGATGTCAATATATTCATGTGATTTTCTGCAGTGATTGCTGATTGGGGAGATCTTATGATCCGATTTGCAGTGTTGCTTTGTTGATCACTATTTTACAAAGTTCAGTATTTCCTCTGGTATATTTCAATGTGATCAGATATTTTGCTAATATTTTGGGATAATGTTTAGGATGGTCTTGTGTATCTTCACTTCAGATGGTTCATGATTTGGTGCTCTACAAGTTATCTTTCTTTGTGACAGTTGTTGATTAGTTGTATTCTCGAGTTTCAGATGTTGACTGATGAAGATTTAATAAGTGGTGTTGGTGCAACTATTATTGATGATTCTAACATGTTTGTTGGTGTTTCCTAGTCGTGTCCTATTTGTTCTAGTGATCCACATTATCATTGTGCAAGTTTTTGATGGTTTCTATGAACCAGTGATGATTTTCATGTTATGCAATTTTCTAGGCGGTATAGCGTGTTGCAGTTGATCTTGGTGAGATTTTCGGTGGAGTTGTGCATTTGGGAATTTGCATTACGTCCATGTTATGTCATGTAAACCATTATATTGGTTAGGTGGTCAATATTTGTATCATGTGATGTAATTTTGTAGGTGAGTGTTGAGGGTTTAGCCGACCTTGTTGTCAAGGTTGATGAATTATATATAGGTGATATATTCATGTAATTTGGGTGTCACTGTTGTGTCTGCATTATTAAAGAGTGGTGTATGTGTGAACAAGTGATTTATCCTTCGGTGTTTTGATTGTGTGGAGATTGGTGTTGCTAAGAAATCAACTGTGCTTAACTGAAACTACAATAAGGTATTTGGAGAAGTTATTCCTTCAGTTTATTTCTTCTGGATTATAGTCTGAATCTTGTTGTAAGTCAGTGAGACTTCCCTGAGGGTTGTAGCCTTTTAGACCATTATCTTTTGAGGAGTGAGCTCTAGGCAGTGTGCCTGAATGCATGTGCATTCCCCATTATAATATTTCGTATACTATTGCAGAGTATCATCTTACTGTGGGTAGGTTCCCACCATGGTTTTTCCCTTAACCAGGTTTTCCACATCAAAATCTTGGTTTTTTGTGTTGTGTTGTTAATTTTCTTATCTTTATTATTGTTGCAGTGTATCAGATTTGTTTTTGCGATTAAGTTTGTAGATCTGGTGAAGACTAATTCACCTACCCCTCTCTCAGTCTTCCTCCTCTTTGTTGCTAACATCAATTTCATATACTATGCCTCATTAACAAAAAAAGTGCATTACAAAGGAGATAACCATATTGAATACTCCTCAAATGAACCCTCTAGAACTATCAACTATAGTGCAAGATGTTGGGAAAATGGTGTCTCAACCTTGCATTTACATGAGATTACTATTTATAGTAAGTTTTAATTTGAGCATGAAATGGTGCAAAATTCTCCCTAAAGCTTCTGGCTAGCTAGATAATAATTTTGGTAAAGTTACATCATAAGATCACAACTAGTCTTGAAGATATTAAATTTTCTATTTTGGAGGGGTCTAATGAAAGGTTTAAATTTAATTTTGAGGACTTTAGAGTCCTCAAAATGCCCTAAAAAGTGGGCGTAAATGGAATAGTATTTTACAAGGCAATAGAGAACTTCGTGAGATTTTCAATGCTTCAAATAGTTTGTCAATCAGACATATGGTCCACAAGTTATGGCCTCCGAAAATTTGTACTTCTCAAATAGGAAATATAATTTGTATCAGACACATAAATGAGTTGTAAAAGGGAGGGACACGTGTTGATGTGTGTTTTAACACATCATAGGGCATCTAGAAGGGAGATAAGGTCAGCTACACCTTATTGGGTGGTTTTAGCCCATGGTTTTGTAATACCATTTGATGGTTTCTTGCATTGTATCTCCTATTTATAAGGTGCATGAGATAGAGGTTGGGTGTAAGACTCTTATGGCTATTGAGTTACCTCTGAATCTCTAATTAGTGGTACTCATTTGAAGAGCTTTCTCCGCAAGTATATTGTAATATTTTTTTATTGCTGGATAATATATTGGGCGACTTTTAGAGTGTGGGGTTTTCTCCCAAAAGAGTTTTCCCCACATAAATCACTGTGTTATGGTTTGAATGTTATTATTGTAGACACCTAAAAATGGTCAACGCTTGTGGAATCATGCTTTAACATTTACGCATTGCCTTATTTTAGGTTTTTTTGTGTCGCATTAACATTTCTCCTATGTTACGCACTTGGTCTTTATCATTTGCGAGCATTGAGTCATTCTTCTGCATTCTTCATTGGTCTCGCTTTCGAATTTGGTCTTGTCAATAACAATATTTGTCATGATTTCGGTCAATCTTATCCTGTCGCATCAATGTGTGTGCTAATTTGTCATCATTTTGGACATCGTCAATCCTAATTAGGGTTTTGTCCTCTTGTCAATCTTGCAATCGATTTGTCATCGATCGTTGTCCTCTTATCAATCTTTCTTGTCATTTTGCAATCAATTTGTCATTGATCGTTATCATTTTCAATATTATCATTTTGCATTATCATTTTCAATCTTGTCATTTTGCGATCAATTTGTCATTGATCATCTTCCTTCTCAATCATGTTAATTTGGATCAATTTGTCATTATTCCTCATAAATTGGTGCATTTATCAATCAAATCATTTATCAATTCAAAATCATGATCGAATCAACATCAAATCAATTTTATATCAAGACCTAATTGTCGTCCTTGCATTTCTAATTTATCTTCTAGGGTTTCATGATTTATTCATTTAACCTTGTTTGTCATTTTCTCTCCATTTTCTCTTTAGGATAAATAATTTATTTATTTATCCTAGGTCTTCGTGTCACAATTAAATGTTTGGCTAACTAATTATTCCTCTTTTTGTGAATTAATTAATAAATGACAAATTATTAATTGATTTACCTAATTTCCTAATTTTTCATCAATTTCTAAATTCCCTCTTTGTGAATTAATTAATAAATGAGAAATTATTAATTAATTCACTAATTTCCTAATTTCATCATTTTCTAATTTTCTTAATTCCTAATTTCCACATATTTTCTAATTTGTCAAATTTAATTTCTACCTAATTAATTTCTCTCTAGTTCTCCCTATTTTTGTGCTTCGGTGGAAGCATGAATTTCTCATGCGTCATACTTTTGACATAGCAAGATGTCATAAGCCTCTAGTCTTCTAACCTTTGCATTGGCAATATGTCATAATTCATGACATAGAAGGTGTCATAACCTTCTTCTTTCCACTCAATTTTCCCATTTTTTGAAATCAATTGCCTCTAATATCAATTTCATGCTAATCTTGTCTTTTCTCCAATTTATCTATAAATTGGATGAATTTCTTCAATCCTAATCTAATAATCACTTGTTTGAATAATCACATTATCTAATAATCACTTTGTCGAATCAATCACGCTTTGAGTACTCTTGTGCCAATGTCAATCTTGCTTTCACATTAGGTTTATGCACTTGAAGGTGAGATCCACAAACAAAGGCTATTTGGAGAAGAAAGAAGGACAATGGAGCCGCATGAAGGAGACATTCGAATCTACGTCTAGTTTGCTTAGTTTTTAGTTTTGAATGTTTTGCTTTTCATGTCTCTATTGAGTGTAATTAGGATTGATCATTGCAATGAGCTTTTGTGATTGAGCTAAGATTAGTATTTTGTTATTGCTTGTGATGATTTCCAAATTCCTATGCTACATTAATTGGTGAACCCGATGTGAATTAACCCCCTAATTATGCTTTTGAGTCCTTTTGAGATGATTTGCAGGTCAAAAACCCAAGAAATAGGGTAGTGCAGTGTTTTCTGGGAACTTTTGCGCCTGTGTCAAGCATTCTGCGCCTGTGTTAGACATTTTGTGCATGTGTCAAGGACATTTTGCGCTTGTGTCAGACATCCTGCGCCTGTGTCAAACATTCTGCGCCTGTGTAAAGTGCAGAAACAGAGGTAAAAGATAGTGTTTTTCACTTGCAAGTTGTTTTCTTTTGCATTTTGTTTCTGCTTTTTTGGTTTTGTTGGTACTAATTCTCTGTGCAGAACCTTGGCATACGCATGGCAAAGACAAACAAATGAAACTACTAACATGTTTTATGTAGGTTCGATAGTCAAAGACTAAACATATCAAACTTCTGACTTGGGTTTTACAGGTTGCCTTGGACTACAACTAAACTTTGTGTTTGCAATTAATATTTAGGCACCTAGTGATTTCTAAATAGGATGGAATGAATCTATGCTTGATTTGATTGTTGAGTTTGACATTGGAGTAGGAGAGTATGCTCTCATCCTTCTTAGGGTGATCAGAAATCCAGATCTTCAATACCATGCTCATGTCTTTGATTGTGCATCACCTTTAGAGGGCCTGCCTTCCCGACCATTTGCTTTTGCAAGCAAGTGATAATCATGAGAAGGGAACGACCCAAAGTGAGTACAGCTAGAATACCTTGGCACTCTAACTCACTATAAACAAATACCTGATGGGCGAAAGCTTTGAAGGAAGGGTTACGTGGGAATTGTAGTTACTTGGGAAGTGATGACCCTTGGACTCTTTCTCATATCAACATCTAAGTAGGGCCTCACGGTCTAAATCATGCTTGCACGACTACATTTGTTTGGTATCTTAGTGGGCTTAATGTCTCAATCACACTTACGTGACATCAAGGAGTAACGCTTAACAGAAATCCTTACTAAACACTTGGTATTTAGAGGCCAAAAACCCTTCTAGGTTCTTGAGAAGGACAAGTTCGGATACTTGGAAGAGATACTAAGTTCGCCATGGGGAGATTTCCATGGGGACTGATGCTTGGCTGCCCTGAGAAGTGAGTGCCATGGAGGGGAGCCCGTGGGGTCAAGCATCTATGTATTCTCCTTGAATCCCATAATGAGTCTACCTCTCAAGTACTTAATGTCCTTTCCTACCATAAGAAATGTGGGAATGAGCATGATTGTCTCAAGTCTAAGTCGAAATATCTTGTATTCTTTGCTTGTCAAAAGTTGAATTGCATCTCATTTCAAAAAAATAAGGCAAATTGATTCAAAACAAGGTTAAACACGAGACATTCATCCAACAAAAGTTCAAGTTCAAAGCACCTTCAAACATGGTTGTCAAACATTGTTCAAAGTCTTGTCTCAACATTCATGTCACTTAGATTTAGGTTCATCCTAGGTTGCATTTTGCAAAATTCATTGTCAAGTACCAAGATTAGGTTTCACCTAGGTCATACTCCTTTGCATATCAATAAGGGTCATCCATTTTGCATGTGTCCTCTTGCATTAGAGTAATACCATTTCATAATTCAAACTTAGGTTGACATTGTCATACATTTGCATTGGCATACCCTAGGTTTCTTCATTAAGCTTAGGTCATTATCATATCATATTAGGGTCATTTGCATAGTAATTGTCCCTTTGCATATAGTGTCAAAACTAGTTTTTGTCATACTTGAGTAATCCAAATCTTTGATAAACCCTAAGTTATTGTTAGGAAGTCTAGACCTTATCAAACCTTTTGTCCTTTTGTCATCAATGTCATTTCGTGAAACCTAGCTTAGTATCCAAGCATATAGGGGAGACATTGTCATTTTGTCCTTTTGTCACTTGGTCCTTTTGTCCTTTGAGGTCTAGACATCATTCCAATTTCCTAAGGGTCTCTCTTTTAGATTTGCATTCAAAAGTTTGTCAAAATATTCAAAACAACTAAAAGCATAGATTGCATTCTTGCCATAGATTGTATTTTCATCTATTCAGTTTGCATTTAGCTGCATATCATACATTATCCTTGAAAAAAAAAAATTCCAAAAATATTGCATTTGCATAAGTGACATGCCTGTTGAGACAAGATCAAAATCTAAAAAGATGGGTGAACCAACGTATCAACCCATTGACAACATAGTAAATTTGCAGTTTCAAACTAGTCAAATAGTGCAAATTGAAGATTCAGCAAACACATCTTTACCACCATATGGAATGGTTCAACTTGGACCACCTCCATTATATGAACCAGTGTTTGTACCTATGAAACCAGGACATGGGAGTGTTCCACCAACTCCAAGAGGAAGTGCACCTTTCAATTCGAATCAACCACACCCGCAACATGACATTCAAACTCAAACATTATATGAAGAACAAACTCTTTCGCAAGGATTTGGTTCAGATCAAGGCATTCAACAAGAAACGAATCCAAATGTCCAACCAGATTCTTCATCAGATTTTGATGCTTCTGATGATGTTGATATGTTCCTTCAAGATCCTAAGATGACAAAAAAGATGGATAAGTTCTTGAACAAGGTCTTTAAAAAGTTCCCACAAAAATATCTTAACATGATGAGTAATGTGACCTCCCCAAGTGAGCAAGTCAATGTGCAAAAACAACAAGGTGGTGAGTTGTTAAGTTTCTCTCCGCATCCAAATGAAGAAAATGTGCAACTGGAAACTCAGCCTACCTTGATGAGTAAACGTGCTTCAAAGGCATTGACAATGACTATTCCTCAAAAGTCACCATTTGAGACAATAAATAATCCATTATTCAACACAACACCTATAACACAAGATCAAATGAAGACCACACCAATATTGATAGCTGTCCCTCAACAAGAAGTGGTTCCTTACATGCATAAAATTGGATCAAAATCTAAGATGCAAGAAAGTTTCATGACTGGAATGCCTGATATCACTAATGTCCAAAGCAATACCACAATGCAACAAAGTTCTTATGTCCCATTAAGTTCAATATATTTGTCAAACACTATTGTGACAGATCCTTCAATAATGGCAACACAAAGAGCTACGGATAGTGGTTTGCACCAACAACAATTGTTGCAACAATTGAGTAATACACAAAAGGTACAATCGAATGTGCAAACAAGCAATGTACAACAACAACAATATCGTATTTGACAACAAATTGCAGCACCTTTGGCACCATTACAAGTTAATGCAAACTTGCAACCATCACAATGGATTGGACAAACAACACATCAAGTTAATGCAAGTGCCATACCTCATCTTAAGGAGAAGCAAAAAAAACCATCTAAACAAAGTTTTTTACAAATGATGGGATATACACCATGACAACAATTGGCACAAAGTCAACAAATTTCGATTCATCAGCATCAACATGTGCCTCAATATGTGCCAAGGCAAACAAGCTATCATACTTCACAACCGCAATTGGCGCCTGTGCAATATCAACAACCTACTCAATTGCAATATCAACCTAGGCTCCAAGAAGTACAACAACAAAGTCGGTATGAAGGCATGGCACAACCACAACAACAAGAGATGTACCAAGACCTTTATATGCCGGAGACACCAAAAACGGCCATTTTAGAGCATCAACAACCGATCGGAAATATGATGTATCGACAAAGAGTACCCACCAGGATTAATGATGGACCTCCAAAATTTGATACAATTGTGCAATAGCTTGAGAAATTGCAATGACAAGTCGATGCATTAGAAACTAAAGGAACACAGAAATTGTATACAGATCAGGATTTATGTCCTAATCCATTTGACAAGAGCTTATACATGCCTCCATTCCCTAAGCATTTTGAAGCACCTAATTTTGAGAAATATAAAGGGAATGGCAATCCAAAAGATCACATTCGTGCATTTTTCACGGCATGTACTAAAGTGAGCTATGAGGAGACATATTTAATGCGATTATTTGCATGAAGTCTCACGGGACAAGCCATGGATTGGTATTCGCATCTGCCAGGAAATATAAAGACTTGGTTTGAATTGGCTCAAAAGTTTATATCTCACTTTTCATTCAACATCGACAGTGACGTGACCATGTCAGATCTATGCAACACCAAGCAAAAGCAAGGTGAACCATTAGTGACCTTTTTGCAACAATGGTGAAGCTTGTATAGTCATTCTTCCCTTGATATACTTGAAGAACAACAAGTGAATCTATTTATCCAAAATTTGGTCCCAAAAATGATGTATGAGTTAAAATTGAAAAGTCCCAGTACTATAGAGAAACTCATTAAGAAGGGGATGAATATTGAAACTGCTCTTGTAGCCAAGGGAATCATTAAGCTTAACAAAGATATCGACAACACGAACAATTCAGGGGATTGAAATAGATTTTGGTATAAGAACAAGAATGTCACTAATGATGGAGTTGTTGATGCAAGAGCAGTGAAGGCAAATCAACCCCCATTCACGATAAAAAAATTGAGTGTTCCTAATATGTCAACTATGGAACAAAATCAAATGCCAATGAGCAATGTTGCTCAACAATAGCATACTCAACAATATAATCAACAACAAGGCCAACAACAAAACCAACAACGCAAACCTTTCCAATCACGGGATGGGCCTCCTTGACAATTTACGCCATTGGGAGAGCCTATTGAATTAGTAATGAAACAATTAATACAAGCAAAATTTATCAAGCTACCAGATATCAAGGCAGAACTTGGGGTAAAGCCGCATTGGTGGAATGATAATGCCTATTGTGAATACCATCGGTCCAAAGGACATAAAACTGCATCATGTTTTCAATTGAAACATTTGATTCAAGACCTATTAGAGCAAGGATTGATTGAGGTAGACCCACCCCATGCGACCTCTAACATTGATCATACCATTTTCAAAACTCCTTTGCTTGATCATGACAAGGGTAAGGCGTCTTCTTCAAACTCTACTCAAACTGTAAATTATGCAAATACTGGTTATAATAATGTCATCAATTGTTTTCATGCATCAAATGAGTATGTTTCCACCCTGAGAATAAAGGGACAAGATCCTTCTTGCGCAGTCACCACTCGTCGATCCAAAATAGTCCTGAAAGGAGTTCCTGCCGCTCCTCCCAAACCAACTCCTGCAAATCAGTACAATCTCTTGGATCATTTAGGAAAGACTCCTGCACAAATATCAATCCTTGAGTTGTTGAAAATGTCCCCCATGCATCGTGCAGTCCTAGATAAAGCTTTGATTGAGTCCACTGTCCCGACAGACATTGATGTTGACCAGTTTCAAGCCCGAATTGGACATCTAGCTGTTTCCCAAAATGTCACATTTTCTGACAATGATATCTCACCTGATAAGCTCCCTCATAATGACCCTTTGCACCTAGAAGTCTTTGTCCATAATTGCAAAATCCGATGAGTATTGATAGATGGTGGAGTGGGTCTTAATATTTGTACCTTGAGAGTGGTTATTGGCCTTGGTTATACAGAAAATGACATTGATGCTTCCAAAAGAATAACAATCAAAGCATATGATGATGCTGAGCACCCATCCAAAGGGATAATTACATTGCCTATCAGAGTCGGTCTAGTGATAGAAAACACTTTCCTGTAGGTCCTAGACCTTGATCTCCCTTACAATATGATTCTTGGCCATCCATGGATCCATGCAATGAAAGCAGTTCCATCCACCTATCATCAATGTTTAAAATATCCTTACAATGGAAGTGAGATAACAATTCCAGGAGATCCTAATCCATTTCAATTTTGTGCTACTTTAAAGGATACCCCTCAGCAGCAAGTCCTCATCAATAGAGAGGCCAAATCACATAGCTATGTGGATCCTAATGAATTGTTAGATGTTGTCAAAGGAAAATTGAAGATACAGGACCAAGGATGTGGAGAATATTCAATGGATCAAACATTCCTCATCGGGAATTTACCAATATCTCCAAAATCATATGGAAAACCACATCTATTGCAAAAGGAACCTAACGTTGTTATTCAATATCAGCCTCCCACTACATTTACAAGATGGGGTGAACTTGACAAAGAAACTTTAGATGATGATGTCATAGATTGGCTTTATAAGGATCCAATGGAGACCCCACCTGTCAGGTTGCCAATGGAACGATATGGCAAAGGATTCACTATGCTTTAAAAGAAAGGATATGATGGCTATAGTGGCTTAGGCATGAACAACAATGGAAGGTTAGAACCTGTCATACCCAAGGTGCGACCTCCAACTTTAGGGTTAGGTTTTGTACCATTACGAATTGGACCCTCATCTTCCAAAGTGACCACGTGTGGAAAAGGGCATGACTCTGATGATGAAATAACACCTGAGGATACCCAACCCAAAACTGATTCCAATGAATGGGAGTGGAGTTCTTTTTCTTCTAGCTCCTATGCCCTGGACAATATTTTCCTTGACCCTGATAATTTGCCTATGGAAGACAAACATGAAATAACTCCTCTTCCTAAAACATGTCCTCATGCTTGGATAGAGTCATTCTGGGATCCAAGCTCTGAATCAGATACAAGTAATTTAGATAGTGATACCACAGATGTTTACATCTTTACCATATCAGCCCTTTCTCTCCTTACAATCGATGATGACATGCCCCTCGTCTATCCCCAGCTTATCCAACATGACCAACAAGAACCACTCACATTGGACTATTTTCAAAATGATGAAGCAATTGCAGAATTTCTTGGACTACGGGAAGGCATACCACAAGGTGATCATAAGGCAGGATTTGCTATTGCCCTGGATTCCACAACATATTTTGGGGAGTCAACTCCCTCTTCCATTCATCAAAATGAAAAAAGAAAAGAAAAAGTACAAAATAAAAAAGATAGGTCTTTGAGTGAAAACCGTAAGGCACTCTCTGATCATACAAAAGTAAAAATAAAAGACGTACCTGTGGGTGAAAACCTCTCTGAGGCGCCCAAAGGTGGAAGAGTGGACATACCCTTATCAAGTCAGGATAAATCAACATTACATGTGGAAATGACCGAAGAAATTAATTTGGGTACACCTGACAACCCTAAGGTCATTCATTTTGATGCTTCTCTCTCACAATAGGAAAAGATAGATTTTGTCAATTTCTTTCTTGAGAAGAAGATCAACTTTGCATGGTCCTATGCAGATATGCCTGGCCTTGATCCAGAATTAGTCCTTCATCATTTGCCATTGAAAGCAGATGCCAAGCCTGTCAAACATAAACTTAGAAAGATGCATCCCCAAGGGGCTCTTTTGGTCAAGGTAGAACTGAAGAAACTACTGGATGTGGGCTTCATTAGACCCATTGATTATGCAGACTGGATTTCAAATTTAGTACCAGTTAGCAAGGTAACTGGGGGCATCAGAATCTGTACAGATTTTAGGGATCTCAATAAAGCATGCCCTAAAGATGATTTTCCATTGCCAAATATTGACATCATAGTTGACATGACTGTTGGATATGGGATGCTCTCATTGATGGATGGTTTCTTCGGCTATACCAAATTCGCATTGCTCCTGAAGATCAGCATAAGACTACATTCACATGTGCTTGGGGTACCTACTGTTGGAATGTGATGCCCTTCGGTCTTAAAAATGCAGGCCCAACATATCAAAGAGCAATGACGACAATTTTTCATGATTTCATGCATACTTTGATGGAGGACTATGTTGATGACTTGTTATGCAAATCTGTCACAAGAGATAGTCATTTAGCCATCCTAGGCCCAATCTTTGACCAAATGGAGACCTACAAGCTCAGACTCAATCCAAAGAAGTGTGTCTTTGGTGTCACAGCTGGCAAATTACTAGGGTACATTGTTTCTCATAGAGGCATTGAGGTCGACCCTGCCAAGGTTAAAGCAATAATGGATATGCCTCCTCCTTCTAATC